>NC_035439.2:38884822-39214004 GCF_002127325.2 Helianthus annuus | reverse complement strand
AACAACCAAGCAAAGCTAGAGGGATCACAGAATCAAACGGCACCTAATATAGGTAACTATGTTAATAAACGGACCTAATCGGAGGATCGGGTAGCATGAGGGTTCGTAAACCAAATGAGTTTAAGAACTCATGCAATATGGTTTAACAAAGCCTACATACTAAAATGAAACCTACGCTAAGTGCTTACGACCCATTACGACTCCTTAAGATAGCTTACGCTACTTTAACGCGTCGTTCGCGTAAAATGCATTTGGAATGCCTAACTAGTCCTATGACAAGTATTATATGCCTTAACATGTCTAATAATGTTACCTAATCAGTTTAGATGTCAAAATTTAGGTTACATATGCTTAAAATGAATTTATGCGCAA
This sequence comes from Helianthus annuus, assembly GCF_002127325.2. NCBI lineage: Eukaryota > Viridiplantae > Streptophyta > Magnoliopsida > Asterales > Asteraceae > Helianthus > Helianthus annuus. Next base: position 39,213,632 of record NC_035439.2, on the reverse strand, counting down.
AAGGGGCATTTTGGTAATTTTCCTAAGGCATAGAAATTACCTATTATACCACTAACTAAACGAAGTGACCATAAGGTATAACCTCGGAAGGTTATTCCCTATACAACTATGGTCACTAAACATGTTTGGTTGGATCCTAATGATCGACCAAACGGGTCTAGTTCGAAAGTCTAAGCGGTTGTTTAGATCGCTTGACTTACGACCCTACATAAACACTAAACCTAAAGTGACGAGCTAAACATGTTAAAACAAGTTTAACGAAGTTAGAAAACAGATTTGGTATAAAAAAAAACGGTTTTGATACCTAAAAGTAGTTTGGTTACAAATGACGCTAGAATACACATTTTGGCTGAAACTACGACTCGCCACTATGCCTAGATAACGTGGTAATCAGTAGGTATAGTCATAAGAGACTAAAACCATCGTGATTACGCTCACGTTATGAAGTTCAAATGAACTTCGTATTGACCATAAACTGGTCAATGCAGAAAGTCAAACAATGTTTGACTTTCACGCTAAAAATGCATAAAAGAACGAAAGAGGACTTACAAAAGGTCCAAGGAGGTTTGATCCAATTTATTCTTATAACATTTGTTCTTGTAATCATTGTGAATAGTTCAATTATCAATAAAACAATGTTATTTGATCCCAATGTTTGTTTGGTTGTGTTTTACATTTTTCATATTTTGACTCTTGTTCAATTTCAAACTCTACATCGCTTTCTAGAGAGTTATACGCTAACTGGTGCTTAAACGTGCTCAGTTTAATGCGAAAAATACTCCGGAACATCAACATATACTCAACATACCTTAAATAACCTTTACATAACTTAGAAATAAGTTTTGAAGGCTTTGGTATGGCAAAAACAAGTTAATTCGCTTACAGGGACTAAACTTGACAAACTGCGAAAGTATGCCAATTTGAACTGTAACGAACATTCCAGAACATGTCCATAAGTTAAACATACCATAAACATCCTTTACATAGCTTAGAAATAGGCTTTGAGGGGTTTGGTATCCTAAAATAAACTTTTGGGTCATTCAGGGACTAAAAGTGTCAAAAAGTGCACAAGTTTGCACTTTCGCGCATAACATACGTTCTGAATACATCCGGACATCCAAAAATTTATGTAAGCATCATAATAATTATGCCTTAGTGTTTAGCATGAGAAAAATCCATTCGTCGCGTCATTTGGATCGTCTTTCGCGCTTATGCGCATTCCGTCGTAATTAAGCGAACATCGCGATCATACGACCAAACGAACTGACATCCGGAATATTTTTGAGCATATTTCAAGTACCCTACACTTTAACTTCATCTTAGAGCCTTGAAATGAGGTTAACGGGGCTTAAACGTGCCAAAAATGGGCCAAATTGCATGTTTCTGAAGTGCAGGGACTAAAACTGAAAATTCTGATCTGTGACCCTCAGGCGGGGCGCGTAAGGATTGCCCAAATCCTTACGTGGGCCGCATGGGACTAACAGACAAGATTCAATGTTTGAATCCACTTGCAGTTGGCCTTTAGTTCGTTCAAGGGGCAATGCCCTTTCACCCAATCAAGAGACAAGGGCCATTTTCAGTAACCACAACATTTTGACAAGTGGACGCCTAGGATCGTGGCACGAAAATCAAGAAACGATCCTAACGGCTCTACTTTTCCTATAAATACCCCACCTTGTTGCTAAAAACTCACACAATCTGATCAAAATGCTCTAAGTTGATGCCATTGCTTCATACCTGAGCTCTTTGATCTAGATTAGCATTCGGGGACCCTCCGTAAGTCTTCTTTCGTTCTTTTATTCGCTTTTCGAGTCCGAAAGTCAACGTTTTGTTGACTTTCTGCATTGACCAGCCTATGGTTGACACGAAGTTCATGGAACTTCATAACGTGAGCGTGATCACGATGGTTATAGTCCGTAGTGACTATACCTACTGATTACCACGTTATCTAGGCTCAGTGACGAGTCGTAGTTTCGGCCAAAGTGTGCATTCTTGCATATTTTGTAACCAAACTACTCGTGAGCATCAAAGCCATTTGCTTTGATGCCAAACCTGTTTTCTAAACTTAGTTACGCATGTTCTAACATGCTTAGCTCGTCACTTTTAGTTTAGTGCTTATATAGGGTCGTAAGGTAAGCGATCTAAACCATCGCTTATACTTTTGAACCTGACCCATTTGGTCGATCATTAGGATCCGACCAAACACATTAGGTGACCATAGCTATAACCTTCCGAGGTTATACCTTGTGGTCGTGATGTTAGGCGTTCCGAACGCGTTCTACGCGAACGACGCGTTAGGGTAGCATAAGCTACCTAAACGGGCCGTGATGGGCCGTAAGCACTTAGGTTAGGTTTCATTTTAGTATGTAGGCTTTGTTAAACCATATTTCACGAGTCTCCATACTCGTTTGGTTTACGAACCCGCATACTATCCGATCCTTCCGAATTTGGTCCGGTATATTAACATAGCTACCTATTAGGTGCCGTTTGATATCCCGTGATCTTTAGCATTATCTGGTTATTATACAAGAACTCCAAAGCAATCTCAGGTGAGTACATAGAACCCCATCTTTTACATGTTTTCGAGGAGTCAATGTGAGTACATTGAACCCCTCTTTTACTGTTTTCTAAACTGTTTTGGGGTGAAACACATGTGCCGATCTGTTACATTCATGCTTTCCATGTTTTCACATCATATGCCTGCTATGTTGTTAGTACATTATAGTACACGATTTCATTACATTTCATGCTATGTATGCCCATTGTGTGCGTACTTAGTACATTGATTTACATTACAATCCTGTTGCATATGTTTACTCAGCATATGGACACATTGATTTACATGAACATTTCTGTTGCATATGTTTACTCAACATATGGACAAATTGATTTACATGAACATTTCTGTTGCATATGTTAACTCAGCATATGGACACATTGATTTACATGAACATTTCTGTTGCATATGTTTACTCAGCATATGGACACATTGATTTACATGAACATTTCTGTTGCATATGTTTAGTCAACATATGGACACATTGATTTACATGAACATTTCTGCTGCATATGTTTACTCAGCATATGGGCACATTGATTTACATGAACAATTCTGCTTCGTATGCTTACTTAGCATACTTAGTACAATTGTTTACATCACATGCCTTCATTTTGTTATGACATTTGGTTTGTTTAACATGGGACAATACATTCATTAACATTAGCTACGCCGTTCGTTAGTAGGTAGTGGTACCATAGGAATTGACAACTCCCGTTCCTGAAGTCCTGGGTTTGATAGGATTGTAAGGAATGACCGAATTCGATATACATAACTTAGATAAACCTTTAATTTGTTTAAGGGTTTATCGCCACAGTCTCAAGGCTTGGATGTATGCATATTTCACAATACCGCATAAATGTTAATAACAATAGAGCATGCATTTTTCCACAGAACATAACGTTGATTTAAACCACGTTTTACTTCAACGACTTGATTTGTGCATTTTACATATGGTTTAAGTTGATACATTTCGCTTACCGTACATGATACATTTTGGGATACACATTACATGATTTACATTAAACATAGACATTTGACATGATTTATACAATAACACTTGACAATTGAGTTATACAAGAACAATCTTACATGGTGGATGGTTTGGGTAAATGGTTTGAGTAACGTGGAGTATGTAATATGATGCAAACATGGTGGATACGCCGCTGGTACTTCCTATATATAAGTGTTTGTATAATATTACATATCTTAGCGTTATCTAAATCATTTCAGTTTAGACATATAACATTTTATACCAATAACATACTTTTCATAAGACATTGTCTTACAAAACAACTTATCTTATTCAACTCATTTTACTAGGATTATTCATTTAACCTTACGTTCACCTATACATATCATCTGATATTATCGTTTTTCAAATGGGTTACCAAGCTAGACAAATTACAAGGTTCATGACTGACTGTTATTAAACATTTTTTAAAACTCAAGTCATGAATCCCACTTTCACAAAACCTATGTATCTCACAGGAATTTTTATGCTTACGTACCTACTTTCACATGTGTTTTCAGGAGCTGTTCCATAAGATGATGATCATGATACTAGGGCGGACCTGTGCCTTAGAGCCTAAAAATGAAGATAGGATAGTTTAAATATGTTATGAACTTTGTATTTCTTGTTTTGGAACGATGTAGCACTCTTGTTTATAAATAAAATGTAACTTTGATTTCCATGGTTATGAAACAATTAATTCTATCCACAACACTCCCCGACGTTTTCAGCCGCGGTTGCATGTTATACGCGGTCGGGGTGTGACAATACTCAGGTATGAAGTGCAAGACTTCAACTTAGAGAATGAAAATCAGATCAAATGTGAGTTTGAGAGCAAAGGGGTGGGGTTTATATAGTTTTTGCACAACCGTTAAGATCGTTCATCGTAAAACGAGCTTCGATCTCATCCGTACACATGTGCCCATGGTTTTGTGAAACCATGGGAGCCCCTAGTTTCATTAAAACCATGTGCAAATGAGGGGAACAGCTGGAACAAGCTGGAATTTAGATTTTTCATTTTGGTCCCTTTCTAAGATAACTATGGCAGAATGTCAATTTTGATCCCTGAATGTGCAAAACATGGTTTTGATACATTTTTGACACGTTTAAGCCCCGTTATTCCCATTTCAAGGCTCTAAAATGAATTTAAAGTATAGGGAACATGAAACATGCTAAAAAATATCTCGGATGTCAGTTCGTTTGGTCGTACGGTTGCGTTGTTCGGTTAATTACGACGAAACACGAACGAATGCGAAAAACGATCCAAATTACGCGACGAATGGAATTTTATCATGCCAATCACTAAAAATAAAATATTTTAATGATCACATAAAGTTTTTGATGTCCGGATGTATTTAGAACGTAAGATATGCGCGAAAATGCAAACTTATGCACTTTTTGACGCTTTTAGTCCCTGAATGACCAAAAAGTTTATTTTAGCACACCGAACCCCTCAAAGCCTATTTCTAAGCTATGTAAAGGATATTTAGGGTATGTTTAACTTATGGTCATGTTCCGGAATGTTCGTTACAGTACAAATCGGCATACTTTCGTAGTTTGTCGAAATTAGTCCTTGTAAGCGAATAAACTTGATTTCGCCACACCAAACCCTCCAAAACTTATTTCTAAGTTATGTAAAGGTTATTTAAGGTATGTTAAGCCTATTTCACTATTCCGGAGTGTTCGTTGCATTAAACTGATTATATTTGCGCATCAGTGCGCGTATAACCTTCCAGAAAGCGATTTAAAGCTTGAAATCGAACAAGAGTTGATATGTGCAAAAGATACACATATTTATACAAATCCCAAGTATGAAATACAATATTTCATTAATTTGGTATTTGTTTGATGGCCATGGAGGCACAAGTGTCACATTTTTCTACTTATACGCACATGATCTAGGTGATTTCATTCCCTAACTTATCATAGCATTTTCTGACATGTAGCTCCCCCTAATTTTGAAAACTTAGGTCTAATTGTTTGATCATGTACAAGTCTTTTATCATGAACCTTTTTAAGACTTGACCTTGTTTAGTTTGTTTGTAAACCCTTGTATTCTTAGACGTGTTGGTGATTGATTATCCGTATCATTATATGCGTAATGTATCTACATGCATTTGTATTCTTTTTTTTTTGTATGTCTGACGCCTGGCCCCTAATATGACCTCGTGTCCTACACGAGTGTTTTGTACTTATCCCTGTAATATTCGGGGCCTAGCCCCTTGTATGTACCCGTGTCTCACACGATTGTTTTGTACTTGTTCTTGTAATATGTGGGGCCTAGCCCCTTGGATGTACTCGTGTCCCACACGATTGTTTTGTTTAGTGAAAGAATATATTTCTACTAAAATATATTCGTATATGTTCATCATGTCTTGAATAATTCGACGATTAACACAAGATATATTTATTCTTAAAAATATATATATTTTTACTTGTCGAAGTTTGTTAAAAATGATATTTTCAACATTGCCTTGTACGTGTATACATGTATATATACTTCGTTTGTACACTTGTCACGTTTAAGTATTTGTTGTGTATTTGTACATATACGTATATACATGTATAATACTTGTAACCTGGTATTCTACTAATTGTGTTATGGTGTACGCAGACACGTATTTATACGTATATGTATACACTTATACTTGTATTTCATAGAGTATTTCCACACTTAGTATTTTGTTGGTTTTTCCGGAATTATATTTCTTGTGAAATATATCTTTGATGTTTCTTAAAAATAATATATCTTTATGATCGTTTCGAAAATATATATTTCATATACTACGTTAATTATATACTTGGTTACATGTCCGAAACTTCATACATTTTCACCGAGCCTCGATATTATATATTCTCATCCAATATATGTATGTATACTTATAACTTGTCAGTTTCGTCCATTTTTCTGATTCGTCCAATATTATTTCCATGGGTATATTTATTTATTTTGTATTTTTGTCCATGTATCTTTGTGGATATGTGTATGTATTTATATATATAGTTTGTCATTTATTTGTCCCTTGTTCTTGTAGGTGTATTGTGAGGACCGTTTGTCATCGATGTTATGTTCAGGTGATATCTATAACCTAGTCAATTAGGCGACAAGTACAAGATTGGTTAATTTTCAATGATTTCATTCACATAATAACAGGTTACTGTCACACCTGGTCGTAGCGGAAGCGCGAGGTGTGATCAGAGCGGTAATCATTGCATTCAATCAAGTAAACAACTAATATAAAAGTAAGATGTTCATCCATGCAATTAATTTAAAACATGTTCGCAAACTACATATTGTTTCAAAGGAAATACAAACTACAACTTTAGTTACATTGTTTGAAATTTAAAACACAAGTTTACAAAACATAATTTTTAAAAACAACTAAGACTTTGCAATCATGCGACATGTGCATTAAGATCTACCAAAAGTGGATGACATCTTATCGCTTGACTTCTTAACATTACAGACTCGTTTTTCCAATGTTGTCCACTTGTTACCTGAAATTTATGTTAAGTTTGAAAACGTTAATAAAAGTTTGTGAATTCATGTGTGTATTTAAAATCAAATGATTCTTCAAAAAATTTGAAATATTGTATTGAAAAGCCGGTATATAAAACCTTAATAAAAACGTTGATCATTAATGTTTTGCAAGGACATTAATATATGTGCCAATATATGTAACACCACGTAAAAACGTGTCCAATTATGCATAGACACGTGTCCTAAACTCTAAATATGCAAAAGATTGAATTTAAGGGACTAAAGTTGACAAAGAGCAAAAATATGCAAACGAAAGGACTAAAAGTGTCAACATGCCAAACTTGGGCCTCTGAATGACCACACGTGAAGAAAATATTCTTAAACAGGTAATAAATGGGATATAAGAAGCCGTTTGTGAAAATAATCGGAGGATTATAAATTACAAGGGTTAAAAGTGTCAATATGTCAATTCTGACCTCTGAGTGACCTTTTAACGAAACCGAGGCTTCGAAATATTCAAATGTACTCCCGAGAATAAGTGGTAAAAATTTCACGTGATTCCGAGATCGTTAAGCATGTTTTCTAAACTTTGGGTCAAAAGTGTCAACTTGATGAAACTTGCTTTCATGAAGATATTTAACGAACCCGAGCCTAACGAAGTTTGTTTATTCATCCTTGAGCTTCATCAAACTAACTACAAGGGCCTTATGTGTCAACAATAAGGTTAAAAAGGATTAAAAACGTTCAGGGACTGAAAGTGCCAACCTAGAAACTTGATTTGCCAGTTACCAGTGTCCAGGCGGGCCGCGTAAGCCCCTAAGGAATCCTTACGCGGGCCGCGAGAGACTGCCAGTAACAGTAGAATGCTGCCAGGTGCGAGTTTAGGCTGTTCCACCGCCTTTACCTAGTTTGTGACAACTATTAGAGCTATATGTCGGTTATTTGCAATAGCTAGGACACCTGGGGTGATCCCAGGGCCGCCAATTACACCTGGAAGTGATCTAAATCCATGGAAATTACTATATAAGAAAGCTTAGTCATGTGCTTCAAAGCACACTTGCAAACATTCACTTGAAGGACTTAATCTAGAGCTTCCATCAGTAAGGAGAAGACTCTCAAGTGTAGAAAAGACTGCTTGGACCTTAAGTAATCCTTTAATTACTTGTTTAGTCATTAGGATTAGCTTAATTACCCTCGAGTCAAACTTGGTGTATATTTAGTTTGACTTTCGTATTAATCATGCATGGGTTAACTACTGATCAAATTGAAAGTAGTTATAAGATCATATTAGTATAGGTGATTAACCCTTAAAAGGGCATCTCCTAATTATCTCGTTTGACCAGTTAATTGTCGGGTCAAAGTAGTTTGACAAAAAGTCAAACTAGACAGAAATTACAAATTTGATTAAAACTAATAAACCAAAGGTTATAAATTATATTTTAACATTCTCATGACTTGGTAGTTAGTATTTAATCATGTTTTATCGGTCCTAACCCGACAATTAATAGTCTAAGGTCAGTTTATTACCGAAAGTCGCAAAAGCTTGACTTTTGCTTTGACTTTCAGTTCTGACCCGTTCAAGCTTAATTCTTCCATGTTTTAAGCTTCCATTAGGACCACATTACTTAGTAGTATAACCCTCTGGAGTTATATTGCATGGTGCCTAATGGTTTGAATTATATGCACTTGATCGTGATTATGCTTAATAATGCCTAAAACGCCCTTTTTGTATAAAACCGAGATTTTTAGCAATGTGAATGGACTCAAACCTTTGCTACTGATATTTAGACATGTCCCGAAAATTTGACATCAGTTTGAGGTCTAGAATAGGAGTTATGCTCAATAGCGTAATTAAGGAATTTTTTAGCATTTAAAAGGCGTAATTAACATAAAGCCTATCTAAACCCGATTTTTGACACCAAACTTTTTACCTACTAATGTTAAATAATATTTTGGGATTTTTGAAGATTTTTATTTATTTTTAGACTGAGCATAACATAGGATTATAGCCTAATTTCGGTTATTGTCGGTTTTACCCTTTTCATACATAAAAAGAGTTTTACATAACATTTTAATGCCAAACTTTTTGCTACTGATTTTATATGATAAATATAATATTTTGAACCCTATAAACTGATCAAAATCTCAGATTTCCTATTTTTACCCTAATAGCCCTTTAAATCGGTTTTTAAGCATTTTTGGCACCTAGTATGGGTCAAAACTATATTTGTTATATAAAACTTATTACCTACTGATATTTTAAGCTAATTATGTAACATTACAGTAAGCTAAAGTTTTAAACTCAGAAGTCTATTTTGACTTTTAAAAGCTTATGTAAAATTACCAAACTGCCCCTACGGTGCATAAATGGTTATAAAAGGTATATTTCCCATATATTAAGTAACCTACTGATATAACTTATTAAAATACATGTTTTTACTAATTTGATCAGACCTGGAACTCAGTTTTATAAATAAACTCTTTTATGGGCATTAAAATTACCAAAATACCCTTTTGGGACTTATTTTGGTTTAAATTACTTTTTGGGCATATATGTTAATATAGTACTGATATATTAGCGTATTTTGAGCATAATAATGATTAAGACCTGTATATAATTTATTCGGTTACCCGTTATGCATTTACGTGTTCGGATCGATTTACGTGACTAGTTTACGTAGAATAGCCGAAACGGGCTTAACCTTATCATTAAATCCTCATTTTCCAGAATGTGTTTAGTTTACCCATATTATACAAGTATCCAAGCTTGTCGGGTCTAAATCACATTCTATCCCAGTCTCCGCTTAATCGAGCGTTTAGATCCGTAAGGTTTCCTTCTAGCTAGCCGGTCTAAGTCCTTGACTTAATTAAAGACCCATTAGCATCCTAATAGGCTAATTAAACCTTCTATACAGATTAATAGCTTCCGGTAAAAAGTGCCTTTCAAGAACCTTAGGAATTTTACTGCTATCACCAGGTAAATACTTTTAACTTATTTTCCCTATACGGGCTTGGGATACGGTATATTAATACCACTTGGTCGGGTATGGGATTATTTTGTCGGATTGTGACTTAATAAATCCGCATATCGTTTTAATCTGTATTGTTTGATAACATAAACATTTGGGGGTTAACGACCGTGTCCTGGATATCCTCGGCTCATTTAAGTTATTAATGGCCACGACCTATGCACGGGGTGCAGGCATGCACCTGACAGATGCAAATGCTAAAAATTAAATTACCCACAAGTTGGGGATAACTCCTTTGTGGGTTCTATAAGTGGTGAGTCAGTTAATCATGTCCAGCTTCCAAACCGGCCCCACATGTATGACAAACATGTAAAACTGTATACAAGATTTTAATAAAGATTGTCCCAAGTTATAAATGATTTGTGCCACGTGCACTTAAATCAATTTTCTTCAATGTTTTCAAAATGAGTCAGTTAAATTGTATTTACCAGTGTAAACTGACGTATTTTCCTAAAGATTGATTGACAAGTACGTCCCGAAATAGGCTAGAACTGTTGGGTGTTATAGAGGATCTTGCAAATCCAATAGATACCCGGAGTCTGTAGTTTTTGTTTCTTTGTACATTACGATCCGCCTGTGGATCTTATTACATTCCAGTTTGTATTATTCATGTACTCGAACACAACAGACAGTATGGTTTGTAATAGTTTATTTACCCAGCCTTCCGCTGTGCTATATTATTGTGTGTATTGACAATGATGATATCAACTACGTCACGATACTCCCCACCGGGCCCACCGGTAATACGTGGAATATTGGGGTGTGACAGGTTGGTATCAGAGCTAACATTGAGTGAATTAAACACTAACCTTTTGTGTTTAATCTCAATGACACAATAAGCACATTCCTTAGACTCTCGAGTCTAGGCAAATGACCTAGGATGTATCTTTAACTTTCCTTTGCTCTTATTATGTTTTATTTTATTTTTGTTTTCTTGTTTCAACAGGAAAATTCTTCAACATGCTTCCAAGAGTAAGGGGAAGAGGCAAGGGTCCCATGCGTGGGGGACCGTCAACAGCAGGACCATCTCATAGACGCACTCCATCGGCGTCCTTTTCCACCTCCGACTCTCACGATATGTGGGGTCAACCTTTTGAGCCGGCAAGACACTCAGTCTCGCTAAGCTCTTCGCCTTCCTTTCACCCATCTTTTGGGCCGTTTGCTCCAGACGAGCCCGAACACTCTCATTACTCTCAGCAATCTCATCATTCTCACGAGTCTTGCCCATCGCACGACTCTTTGCATTCCCATTCGTTTCATCATTCTGACTCCCTTTACTCCCCGGGACAGTTCAACCCAGACGGTTACGTTAACAAGTTGCTTGCCTACAACCCATTGGGCCCTGAGGACCATTTTTCTCAGGAGATGGAAATGGATGACGACCCCGACCCGGAGATGCAAACAGGAACCCCGGGCCACCCAATCAGCATATCTAGTGGGTCTCTGTTCCAGGGATCCCCTTATCATGGGCCCGATTCCTTCCAGGAGAGGATGGGTACCTATGAATAGTATTTTACTCCATCATACCATAGCTCTCCAGCCCAACCACCTTTGGTTGAACCCTAACTCCAAGCTGTTTCACCACCACCACTCCCTGTAGAGGAGCCACCGCAGCCACCTCCTGAACCTCAGAGGCGAAGGAGGAACGCACGCATGTCCGTGCGAGGAGGACCTCGTTTCAGTTCTCCTCATGGTTCGAGTTCCTATGCCCCAATTCCAGAGGACCCCCAGATGGGTGGGCCCTCAAACGCGGCACCGGAGGCTAATCCTCCGCAAGCTTCTTATGCACCACCTCAGCCGCCTGTGGGTTTTGATAACCCAATCCCGACGTACCCAGGTTCTTCCAGATACAATCCTTTTGAGAACCCGTCGGGGTATCCATCGGGCTATGGAACTCACGACCCGTATCTTATGGCTGCGCTGTACCATCACGTTTATCCTTCTACTTACCCTCCAATGCATCCAGCTGGATACCCGGTACAGGGTTATCAGTACCCGCCGTACCAGCCACCTCCTTCCCAGCAGCTTCAGCAACAACAGCAAACTCAGGAAATTTTGGAGAGGCTAGATAAGGTCGAGAACAAGGCTAGGAAAAACAAGGAAAGGCATACTAGCTTCATGAAAGGCCTTGCGAACCTTATCAAAGGGAAGAAGAAGTAGAGGATTGTTTTATTTTCTTGGTTGTTGTAATCGTGTCCCTGTGAGGACATTTGTTTAATTTATGTATCAAGTCCCTGCGTGGACTTATTTTTCTTTCCGTAGGCCCCTACGCAGGCAGTTTGTCTTTTCTAAGTCCCGTTTAGGGCAGTTGTACTTGTTTTCAGTTAATGAAGTTTTAACTTTGGTTTTTAATTGTGTATTTTATTACACCATGTTGTATCTTTTCAATTTATAATTGATCTGCCAAAGAAACTCTTAGAGGTATAACCTAGCCAATGTATTAATTGGCTATGATGGTATAACCTTTTTAACCCTGTTTGTCACACCCCGACCACGTGGAGCAACAAAACGTGGCGGAAACGTCGGGGAGTGTTGTAACAGAATCATTGTTTCATAACACATGGAAATTTAAATATTGTTTTATTGATTAAATGAACTCATTGTTCTATTACAATCACATAAGTACAACTGTGATCTTCCAAGTTTTAAAGTTGCTAAGGCACGAGTCCATCCTAAATGTAACATGTATCAACAATCATCTCAAGACAGCACCTGAAACATGTGTAAAAATAGGTACGTCAGCATAAAAATGCCTGTGAGATACATAGGTTTTGTGAAAATGGGATTCATGACTTGTGTTTGAAGAGACGTTTAATAACAGTCAGTCATGAACCTTGTAAATTTTCTTTGTCTTGTAAATCATTTGAAAAACGATAAGATCAGATGATACGTATAAATAAGAGAATAATGTATGGTTAAATGAATAACCATGTAAAATGAGTTTATATAAGTTAAGTTGTTTGAAAGACAATGTTTTGATAAAACGTTTATGGTATACATAAAATATACTTTGGTTTTAAGAAAGTTGAATAAGTAATATATTAAAATATATTTCAGTTCCAATATTGCTAACCCAAGTGTACTAAATAACACCATGGTATGTAATGCAATGAAAACACTTATATATAAGAAGTACCAGCGGCGTATCTACCATGTTTTCATCACATTATACTCGTTCCGTTATCTAAACACTAACCAAAACCAAATCGTTTGATAGATAGTATATTGAATATACTTTAGTTGTTCAAAATAATAGTTTTCAGTAGTATATTACAAGTATACCTTGGATTTATAAATAACACATTAAACTATGTTTTAGTTTTGTAAGTAACATATCAGAATATGCTTTGGATGTGATAAATAACATATTAAACTATGTCTTGGTTTGTAAATAACATATCAAAATATGCTTTGGATGATTACAAAATATATGTTGGTTCTGTACAATACCACACATGAGAGTATATAAAACTATACTTTTAGGAGTATATCAAAATATACTTTAAAGGTGCGATTTAAGAATTCATTCAGACCTAGTGCATCAAACTACACCTTTGAGACTATAAGGATACCACAAAGGAAATCCCTATTTGGATGGAGAAACAAATTGGTTTCAGACATTCCATGACAACAGGAATGGGGTGTCTAGTCCTATAGCACTATATCATACTACCAATCGGTCTGGTGAACAAAATAAGTACTATTCCAACCATTTCTTTTTAATCTTTGAGAAATCAGTGTTTAAACCATAGATAGTCATTTACTTTGTCAAAAGATAAATACTAACATGTATAATCAATTATACTTTGAAATCATGAAAATAACAGACAGGTACACATGCTTCACCCCAAATCAGTTGAAAACAGTAAAAGAGGGGTTCAATGTACTCACCTGAGATTGCTTTGAATTCCTTGTATAATAACCAGATAATGCTAAAGATCACGGGATATCAAACGGCACCTAATAGGTAGCTATGTTAATATACCGGACCAAATCGGATGGATCGGATAGTATGCGGGTTCGTAAACCAAACGAGTATGGAAACTCGTGTAATATGGTTTACCAAAGCCTACATGCTAAAATGAAACCTAACCTAAGTGCTTACGGCCCATCACGACCCGTTTAGGTGGCTTGTGCTACCATAACGCGTCGTTCGCGTAGAACGCGTTTGGAACGCCTAACATCGTGACCACAACGCATAACCTCGGAAGGTTATGGCTATGGTCACCTAATGTGTTTGGTCGGATCCTAATGATCGACCAAATGGGTCGGGTTCGAAAGTATAAGCGATGGTTTAGATCGCTTACCTTACGACCCTATATAAGCACTATACTAAAAGTGACGAGCTAAGCATGTTAGAACATGCTTAACTAAGATTAGAAAACAGGTTTGGCATCAAAACAAACGGCTTTGATGCTCACGAGTAGTTTGGTTACAAAATATGCAAGAATGCACATTTTGGCCGAAACTACGACTCGTCACTGAGCCTAGATAACGTGGTATTCAGTAGGTATAGTCACTATGGACTATAACCATCGTGATCACGCCCACGTTATGAAGTTCCATGAACTTCGTGTTGACCATAGGCTGGTCAATGCAGAAAGTCAACAAAACGTTGACTTTCGAACTCGAAAAGCGAATAAAAGAGCGAAAGAATACTTACGGAGGGTCCCCGATTGCTAATCTAGATCAAAGTGCTCAGGTATGAAGCAATGGCATCAACTTAGAGCATTTGGATCAGATTGTGTGGGTTTTTGCAACAAAGGGGGGGGGTATTTATAGGAAAAGCATAACCGTTAGGATCGTTTATCGAATATCGTGCCACGATCTTGTGCGTACACTTGTCAAAATATTGTGGTAAGTCAGAACTTGGCCCTTGGCTCTTGATTGGGTGAAAGGGCATTGCCCCTTGATCGAACGAAAAGCCAACTGCATTGAATGCAAACATTGAACCTGGTCTGACAGTCCCACGCGGCCCGCGTAAAGGTTGGCCTTACCTTTACTCGCCCCGCCTGAGGGTCACAGATCAGAATTTTCAATTCTGGTCCCTGCACTTCAGAAACACGTAATTTGGCCCATTTTTGGCACGTTTAAGCCCCGTTAACCTCATTTCAAGGCTCTAAGATGAAGTTAAAGTGTAGGGGACTTGAAATATGCTCAAAAATATTCCGGATGTCGGTTCGTTTGGCCGTACGATCGCGATGTTCGCTTAAGTACGACGGAATGCGCATAAGCGCGAAAGACGATCCAAATGACGCAAAGAATGGATTTTTCTCATGCCAAACACTAAGGCATAATATAAGGATGCTTACATAAATTTTTTGATGTCCGGATGTATTCAGAACGTAAGTTATGCGCGAAAGTGCAAACTTGTGCACTTTTTGACATTTTTAGTCCCTGAATGACCCAAAAGTGTATTTTAGCATACCAAACACTTCAAAGCCTATTTCTAAGCTATGTAAAGGATATTTATGGTATGTTTAACATATGGACATGTTCCGGAATGTTCGTTACAGTTCAAATTGGCATACTTTCGCAGTTTGTCAAGTTTAGTCCCTGTAAGCGAATTAACTTGTTTTTGCCATACCATAGCCTTCGAAACTTATTTCTAAGTTATGTAAAGGTTATTTAAGGTATGTTAAGTGTATGATGGTCTTCCGGAGTATTTTTCGCTCTAAACTGAGTACGTTTACGCACTAGTTTGCGTATAATTCTCTAGAAAGTGTTGTAGAGTTTGAAATTGAACAAGAATTGATATGTGCAAAACATACACATATTTATACAAATCTCAAGTATGAAATACAATATTTCATTGGTTTGGCATTTGTTTGATGGTTGAAGTGACACAGGTGTCACAGTCTCCCCTACTTTAGGAAATTTTGTCCCGAAATTTAATTCTAGAGGAAACTTGTGGGAACAGCTGTGAAGGTTTCGCCTTATAATGGATCCATTGAACCCTTAAGTAAAAACCTGGGCCATGTTAGGACTCTTAGCGAATTTGTTAACCCTCAAAGTGAATTCCTTGTAATAGTAAAACATGAAATTTTGGACTACGGATAGAAGAACGTTTCTTATGAAGGCTTATCATAGGAAACTTGGTGTGTGATTGAGATCAGAATTGGGGGAGGGTGAGAATAAATGACATTGGTCGAGGTCCGAGACTTCTCCCGTATCATTATTCTTGTCACTAGGTCTTAACACATGATGAAGCTTCCTGTGCCTCCTGTGCACTGAATTCCATAATTATGTAGGCCTCCATAATTACGTAATTCCTTGCACAAGCCGCACAGTCCATTTCATATTGCGTAGGAAAAATTACTTGAATAAACATGAAGCGATTCGACTAGACCACAAAAGGATCCTTTTAATTAGATCAACGAACGATCTTTTTAACTAGATCAACACATGATCTTCTTAACTAGACCGTCGTACGATCTCTTTAAATAGACCACTTAAGGGATCATTTTTAGTTACCTCATCATATGATATTTCTAATCAGATTTCCAAAATCAATCTGTTTAAGCAGACCATTCAAGAGGTCCAATTATAGAATAATACTTTATAACCAGAGGGACTTAACTACAATGTTGAAATCCATTAAGGGTTTAAGATAGTATCTTTGGATATCCTATTATGAATCTCTCGTATGAAGATATGAAAGATTCTACGAGGATTTGGATGGATCACATAAAACCACAAAACATGTAAGAAAACACATAAGCACAAATTTAGTTAACTTGATTCTTTATTTTGTCACCTTTAGGTATGGATATTCAAAGCACACTAGGAATCCAATCCATGGATTTCATTTGGTACTTTAATAATTTTTAAGGATCTATCTATAAAGATAGGGGGATTCTCAATAAGAGTTTGACTTTGTTTCTTAAAAGAAACGAGAGTTTAAGGTTCTTGGGGAGATCACAAGTGATCATAATATGACAGAACCATACGAGTAGCTTGTCTTTGGGTTGACATCATAAGGTCAAAAGATATAAAAACAACAATTCTTTACAAACGCATAAATTTTGCAGAAATAAAAACAACAATTCTTTATTTATGTAACAACGGATTTGTCTTGAAGTGTCAAAAGATAACAACCAAGGAAACGCAAAACACTAATTGTTCACTGCCGCATCATTGTTCATATTTTCCTCATTGATGTTGAACACTCGTCCACGCGCTGGAGGTATGTTAACAAGCCTTGGGCAATTGTTCCTGTAGTGGGTAAGGTCACCACAGTTATAACATGCCCTGGAGGGAACCGTGCTTGAACAACAGCAGGGTTTGCAGCAGCTTGATTTGCATAACGACAAACATTGATCAAATGTCCCAACCGTCCACAGTGGGTACATTTGTGACACTGCTCTTGCTCTAGATGATGACGGTTGCACTTGTTGCACAAAGGTGCGGTACCAACATAGTTTTGTCTTTTACGAGGTTGTGCTGGCTGGTTTGGTGCAACCTGTTTGTCTTGAGCAGTTACAGCGTAGCTTTAAGAGGCTTTGCGCTTCTTCTTCTTGGACACCTCAGCATTTTCTTCCTTTGGTTCCACATGAAAAGTCAGTCGAAGTAGTTCATCTTTACATACGAAGGCGGAATCAACGTAAGTAAAGTAACAACAGCTAATCCTTTCAATTCCTTGTGTTTATATTGCTTTCTGGTAAAATTTCAGCAGAGTTTCGGCACCGTAGCACACACATACGTCGTTACAAATGATGAACCGCCCAAACCTATATATAGAGATCTTGGGTCGCTTATGTGACATGTCATAAAAGCGATCCAGCACCTTTGTCACATAAGCGATCCAGGCTAGTGTCCTAAAAGCGGTCCAAGACTAAAACCATGACACAAAAGCGGTCCTAAGTCTATATTACACAATATTTACATTTTGACCCCTATAGACTAATCTTGACTTCAGACTTTTTGTAGACGCAGTCAACAGACATTCCGTGCATCAACAGACTCCCCCTTGGATGTTGACGTAGTCTTTTTAGCATCTTCAGATCCGTAGTCTTTAGTCTTTGTCTTTTCACCAACTCTGTCTGTCACCTCAAGCATTCTTCACAGGTTCCCGGACTGACTTCTAGCTTTATCTACAAGCTTCCCATTAGCTGTTGATCCAGACTCCCCCTCTCACTGACTCCCCCTCTCATTATGCTGGTATCTTGAGATGTCTGGTTCAAGCTTTTGCAATTAGCCTCCGTTAGGAAACATCGTCCAAACCTGTTACTCAACCAATAACATTACATTCTATCTTGTCAAACAATAAACACAACTTCAATCAGTTTTAAAAATCCACTCAAGTTTACAAGTTCAATTTAATGACCCTGTATACTTGATTAATCTACCAAGTTCAATTTAATGACCCTGGTTGATCTTTTGACGAAACAAACTGATTTAGTAAAACAATTTTCAATTTTCTGAAAACATAACAAGTATCAACTTAATGAACTTGTTTATAACTTTGAAACCAAACATTTTCCAACAATGTATGCCCTCCTTGATCTTCAGCTCAGAATCTCCTGCGTCTGCTTCATCTTTCTAGAATCCGACAATCAACTTTCCACACTGGTTTGTCTAAAATAAAGCAGAAATAAAATCTTTTTGGATTTTAAAATGGTCTAAACTAAGAAATGAAATAACAGAAAACTTAAATTGCGGAAAATAAACTATTTACAAAAATTATTTTTGGTGAGCGTGTCTGGGAATCATATCAGCTTTTCAGACAGATTACAAGTACCGTTAAGCTACATTACATACTCAGACTTAAACAATTCACCTCGATTGTCGATATACTGATCCATCTTAGATTCTCATACAAACTTCAATCTATTCAGGATATCGTTTAAGTGTCTTAAGAACAAAGATCAATTCATGTGTCCCACCTTTTGAATATACTCCCGTATCCAGAATCCCAATATTCAGTCTTACCGACAAAAATACTACAATGATGTCTGTACATAAATTAGGGTATGCGAGAACTGAGGGATCTCAGGTCAGAACTTCCGTTTAGCAGAGAGATATCAGCTTCGACTTTGCAATGTGTTCCCTTTAGAGAATCTTTTCAGCTACAACAACTGATTATCAATTTTATTGTCTAATCAGCTGAGGGCTATAATGCTATGTTTCAAGCATTTTGGTGAAAGTATTATCCAAGGACTAGGTCAGAACTACCGTTCAGCAGAAGTCCCGGAATAATATTCCAGACATCATAGAGTATAACCACCTAGTATATCAGAATACGAGACCTTTCAAACGAGATTTCAGGGGTTACCTATATATCCAAGTAGTGTTCCCCATGAATTTCACCAGTTTGAAATTTTAGATTTATATCCCGAATAAATCTACTAAATGTACGAAAACCTATCGACATATCATTAGTGAGACTGTTTAACTCATTTTATCTTTCCAAATCTTTAGCATACTGTAATTGTCTAGCTGATGTACTATCATTTTCCCTATATACACAAACTCTTTTTCAATTTTATCATGTTTTTGGATTTTAGCATTTTTTACTGTTTTTGTATTTTTCTGAAAATAAAATATGTACACAACTAACTATCTCCCCCTAAATACCAAAACACGTAAAAAATCGACAAACCATCGCAGATTGTTTCTCATCTTCATCCGCAACAGTATTCTCATCAACGCTCACAACCCCATCCGACACCGAAAGCAATTTCATACCATTAAGTTTTAACAAATATAGAAACCTATTTTTATCAAAAGCTTTGGTATGCAAATCAGCTTTTTGTTCGTCAGTGTGGATTTTCTCAATTCGTATCAACTTTTTCTCGAAGCAATCGCGAATAAAGTGATGACGAATCTCAATATGTTTAGTTTTAGCGTGATGTACTGGATTTTTAGTTATATTAATCGCAGCCTCATTATCAACAAACAGAGGTGTGTTAAGAAACTGCAAACCGTAGTCGCGCATCTGTTGCTGTATCCACAGGATCTGAGAGCAGCAACTGCTAGCAGAAACATACTCCGCTTCACATGTAGATAGCGCCACAGATGTTTGTTTCTTACACTGCCAAGTAACCAATCTCGGACCAAAAAACTGGCATCCTGCAGTTGTTGATTTCGCGTTAATTTTGCAGCATCCGAAATCTGAATCGGAAAACCCTTTGAGTGTAAAATCGCCTTTGCGAGGATACCACAACCCCAATGTGGGTGTGCCTTTCAAGTAACGTAAAATCCTCTTACAATAATCATGTGCGATTCTCTCGGGTTAGACTGAAATCTTGCTGCGAGGCACGTTGGGTACATGATGTCAGGACGTGAAGCAGTTAGGTACATCAAAGAACCTATCATGGATCGATAAAGTGTCTCATCAACCCTGTCTCCGGTGAGATCCGGGTGAATCCCATGATTAGTCGCAAGTGGGGTAGCAGCTGGAGTAGAACTTGACATTCCAAATTTCTCCAGAATATCATGCACGTACTTCGTTTGATGAATGAAAATCCCTTCAGGAAGTTGTTCAACTTGTAATCGCAGAAAGAATTTCATCTCCCCCATTGAAGACATTTCAAATTTCTGCTTCATCACCTGTTCGAAATCTTTGCATAATTTCTCATTCGTCGACCCAAAAATAATATCGTCTACATAAATTTGAACTATCAGAAGATGACCATCAACGACTTTAGTGAAGAGAGTGGTATCCACTTTTCCACGTATGAACTGGTTAGCGAGTAGGTGTTGAGACAAAGTCTCGTACCAGGCTCTCGGCGCCTGATGTAGACCGTACAACGCTTTGTCCAGAAGATAAACTTTGTTCTTGTGAATTGGGTCAGTAAAGCCCGGCGGCTGACCAACATAAACCTCCTCTTTGACCTTCCCATAAAGAAACGCTGATTTAACATCTAACTGAAATACTTTGAAATTCTTCCAAGACGCAAATGCTAGGAAAATTCTGATAGCCTCTAGTCGTGCGACAGGAGCATAGACTTCGGTAAAATCAATCCCCTCCTGTTGACTAAAGCCCTGAACAACGAGTCGAGCTTTGTTTCTTACAACCACTCCTCTGTCGTCCCTCTTACATTTGAAAACCCATTTTGTATTGATTTTTCTTTGACCATCCGGTAAATCAACTAACTTCCACACACCTAACTTCTCAAACTGACTTAATTCTTCTTGCATCGCTATGACCCAAGAGTCTTCAGTAAGCGCCTCTTTGTAAGTCCGCGGTTCGACCTGCGAGATAAAACAACTTAATGAAAATTCAGTTTGTAAAGGTGCTACTGTAGAATAAAAACATGTTAAGCCCTGGTCAATTTGACGTCTCGTCCAAACGCCTGATTGCAATTCTCCTATTATCAACTCCTCTGGATGATACGAAAGAGTTCGCGGCATCACTTCGCTTGGAACTTCTACATTTCCCTCCAGATTAGTAACATTCTGCTCTGCATCTTGTTCACCAACTTGGTTTGTTTGACTTGACAACTGGATCTGCTCCCCCTCAAGATCTGAATCACCATGGTCAAAAACTGGCATATGTTCAGCTTCTTGATCATCATTCACCTCTGACTGATTAACAGGAGCAACTTCATCATCATGTTCACCAGCGTTACTAGGACCTGCTTCAGCATCATTTGAAGTCTCCCGAGGTCTGCTAGAATACTCTGCTGGAAACCTGAGCGACGATTCATACTCTCGTAAAATATCCAGCTCATCAAAGAAATCATCCTCTTCCTCGGATTCTTCTCTCATGTCAAACGATTCCCAAAGTTTGTCATAATTATAACGCCATGAATCACCAGGATTCTGAGGCGGCATAGTATAACCCTGACATTCAACATTTACTGCTTCAATAATACGCTTTTCACTTGGAACAAAGACACGCCGTGTAGGACCTGAATATCCAACAAATATTCCTTCAAAGTTCTTTGAACCAAACTTGCCATTCGGCTCTATTACCGTACAGGGTGACCCAAACGGTTCTAGATACTTCAAATTTGGCTTGCGTTTATTGATAAGCTCAAAACACGTCTTGTTGAACTTCTTCACATTAAGAACTCTATTGAGAGTATAGCATGCAGCAGAAACAGCTTCAGCCCAGAAATTGATTGGTAACTTGGAATCTGCAAGCATCGTTCTGGCTGTCTCTATTAGTGTCCGGTTCTTGCGTTCTGCAACTCCATTTTGCTGAGGAGTGTACGGAGCACTAAACTCATGCAGTATACCTCTTTCATCACAGTATTCCTCCATCTTACTGTTTTTGAACTCAGTACCATTATCACTTCGAATTCTACAAATCGGTCTCTGGTACAGATTCTCAATTTTCTTAAACAAAACTACCAAACTATCAAAGGTTTCGTCTTTCGTTTTCAAGAACATGACCCACGAAAATCTGGAGTAGTCATCAGTCACGACCAAACAGTAGGAATCTCCTGTTATACTCTTAACATTCACTGGACCGAACAAATCCATGTGAAGTCTTTCCAAAGGTCTCGAAACTGAATTGACTTGTTTTGTAGGGTGTGACTTTTTCTTCTGTTTACCTCTGACACAGCTTATGCACTCCCCTTCCAGATGAAAACCTTTAATATTCACTCCTGTGACCAAGTCGTTATGCACTAAGTGATTCATTTTCCTTAGGTGAATATGCCCCATCTTTCTGTGCCATAACCTTGACTCTTTTTCCGTTGCTCTGGACACAAAACAATGAGCCTGACCCGTGGTTGTAGTAGCAACGCTCATGTCCAACACGTACAGACCATTGACTCTTGGTGCCCTCATGATGATCCACTCTTCAGGTATCACAAATCCTGGTTTCAAGATCAAACATTCTTTGTCGGTGAAATGAGTAGTATACATCCTGTCACAGATCTGGGAGATACTCAGCAAGTTGTTCTCCAGCTCAGCAATGTAGTTTACTCTCTCAAACGTGATAATGCCATTTGATAATGTTCCTTCACCTATGATCCTGCCTCCTTGATTACCCGCAAAACCCACGTAACCACCATTAATGTCATTCACATCATACAGCAATGCAGTCTTCCCTATCATATGCCTTGACGCTCCACTATCCATTATCCACCTGGATACAAGTTTTGGAAGAACCTGCACATAACAAATCATCATTTAAACAACTTCAAGAAAGATGCCGATTCATGCTTCGCAATCCAGGAAGCTCCGGCAATTCAAACTGTTTAGTCAAACATGGTGTCCACCCAGGCCTTATCAGCCTTAGGTGTAACCGTGACTTTAGCAATTTGAATTATTTTGAAATTCTTAGACTTAAGAGGTGGATATTGTGCATCATAATCAACCGTAATTGATTCTTCAGCCTTTTTCACCTCAGAAATTGAATCTTTCTTCTCAACTTTTGGTTCAATTTTAGGTTTCCACACCTGTTGAACTACTGCAACCCTCTTATAAACTTTATCATTTTGATTTACCAGCTTCTTTACGGGTTCGGTTTTTACTTTCAAATTGTCAATTTGAACATTTTTCTTCCCAACAACTTTCTTCTCAATATACATCGGTGTTTTACCCTTCACATCAACTTTCTTTTGTTAAACCTTCACAGCTTCAGTCTTAGGCTTCACATATGTACACTTTCGTGCAATATGACCAACCTGTTCACATCTAAAACACATACGAGTATCAGCTACCCTACTCGTGCCTTCAGACTGAGCCTGTGAAGCTCTCTTCTCAAAAAATTCTTTGTTTGATTTTGTAAAAATTTCTTTTTCTTCATCAACAAGTGAACTTGAACTATTCACAAACTTTTTCTTTTCGACATACCTCTTGTTTGCAACATTTCTTTTATGAAATGGTTTACCCCCCTGATAACCACCCGACCAATTGTTTCTGTTGTTATTGTAAAAATGTGGTGGATAAACAGATTTCTTGTTGTAAACCCTCTCTTTCTTTCGACTCAGATTGTTTACTGCTGACAACTCGACTTCGACCAGTTTGAAAACATTTGTCAATTTGTTCAGATTAACATTCACTAATGGAAACTCAGAATCCGAAAACAACTTATCCGATCCCGACATCTTGTACATGACAAGATCAGATTCATCATATAAGTTGTTTTTGGATTTTTGCTTCGGAATGTATTTATCTAGAAAACACCCATCCTCCTCAGAAGTGTCACAATCCGGCTTAAGCACTTTGTCTATCACACTTTTCACCACATCATTTTGGACACCCTCTTCATTGGAAGACGTAAACGTGACATCAATGTTCTCAGGAAGTGTAACATCACTTTCTTCCTCAATTTCCACCAAACTAGACTGCTTTTTCGTGTAATTGTCTAAAATTGGCGGTGGAACTTTGTGAAACCCTACACCCGTTCCATCAGAAAACACGTCCTCACCAGCTTTGTTTTTTCCTATAGGTTTGGGAACGATGTGCTGCAAAACAAAGCTAGTTGAGCTATAACTGTTTAATTTCAACTGAATTCTTTCATTTTCAATCTCAATTTCTTTAACCTTAAGTTTTAATTTTGCAATCTCATCCAGTTGTTCATTAATTGATTTTTCTTTTAATTGCAACACAGCTCTTAGATGTTCGTTTTCTTTGAATGTTTTTCCGTTTCGATCATCACTGTCTTTCACAACACTTTTAAGTTTCTCAAATTTTTCAGAGATCTGACGGTTTTCCAGAATTAACTTTTCATTTTCAGTTGTAATTTTGTCACATTTAGTTGTTAATTCATTAAACCGTTCAGTTGAAACTTTTAACTCTGTGTCACGATCAAGAATCTGATCTTCAAAAGTTTTAACTTTTGATTTCAGATTTTTCAATTTCTCATCATTCAAATACGTGACAATACTACAAAAATTGCATTGTTTGTTGCAATTTTTGCAGTCAACATTTCCATTGACTTTATTACCTGACCTGGATGTTGACACACTTTGACTGACCTTCTCTTTTGACTCAGAAACAGAAATAGAATCTACCTCAAGTGCTTTCGCAGCTAGCACTTGGTCAGCCATTTTCTCTGAATTCTCAGTTGTCAACTTCCGAGTCACATCGATCAACTCCGTATCAACCATCTTTGATCTCTCAGTCTCTGCGTTTTCTTTTTTCTCTCTCTCTTCTTTTTCCTTTCTCTCTTTTTCTTTCTCCTCCTCAATCATCTTCGAAGTTGGTGTTCCCCACCACTTATGCTGCCAGTATTCATCCTCTTCTTTGTACTCCTGAATGATGGCTTCAATATCTAGCGTTTTGTCATCAATCGCCACATTGCCATACCGATCAAGATAGCACTCTCTGTCTGGATCCCAACGATTTGCTCTTCTTGCTTCCAAGTATACACCAGAAAGTCTGATAATCTTTGTTTCAGCAGTCATCTTCCTGTATTGGTACTTCTGTTCCTCAGTACGATCATCCTTCCAAGGAATCGGTTCATCATGACTTGCCATGAAAGCATAACCAATGGCATCATCTTCCGGCAAAACCTCTTTCCTCCAATCGTAACCCTCATCATCATATATCACAGCTAAAGACCTTGACTTTTCTCTTTGCTCTTCAGCCTGCTTTAGTCTGGGCGGCTCCGATTTATTCTGATGGTAGATTGCCTTATTGTAATAATCATCACGCAATGGATTTTCAGATTCATCAACGTATGCATTCCGACATTCTCGCTTGAAATGGCCCTTTTGTTTGCATTTAAAACACGTCACTTTTGACTTATCGAACCCAAGCTTTGTTGACGGACCACCAATTGATTTCCTCCCGGTAATTTCCATAAAACGTTGCGCACGTCGAACAGCACTTGCCATTGCCCAACGAATGTCAATAAGCTCCATTTCCTCGGGATCTATCTGATCGTAGTCTTCTTTGGTCAGATTTGTATTTCCGATCTTCCCGGCTACCAAACCTTCATAGGACTCCAAAACAGACGCTAGAAAAACCATCTGTTGCTTGGCCGATTCTTCGTCAAAGTTCTGTGCATTCTTCAAATCGATTGCAATGTTGCAAGAAAACTTCGCATCAGAACGATTTGCAGAAGACGTAGATCCACTGTGATAACCACTGTGGCTTCCGCTGCTTGAACTGCTTTGACTTTCTTTGTTTGTTGAAGAAACATTCTCAGCAGAAAATGCCGTTTTCGGAGAAGTAGCTTTCGGCATCAAGCTTTTTGGATAATACAGATCCAGATTCAGCTGAGAGGATGAGTGATTAACTTTGTATGCTTTCTTCAACTCTAGCTCATGGCTTTCAAGTCTCTCAATCACAACATCTGGTTTCAATTTGTCAGGAGCAATAGTGTTCTTTAACATCAGTGCGTAGTATCTCCAATCCAATTCATCAGGTAGTGAATCAAACAATTTATCAACTATCTCATCATCAGGATAATTGATCTCATGTCGAACAAGTTCCAGCTTAAGATGACCAAACCGTTCAATCATTTTACACACTGATTCATTTTTCATACATCCAAACATATCAAATTCTTTCCGGAGAAGTTTCTTCTTATTCTTTATAATCTCAGTACTTCCTATACACTTTTTATTGAGTTTTTCCCATAAATCTTTTGCATTTGAGTAATCGATCAAAGAAATGATGTCTTCTCGGACAGATTGGAAAAGCAATGCTACACACTTTTGTTCTGCCACAAAATTATCAATTTCTTCAACTGATCTCAAAGCTTCACCATTCTTCTTTCCATTTGCATAGCCATTTTTCATGCTTTTCCAACTTGGAAATGCAAATGCCATCATCCAATCTTCAAACTTTGTTGCCCACCAACTATAATCCTCTATAGCCATAAGCTTTGGGGGTTTGTTGAATGTTCCGAATGCGCTCTCGGACTCCCATGCTTCTTTCTTTCTTTCTTTCGGTGGACTTTTATCTTTATTGCTTGATGACGTATCGTTGTTGTCCGTACTACCCGAGAATGCGTACATATCGCTGAACGGATTTAAGAAAATATCATCCATTTTGATTGTACCTGCAAAATCAAACAACACTTAGAAAAATTTTGGTTTTGAAAAATATCAGTTCACAAAAGCGATCCAGAGTATGTCCAAATAAACGGATCAAACACTTATGTCTTTTCGAGCGATCCAACAAAGTGTATGTATGAGCGATCCACACTTTGTCAGAAAAGCGAGTCACAACTGTTCTTCGAGCGATCCAGAAAATGATCGTTCGAGCGGTTCAAGAGATGATCGTTCGAGTGGTCCAGGTAATGTCCGTTCGAGCGGTTCAAGAGATGATCGTTCGAGCGGTCCAGGTAATGTCTGTTCGAGCGATCCTAGCAGTGAAAATGTCCGAAAAAGCGGTTCAAGATGTAATTTCGAGCGGTCCTCGATGTTCGAAAACGCGGATCAAAGTTTTTATCTTGTTTTTACCACTTTCAATCCGTATTTTAACCTGATTCTTTCTTGGATTTGTTATTAGTGTATTTTACATGTTATACTCGAAATTCAGACAATTTCAACCGTTGGAACCACTGAAAACCGAAAAAGTATGAGAGAAAGTGAGTAGAAAAGAGAGATTTCTGCAGATCTATGCTGTCGTAGTATGAACTCTTCGTCCTGAGCTCTGATACCACTTGTAGGACCGTTCTAAGACCCGAAAAGTCAGTCGAAGTAGTTCATCTTTACATACGAAGGCG
Source organism: Helianthus annuus (assembly GCF_002127325.2). Taxonomy (NCBI): domain Eukaryota; kingdom Viridiplantae; phylum Streptophyta; class Magnoliopsida; order Asterales; family Asteraceae; genus Helianthus; species Helianthus annuus. Next base: position 39,185,972 of record NC_035439.2, on the reverse strand, counting down.
GAATCAACGTAAGTAAAGTAACAACAGCTAATCCTTTCAATTCCTTGTGTTTATATTGCTTTCTAGTAAAATTTCAGCAGGGTTTCGGCACCACAGCACACACATACGTCGTTACAAATGATGAACCGCCCAATCCTATATATAGAGATCTTGGGTCGCTTATGTGACATGTCATAAAAGCGATCCAGCACCTTTGTCACATAAGCGATCCAGGCTAGTGTCCTAAAAGCGGTCCAAGACTAAAACCATGACACAAAAGCGGTCCTAAGTCTATATTACACAATATTTACATTTTGACCCCTATAGACCAATCTTGACTTCAGACTTTTTGTAGACGCAGTCAACAGACATTCCGTGCATCAACAGATTGTGTGGGTTTTTGCAACAAAGGGGGGGGGGTATTTATAGGAAAAGCATAACCGTTAGGATCGTTTACCGAATATCGTGCCACGATCTTCTGCGTACACTTGTCAAAATATTGTGGTAAGTCAGAACTTGGCCCTTGGCTCTTGATTGGGTGAAAGGGCATTGCCCCTTGATCGAACGAAAAGCCAACTGCATTGAATGCAAACATTGAACCTGGTCTGACAGTCCCACGCCGCCCGCGTAAAGGTTGGCCTTACCTTTACGCGCCCCGCCTGAGGGTCACAGATCAGAATTTTCAATTCTGGTCCCTGCACTTCAGAAACACGTAATTTGGCCCATTTTTGACACGTTTAAGCCCCGTTAACCTCATTTCAAGGCTCTAAGATGAAGTTAAAGTGTAGGGGACTTGAAATATGCTCAAAAATATTCCGGATGTCGGTTCGTTTGGCCGTACGATCGCGATGTTCGCTTAAGTACGACGGAATGCGCATTAGCGCGAAAGACGATCCAAATGACGCGACGAATGGATTTTTCTCATGCCAAACACTAAGGCATAATATAAGGATGCTTACATAAATTTTTGGATGTCCGGATGTATTCAGAACGTAAGTTATGCGCGAAAGTGCAAACTTGTGCACTTTTTGACATTTTTAGTCCCTGAATGACCCAAAAGTGTATTTTAGCATACCAAACACTTCAAAGCCTATTTCTAAGCTATGTAAAGGATATTTATGGTATGTTTAACTTATGGACATGTTCCGGAATGTTCGTTACAGTTCAAATTGGCATACTTTCGCAGTTTGTCAAGTTTAGTCCCTGTAAGCGAATTAACTTGTTTTTGCCATACCAAAGCCTTCGAAACTTATTTCTAAGTTATGTAAAGGTTATTTAAGGTATGTTAAGTGTATGATGGTCTTCCGGAGTATTTGTCGCTCTAAACTGAGTACGTTTACACACTAGTTTGCGTATAATTCCCCAGAAAGTGTTGTAGAGTTTGAAATTGAACAAGAATTGATATGTGCAAAACATACACATATTTATACAAATCCCAAGTATGAAATACAATATTTCATTGGTTTGGCATTTGTTTGATGGTTGAAGTGACACAGGTGTCACACTGTTAACATCTGAAAACATGTTAACATTCCCAGTTGTGCGGTACGAGAAATCACACAAGCTTCCAAAAGGTACTTGGATCTTTCCAAGTCACATATAGCCTAAATGATCAATGCGAATCATGGCTAGTGAATATCAATATGATGGGTACACCAAGACATCCATTTGAGATGCATGCTTTTAAGCAAAGGTGTAAAAATGGCAATGAAAGTACAATTTATAAACTTCTTGTCAAAAAGGCGATGAACTTTGTTCAACCCTTAAAAGATCACTGATCTTGAGATCATTAGTTAGATCTTAACTCGTCCTTTTGAGAAGCTTCCTAAACTGTTTAAATATCCTTTGAGACGAGCTTAATGAAAAATAAAATGTCTTTTACGACATTGGCAGTTGTGAAAATTCTATTTTTCCCTTGCCTAATAATGTAAAGAGTAGTGTATTCTATTAACTTTTAGTCTTGACTTGAAATGGTCTAAATGGTTTAATAATACCATGACCGTCTGATCATCAATGCGATGAGTCTATATGTAATTTAAATATTATTATTGTTTATTATAGCATTCAGAAATGGCTGGCTCAGACGAAGCAAACAGTCATCCTGCAGAAGGCAACACCAGAATCAATATTACTGGTGCCGAATTGCAAGCCCTGATCACCGCAACAGTTTCTCAAGCGGTAGAGGCTAAGTTTAAAGAGCCGAGTGTTATTCGGTCTCAAACTCTTTCAAGAACCCATTCTCAGCCACATACTCACAGGAAAAGTGAGTCCCAGCACTCGTCTAACCAGGGTAGTGAACCCAAGAAGCAGGTAGTTCTTGAGCCTACCCCTAGGCACGCCAAGGGTTGTACCTACAAGTACTTTGTCTCCTGTAAGCGAAGAGACTTTACAGGAGAAAAGGGGGCGATAGACTGTATGAAATGGTTAGATGAGATGGAAACTGTAATAGATATTAGTAGTTGCGCTAAGGAGGATGTGGTTATGTTTGTATCCCAATCTTTTAAGGGCGATGCCCTTACATGGTGGAAAGCGCTAGTACAGTCCACCGGGAAAGTTCATTTGTATAATCTCTCGTGGGAGAAGTTTGTTGATCTGGTTAAGGACACTTATTGTCCTCAGTATGAGGTCGAGCGTATAGAGACTGATTTCCTCACCCTTGTGATGAAGGATCTAGATTGTAGATCCTATATGACTAGTTTCAACTCCATGTCAAGACTTGTGCCGTACCTAGTCACTCCTGAGCCCAAACGCATTGCGCGTTTTATTGGTGGTCTGGCCCCTGAAGTTAAGGGGAATGTTAAGGCTTCTAAGCCAACCACCTATAGATCCGCTGTGGAACTATCATTGTCCCTCACTTTGGATATCGTGAGGAGTCGGGCGAAGAAGACTACCGAAGAGGGAAAGAGGAAAAGAGAGGATGATCAGTCTTCTCAGTCAAACAAGAAGGGTAAAGGGAACTCTGGTTCCAAGAAAGGGCAATCTGGTGATAAGCCCAGGTGCAAAATTTGCCACAAAAGGCATTTTGGTAAGTGCAACCAAGACCCGCAGGCCAAACCATGTGGGATCTGTAAGAAAAAGGGGTACAAGTCTGTCGAGTGCCGGAATATTAAGGATGCAACCTGCTATGGTTGCAATGAGAAGGGGCACATTAAGAATCACTCTATTCCGCTATCCCTCCTGCCAATGAAATTGGCTGGATTTGATATAGTTTTAGGCATGGATTGGTTGTCATATCACCAAGCCCAAATTGCCTGTGATAATAAGCTTATCATTATCAAAACCCCCTCTGGTGAATCAGTCACTATTCAAGGAGATTGTTGGGATTGAACCCTATCAGAGGAACAGATAATTAAAGCCAAAACTGGATTAGAGTAGTGGATCCAGAATAAGCAGATGTTTACATACAAGTCTCTCCTCTTGAAAGTGATTTCAACATCTGCTGACCTCCTATCTGCTGATCTTGCTAAATGCTGACCTACAACTGCTGCTCAATTAAAGACCTGATGAAAGACTAAAGCCCTGCTGATTCAATCTACTGCCTTGAGTCAAGCTCTGCTGATCCGGACAAGTACTGCTGGGTTCACAGCAGTAGAAGGTTGCAGCAGCTGATCAATAGTCTGTTTTGTAATGTAATGTAGTAGCAGTAGTTAACACAGTAGTGTTTGTATAGATCAGAGGTTAGAGTTTGTTAGGAGGTTAGAAGTCACTTTCATGGTGACGTCAGCTAAGATGCTCAGTAGTTTGCAAGTGCCTATAAATAGTTCAGTACTTTGTACTGTTCTATTAGCTCTTTTGCACAATCGTCTTCTTTGCACGAACAAACAACTGAGCTCTGGCTGAGGGGGAGTTTGCATTCATTCATCAATCATTGTAATCGTTGTTGAAATAAATTCAATCTTTCGGTTCATTGTGTAAAGATGTTTGATCAAAGTATTACTCTCGTTTGATTGTATGCAAAGTTTGTTTTCACCATAATTCCACTGCACACTCATTCACTTTCACTTTAATTACAAACACAAAATACAATCAAAATCAAACTCAGATCCAATAATTGGTATCAGAGCTAGGACAGTCAAATTTGATTTAACAATCATTTTGACGTAAATAGTTAAGCTCATAACAGTTGATACTAATCGTTTGTTCGTTTGTTGAAAAACAGAGCAAGGATTAATCACCATTAAAGTTGATTTCTCAGTGTATGTAAAACAACAAGAATGACGTCACAATCTCAGGATGATAAAAACAACATCGGCTCTCTTTTTAAACCACTTATGCTAAAAAGAAATGAGTACAACATCTGGCAGAGGAGGATGGGTCACATCCTCGCTCAACAAAGCACAGGTTGTTGGAGGTCTGTCGTCTTTGGTCCCCATGTTCCTACAGTGCCAAGCGCTGAAGATACAAAAAAGTTCGTTCCAAAACCAGTTGAAAACTATACCGAAACCGACTTTCAAAAGATCGAACTAGATGCTAAAGCGTTTAGCATCATAGCTTCAGCGCTGCCCAATGAAATATATGCTGGACTGTTACACTGTAACAGTGCCAAAGAGTTGTGGGACGCGCTTAAGGAACAGTTTGGGGGAACCGAAGAAGTCATAGAAAACAATAGGGAAATCCTGAACCAACAGTATGAAACATTTTGTCATGTTAAAGGTGAATCACTGACGCAACAATTTGAGCGTTACAGTTATCTCATCAGTGAACTGAGGCTTGTTAAAACCACTTTTACAAACTCAACTCAAAATAGCAGGTTCCTCAGGTCACTGCCAGAAAAATGGGACACCATAGCTTTTGTCACCCGAAATTCACCTGAGTTCAAGGATCTGACCTTGACCCAACTTCACGGTCGACTCCTGACCTACGAAAGGGAGTTGAACCAGAAAAGGAAGTTACAAGAGTCAGGAAAAACCCTTGATGATTATACATTCGGTAACACTACTCTATGGGTCAAGAAGAATCTGGGAGTAGTGGTAAGGATCAGGGTTATGATCACTTCATTGACATAACTGCTGGTGCAAATTTTAACAACCCTGATCCTCACTCTACAAGTTATGCATTCACTGCAAACGAAAACCAGATGTCAGACAATCTAAGCTTTGAACTCAATGGTCTATAGCATTTTGACCCCACTGATTTAGAGGAAATGGACATCCTGCATCAACTGGCCTTGCTAAGTGTTAGAACTAGCAAATTTTATAAAAGAACAGGGCGAAAATTCCCAGGTTTGCATGGGAATCTAAGGGTTGGGTTGGATAAATCGAAAATCAAGTGCTACAAGTGTAATAGGTTGGGACACTTTGCTAGGGAATGTAGGAGTCAAACTACTGTTCCTATAATCACTCATCCTAGCTCAAATCCTAGACCTCAAAATCAAGGCACTGTGCATTATGCCCAATATGCCCCAGCAGCTCAAGTGAACACTGCTCACTATGCTGCTGCCCCTGTACCAGTGCATATGTCCAAACCACTGTTCCACAAATCCAATATGTTCAAACCCCTGTCCCTCAGGCACAAGTGCAGCCTGCACCTCAAACCACTGCTCCAGTAGCAGTACAACCAGATCAACAAAGTTTTTTCACTCAAGGGTTTGTTGACTGGAGCAGTATGCCTGAAGACCTAAGTGATGAAAATTTTGCACTCTATGCTACAAATGTTTCTTCTAATAATGAATTGTGTTTGATAGCATTAGAGTCAATACAGGAGGGGGTTGAAACTGAGGAGGAACAACTGGAAATTGAAATAGTGGATGAGGTGACTGAAGCAGTGGTTACTGCTGTGGCTGGTGAACTACTGTTAGAAGAAAGTTCAGGTACCCTGATTGAACCACTGACAGACCCATGGTCCGAAGAAAACAAGGAAGAGAAGAAAGAAGAAAAAGCAGGTGAGAAAGAAGAAGGAGCTGAAGATGAAGAAGATCCTCAATGTGATTGTGCAATGATGGCTGCTGCCAAGGTATCACCTCAAGTTCTTGAAAAACTGTGTTCTGACAATTGCATTATTGCTTTTTCTAACATCAACGAGGTGAATGAAAACCTTCGGGATAAAATCTTATCTGATGAAGTCAAATTTGAAAGATCTCTAAAAGAACTTAAAAATAAATTGGCTGAAAAAGACAAAGAGATTAGCAGCATGAAAGAAGTGCAGAGCATAACCAAAACCCAACTCCAAACTTTGGTATAAAAATACCAGGTTTGCAAAATGGAGTTAGAATCCACCCAGATCACATGTGAGAGATGGGTGGAATCATGCAAAGGGTATGAGGTTATGCTTGAGAAACAGATAAAAAGCAATGTGAAATTTGGGGTTGGTTATAGAAAACATGATGATGAAAACACTGCTTTTGAAAAATCTGTTTCAACCAGTGATGTAACCACTGTGTTCATCCCCACAAACAAGAATGGCCAAGAAGTGAAAATCACTGACAAACTTGGTAACAAAATCACACTTGACAGACCATTGGGATCCTCTACTTTTGAGGAGCTTGAAAATCATCAGTTTAAACCAAAATGGTCTGATGAGTGTGATATTCTTGAAAATTTCAAGCCAATGGACTTTACATCAACTGATGGTGTTAAAGCTCCAAAAGCTGAAGTCATACATCTCAAGGACATCCCAGCAGTGGTTAAAACCTCTGCTGCAAAGGACTCTGAAAAGAGAAGGAAGAAAGAAAAAATTGATAACCTGTTTTGTGAATTATGTGAGAAAAGGAATCATCTAACAAAAGACTGTTTCCATTTAAAAGCTTATGATATAAACAGAACAAGTATCATTGTTCCAGCAGAAAGCTGCATTGTCTGTGGTAAAACAAACCACAAAACTCAAGCATGTGTGTATCTCAAAAACTTTGATGTGAAAAAGAATGAGTACCTTGCTAAAACATCCTTGAGTCCATCATCATCATCATCTGTCAAATTCACCAAGAAACAACCACTGTTTGTACCAGTTCAAACAGCTGTCACAAAACAGCTGAACCAAACATCTGTCAAAAGAGATGTTCAGGTTACTGATGCACCCCCTGCCAATCAGTTCAGAAAAGGCAAGGAAAAACAGTCTTACCAAAGGACTCCACACGTTTATGAGGCCTACAAAAGGCCCTCTAAACCTAAAGTGAATAGGCATCCTTTTGTTTATCAGCAGGTGATTGGTCAAGACCCTCAACAGTGGTTAGAAAGAAACAACACTAAAACTGTCCAAACCCCTGACCTAACCACTGTCCATCACTCTGCATTCATACCAGACACTGCTGAATCCCCATCCAAAGCCCTGTTGGCTTTGGAGCCCTTAATGAACTAATCCTTTTACTTCATGTGCAGGGAGCTTGTGCATGCTTTGATAGTCTTTGGTATGTAGATAGTGGAGGCTCCAGGCACATGACAGGATGTAAAGCCCTCCTCAAAGACTTTAAAATCCATGGAGGGGGTGATATATCCTTTGGGAATAATAGTAAAGGGAAAGTTCTAGGGTCTGGTACAGTGCAATCTGGTAATGTAAAATTTGAAAATGTCAACCTAATAGACAATCTAAAATTCAACCTTCTGAGTGTATCACAGATGAGTGACAAAGGGTTTGGGTCATTCTTCACTAAAGATTGTTGTAGGATTGTTGGACCAGAAATGGTCAAAAAGATTGAAGCAATAATCAAATCTGGTCAAACTAAACTTGTTGCTCAAAGAAGTGGCAATGTTTATGTTGTTGATATGTCAAAAGAGTGTCCAAGAGCTGATGCCTGTCTGTTCTCAGCTGCCTCTAATAAAGAGACAGAACTTTGGCATAGAAGGCTGGGGCACACAAATCTTAAGACAATCAGTGAAATTTCAAAAAATGGTTTGGTGAGAGGCCTACCACAAAAATTGTTTTCATGTCCTGAACATTGCATTTCATGTTTAAAAGGAAAAGGAAAACAGCATAAAAGTTCTTTCAAGTCCATTGAAGAGTCCAAAACAACCCAGTGTTTGCAAATGCTACACATGGATTTGTTTGGCCCAGTTCAAGTCATGAGCCTCAAAAAGAAAAGATATTGTTTGGTTATTGTTGATGACTTTTCTAGGTTTACATGGACTTTCTTTTTGCACTCCAAAGATGAAACTGCAGGCATTTTGCAAGACTTTGTGACACAGGTTGAAAAGCAATTTGACCTTCCAGTAAAAAGCTTTAGGAGTGACAATGGCACAGAATTTAAAAATAAGGAGTTGGATGCCTTCTGTGTGAAGAAAGGGATTGTAAGGCAGTACAGCATCCCTAGAACACCAGAGCAAAATGGGGTTGTTGAAAGAAAGAACAGAACTTTGATTGAGGCTGCCCGAACTATGCTTGCAGATTCAGGTTTGCCATTAACTTTCTGGGCAGAGGCAGTAAACACTGCTTGCTATGTCCAGAACAGAGTTTTAATAAACCCCAGGCACAAAAAGACTGCTTATGAAATTCTGTATAAAATCAAACCACTGATCTCATATTTCAAGGTGTTTGGCTGCCCATGCTTTATTTTGAACTTAAAAGATTCTATTTCAAAATTCGCAGCCAAAATTGATTGTGGTTATCATCTGGGATACTCAACCACTGCCAAGGCATACAAAGTGTTCAATACACGGACCAAGGCAGTGGAGGAGACTTTGAATGTAAAGTTCAATGAACTTTCATCAATGAAAATCCCAGCAAATCGTGCAGATCTGTTTGATCTTGAAAAATTTACTTTTGAAAATACTGCTGTCAAGACTAACAGTGCAGGTCCATCAGAGGATACAACACCAGACTATGGGTATGAAATCATCATCCCTCAAAGGTCTGCCCAAAGGGAAAAGCACCAGCTGTTCAAAACAGTTGTCAAGGCTCAACCACTGCTACCTCAACAGTTGTTGACCAATGTAGCCCATCCACCACTGCTTCCACATCCTGAAACACTGCTGACAAAAGTCCTCAAACATTGGATAAAAGTCAGCAGTTGTCCACTTTATTACCTCCTATTCCGCCACCTTTTGAAGCCACTGCTGGGTCATCAAAGTCACCAGCAGTGGTTAGCTCAGATGATACACATTTGCAGCCTTCACCAACAAATGCCATCATACCAAAACAGGGTTTTACTGTCGAATTGAATTCTTAAAAATTCTCTTCTCAAAGCAGTGTTTCTTCTCATTTCTCACAAATTTCTTCGATCATTCGTTTCAAAAATGACAAAATCGAAGCCATCTGCAAAACCCTCATCCAAATCATCATCGAAAACAGCCTCTCAAAAGGCAACTTCCACTGAAATTCCATACAAATCATCTCACAATCTCCTAGGTCTTCTAACAAAACCAGGAACCACCGATGTTTTCGATTCCATCATCAACATCATGGCAAAATGGAGTTCTGGAAGAATGCAACCCTTGACAAACAAGGAGACACTGCAACTACCATACACTCGTCTATAAAGGGGAAAGAAGTCCAAATCACGCCACAATCCATTTCAGAGGTCTTTCAACTCGGTGACCAGGAAGGTAAAACTTCTTTCACTAAAAACGAGTTACAAACTGACTTCATTGAAAGAAGGTATGAAGCCACAATGATGAAGAAACTTACCTTACAAAAAGGTTATTTTCCTTCAGCAACCAGATTTTTATTTCATACCCTCCTACTATGTGTTTCAAACAAAACCACTTCTTTCAATGAAATCCCTTAAAAGATTCAAAATCTGGGGTATGCAATTCTTCAAGAAGAAAATTTTAACTACTCTCGGGAAATTTTTAAAGATTTGCTTAATAATGTTGAAACAAAGTCATTCTTACTGTTTCCAAGGTTTCTAAGTTACTATTTTGAAAAGAAATTCAGTAAGGATGATTTAGCTGTAATAAATCAAGGTGAGATTACTCAAATAAACAACCTAACATCTGAAACTTTTTCAAGAATGTTAGCACCTTGCAAAACACAAGCAGAGGTGCCTGAGCAGAATTTAGCAGGTACCACTGCTCCTCAGGTATCTGCTGCTAAGCCCACTGCTCTAGGTGATCAAAGCAGCAGACCAACTGTTTTGTAACCCCCACCTACAAATCCCAAAAATCCAAACAAAAAGAAAAATAAAAACCCCCCCAAACCAATCAAAACGGCAACTCTGGAGGATGAGATACCAGAGCTACTGCCTGTGACAGCACAAATGTCACAAGAAACCACTGCTTCTACTTCCTCACAACAGTTGGTACAAATATCTCAACCCATAACCATAACTCCTCCTGCTTCTTCACAAAAAGAACAGGTTGTACACAAAGGGCCACCACATTATGATGCTCTGGATACACTCGTTTCCATCGTCCACAGCTCAATGCCCGGGGCAAATCCTCTTTCTACACCCACCATCACATCCACAATTCCACCAAAACCACAACTTTTGTTGGATGCAATCGATTTGAACCAGGCATTACTCAGTCCTTCTCCATCACCTGTTAATGAGAATATATTGACTTTGCCTGATGTCTCATTCCTTGCTAACCCACCAACACAACCTGAGGAGGTTACACCCCTTGAGTTACAAGTAAATCTTGGTGGTAATCCAAGTGAAGCAGCCACTACAACTGTTGAACCCACTGGTTTACAGTTGGGCAGTGGTTACATCAATAAGACTTCCTTGGAGGCAATTCCTTTTATAGCACCTCTGCCAACCACCAGTGGATTTATTTATCCTACTGGCAACATCAAAAGGCTGTCAAGGGTTGAAGGGAGAAGACCCCAGTACCAAGAAAAAGGGGCATCAGTGGTTAAAGTTTGGAGTAAACTCCCTACCTCTACCATTGATAAAACCACTGCTAGTGGGAAATCAGATGATCCCATTCATTTGGGTGATGGTTTAAAGTACCAGAAATTGACGGCTCGTGTTGAAAAACTTGATAACTCTGTTGCAGAACTCAAAGATATGCTACAACAGTTGTTACAAGTACAAAAGGTACAAACCACTGCTGTTCCACCTCAAGCACCTGCTCCACCACAGGCATCTACTACAAATGAGCTCTGGAATCTATTTCAACCTTTTCTCTATCATCAAGCACAACTAGCAGATCAGCAACATGAAAAACATGTGCAACAGCTGAGAAATGCAATGGAGTCAAGGTTCAAGAACACTCAGGCTGATCTAAAGGCTCTCAAAACTCAGATCCTGCACACCACTGGCACTGCTCCTCCACCAGTTTTCTTCATTGATAAACTTCCCGAAGATAATGCCAAAAAGGGGGCGAAAATTCAGGAATGGAGAAGGAAGGGAATAGAGGATGGTCTCTACATTGCACCAGAAAATTCAAATATGACCAAACAGATCCCTCTGCCAGATGGAAGCAAGAAAATTGATGTGACCACAAATGCACTGGCAGAAGCAGTTGCAAGTGTAAAAAGGGATAGAGAGGCCAAAAGGAAAGCCAGGGTGGATTATCCGGATCAGGGTACTTCAGGGTAAAAAGATGATGAAAATCTTGTTGATGAAAAGATGAAGCCTACAAGAAGAGTAAGGCTACCCAAATCCATTCCAATCAGACGTTCAAAGTCTGCTACAAAACCACCACCTAAAACAACTGTTGTAACTCTTGTTGTATCCACTACTGTTGGTACTTCAATGGTTTCAACATCTGCTCCCATTTCAACACACACCACTTCAACACACACTACATCCACTGCCTTACCACCATCACCACCAAAAACAAAATCACCTCCTGTCAAAAGGCAGAAGACAGCAGCTGTTACAACATCTGCTGTAAAGACAACAGTGGTTGGAACACCAGTTGTTTCAACAACTGTTAGTCTATCACAAACCACTGCCACTACATCCACTGTTCCATCCAAAAGATCATCAGCCCCTCCTCAAATAAAGAGGAGAAGGCTAATTCTTAAAGATGATGACACTTCACCATCCCAAACATCTTCAAAATCTTTAGCTCTTGTCACAATACCAAAACCAGTTCCTCTTTCTTCAGTTCCAATGCACAAGCCTTTACCTCCTGCAGGTGTTCAATTTCCTCTTGAACTAGAAGCTGTTAGAGAAAAATAAAATCATTCTATTATGAGGATGACCCTGCCAAAAGGAGTTTGCCATCAATAAAAGGATATCCCTGGCCTAAAAATGTTGATGAATATTTGAAGATAAAGGTCAAGCAAGCAGAGGATATCTCGAAAAGAAACACACTAGGGAAATCTGACAAAGAAATTTCTAGGAACTATCAATATCTGCTCACTCAAGTTAGCTCCCTAGAACAATTTGCAAAAAATGTCAGTCAACAAATTTCAGAAAGAGCAGCTGAAACTTTGAAGAAAGACTACATTGAAAGCATTATGGCTCACAAGAAGTACAAAGGAGAGAGATATATGTACAAAGAGTGGACTGTTCCTGAGCTTGAAAATGAAGCAGCAAGAATTCAAGACATGATAAACAGGAAAGTCACTCCCACTCCTCCTGATTAGGCAAAGTTCAGAAAGAATGTACCTGACAAACAGGTAGAACTGTGGAGAATGAAAGAAGAACTGGTTGCTGCTGAATTTGGAAACAAAAGACAAGTTGCTAGATGGAAAGAAGATGTGGTCTGGACAACCTACAAAAGGTTGGAGGAATTAAGAAAGAAAGACCCAAAGGTTCCTCAAAAGCTTGACTATCCTGAAGCAGAGGTTTCAAAAAGACCAACAAAGCTGCAAATCAGGAGAGCCACTGCTCCTACTGGTACTGCCTTCTACAAAAGAAGAAAACAAAGCCAGTTAGGATTTGAAACAGTTCAAGAGATTCTTACTGGAAATGCCATTGTGAAAGAAGGCTTGTTGATAAAGTTAAAAGAAGAATCTGAACTGGAGAACTCTGCTAAAGCTGCTTAGCCAGTGATGAACAGGCCAGCCTCACCAAATACTTCTGCAAATAAACATCTCCCAAGAAACCCACCAGGCTCAAAAATACAAAAGTGGGAAACTGACAAACACACCTGCGTATTGACCTTGCTCAGGTCTGGTGGAGAAGTGGAGAAAATATCAAGGGAACAAGCTCTTGGCCTGAGTCTTGAAGATTTGCAGGATCTCCTTGATCTTCTACTTAGCAGGGATTATGAAGACACAGATGCCCTTAACTTTGAATTACAGTTTAAAGGTCAAATAATGGAACTGGTGATGAGGCAATAAATGTCCACAATAATCAAGAGTTTTGGCATTATCTGTTCCAGGGGGAGATTGTTGGGATTGAACCCTATCAGAGGAATAGATAATTAAAGCCAAAACTGGATCAGAGCAGTGGATCCAGAATAAGCAGATGTTTACATACAAGTCTCTCCCCTTGAAAGTGATTTCAACATCTGCTAACCTCCTATCTGCTGATCTTGCTAAATGCTGACCTACAACTGCTGCTCAAGTAAAGACCTGATGAAAGACTAAAGCCCTGCTGATTCAATCTACTGCCTTGAGTCAAGCTCTGCTGATCCGGACAAGTACTGCTGGGTTCACAACAGTAGAAGGTTGCAGCAGCTGATCAATAGTCTGTTTTGTAATGTAATGTAGTAGCAGTAGTTAACACAGTAGTGTTTGTATAGATCAGAGGTTAGAGTTTGTTAGGAGGTTAGATGTCACTTTCATGGTGACGTCAGCTAAGATGCTCAGTAGTTTGCAAGTGCCTATAAATAGTTCAGTACTTTGTACTGTTCTATTAGCTCTTTTGCACAATCGTCTTCTTTGAACGAACAAACAACTGAGCTCTGGCTGAGGGGGAGTTTGCATTCCTTCATCAATCATTATAATCGTTGTTGAAATAAATTCAATCTTTCGGTTCATTGTGTAAAGATGTTTGATCAAAGTATTACTCTCGTTTGATTGTACGCAAAGTTTGTTTTCACCATAATTCCGCTGCACACTCATTCACTTTCACTTTAATTACAAACACAAAATACAATCAAAATCAAACTCAGATCCAATAGAGATACACAGTATGGGTTGCCCAGCAATGTGTCTATTCTCAAGGTATCCCAGTGTTTGAAGGGTGGATGTGTCATTTACATGGCACAAGTGACTGTGAATGATCCAAAGCCGAAGATTGAAGACATTCCAATCATCTCAGAGTATCCTGATGTCTTTCCTGACGAGTTACCTGGATTACCTCCTGAGAGGCAAGTAGAATTCAAGATAGACATCCTCCCTGGATCTGCGCCTATTGCACGAGCTCCGTATGTCTAGCGCCTACCAAAATGAAAGAGCTCAGAACTCAACTGGATGATTTGTTGGAAAAAGGTTTCATTCAGCCCAGCTCTTCGCCTTGGGGACCTCCAATTCTGTTCGTGAAAAAGAAGGACAGATCAATGCGTTTATGCGTTGATTACCGTGAACTAAATAAGGTAACGATCAAGAATCGTTATCCTTTACCCCGGATTGATGACTTGTTTGATCAACTCCAAGGAGCAAGTTATTTCTCAAAGATTGATTTGAGATCTGGGTGTCATCAACTCAAGGTTCGAACTGAAGATGTTCCTAAGACGGCATTCAGAACGAGGTATGGACATTTCGAGTTCCTAGTGATGCCTTTTGGGCTCACTAATGCGCCTGCAGCATTCATGGACCTCATGAATAGAGTCTGTAAGCCGTATTTGGATAAGTTTGTCATTGTCTTTATAGACGACATACTTATTTACTCTCGTAGCCAAGTGGAGCATGAAAAGCACCTTCGGTGTATCCTAGGACTGCTTCGACAGGAGAAGTTGTATGCGAAATTTTCCAAGTGTGAATTTTGGCTTCGTAAGGTCCAGTTCATTGGACATGTTGTCAGTGAACAAGGTATCCAAGTAGATCCTGCCAAAGTAGAAGCTGTTATGAATTGGGAGATACCTAAGACACCTATGGAGATTCGCAGCTTTCTGGGTTTAGCAGGATATTATAGAAGGTTCATTGAGAACTTCTCAAGAATAGCTGCACCATTAACCTCTCTGACCCGTAAGAATGTGAAATTTGACTGGGGTCTAAAGCAGCAGGAATCCTTTGAGATCCTGAAGCAAAGATTGAGCAACGCTCCGGTATTATCTCTACCGGAAGGAGTTGAAGATTTGGTTGTTTACTGCGATGCTTCACACACCGGCATGGGGTGTGTACTTACGCAGCGAGGCAATGTAATTGCCTACGCATCGCGACAGTTAAAGGTGCATGAAAAGAACTACACCACCCATGATTTAGAATTGGGCGCTGTAGTATTCGCACTAAAGTTGTGGAGACATTACTTATATGGAACTAAATGTGTGATCTATTCAGATCACAAAAGTCTCCAACATCTGTTCAATCAAAAAGAGCTCAATATGAGACAACGCCGTTGGATGGAAACTCTGAATGATTATGATTGCGAAATTCGCTACCATCCAGGTAAGGCAAACGTGGTTACGGATGCTCTAAGCCGAAAGGAAAGAATTAAACCGATTAGAATCAATGCCAAGAGCATTGAGTTGTAGAATAGTCTGAATGAAAGACTATTAGCTGCACAGAAAGGTGCTGTTTTGGAAGTTAACCTTCTAAATGAAAAGCCAGGTGTAACTGCTGAATAGTTAACACCTGGGAAGGATGGAATTCTTAGAATGAACGGTAGAATTTGGGTTCAAATTCAGGGAGGACTTCGGCATGTAATCCTTCAGGAAGCCCACAACTCTAAGTATTCAGTTCACCCTGGAGGTGACAAGATGTATCAAGATCTAAAGGCTAATTATTGGTGGATAGGTTTGAAGAAATCTATTGCCACCCACGTAGCTAAATGCCTGACATGCACTCAGATTAAAGCTGAACGTCAAAATCCATCAGGTCTTCTACAACAGCCAGAACTCCCTACGTGGAAATGGGAGATGGTAACCATGGATTTTATAACCAAGTTACCTAAACCAAGGCACGGAAACGATACTATATGGGTTATTGTTGATAGACTGACCAAGTCAGCACATTTCTTGCCCATCAAGGAGACTCATAACTCCGATAAGTTAGCCCAGTTGTATGTTGATAAGATTGTAGCTTTTCATGGTGTACCGGTGTCTATTATCTCGGATAGGGATACTAGATACACCTCTCATTTCTGGAAAAGTTTCCAACAATCTTTGGGCACTCGTTTGAATTTTAGTACTGCTTACCATCCTTAGACTGATGGTCAGAGTGAGCGTACTATTCAAACCTTGGAAGACATGCTTCGTGCATGTGTTATTGATTTGGGTGGTAGTTGGGATGACCACCTGCCATTGATCGAGTTCTCCTATAACAATAGTTATCATACCAGCATTCAGGCTGCGCCTTTTGAGGCATTATATGGTAGGAAATGCAGAATGCCTGTCTGTTGGGCAGAAGTAGGATAAGCTCAGATATCAGGACCTGATATAGTCCTTGAGACAACTGACAAGATTGTCCAGATTCGTGATCGCCTAAAAGCTGCCATGGATAGGTAGAAAAGTTATGCTGATAAGAGGCGAAAACCTCTAAAGTTTGAAGTAGGCGATAAAGTTTTATTAAAGTGTCACCCTGGAAAGGTGTGATGCGCTTTGGTAAAAAGGGAAGTTGAGCCCTAGATATATTGGACCATTCGAGATCATCGAATGTGTCGGCAGTGTAGCTTATAAGCTAAACTTGCCAGAGGAGGTGAGTGGAATTCATGACGTGTTCCACATTTGTAATCTCAAGAAATGCTTAGCCGATGAATCGCTAGCTATGTCTCATAAAGACGTACAAGTTGATAAAAGCTTGAGGTTCATTGAGAGACCTATATTGATCGAGGATCGACAAGTCGAAAAGCTCCAAAGGAAGTATGTACCTATAGTAAAGGTCAAATGGGATGCTCGCAGAGGTCCCGAATATACGTGGGAAGTCGAATCTACTATGAGACAGAAGTACCCTCACTTATTCTAGTAAATCTCAGGGTCGAGATTTCTTTTAAGGGGGTGAGGATGTAACACCACGTAAAAACATGTCCAATTATTCATAGACACGTGTCCTAAAATCTAAATATGCAAAAGATTGAGTTTAAGGGACTAAAGTTGACAAAGAGCGAAAATATGCAAACGAAAGGACTAAAAGTGTCAACATGTGTTGGTGCACTACGTCTGTCGACTACATCTTATATCGAGTCTAGTAGTGTATAGGTTAGAATATGGCACGAAATCCAAGAAACATGTGTTAGACTAGGTTTCGCTTATGTGTCATAGGCTAGGGTTTCGCTCATGTGTCATCATGTAGTTTCGCTTATATGTCATGTGGAGGTTTCGCTCATACATACATGTCCGTATGAGCGAAATATGTGTCCATATATATAGGTTGTATGAGCGAAACCTAGGGCGTAGTTGTAGGTGTTGTCTTCCGGTAAGCCACGAAGTGCTGCCGAAGTGTTGTCAGGGCTTGTAAACGCATTTGTGATCAATACAACAACAATTTAAAGTGAATACAGCTGTAATTGCACCAAAGCATTAGTTTCCGCCTCTTGTTTTGGATAGGAATTCTTCTGATCGAATCAATCAGGGCCGAAAACGATCCTACAAGTGGTATCAGAGCTCAGGAGGAAGAGTTCTTGCCATTTCAGTTGCATTTATTCTGTTTTTCTACACATTCTTCAAAATTACAAATTTTTTCTCGGTAAAAACAGCTCAAATTCACACACAGCACTCGTAATCATGTATTAATAAATCCTTAAAAGTTTCAGTGCTAAAATCGAATTAAAAACTTGAATTTTGAGGGTTTCACTCCAAAGTACTCGTGCAAAAAGTGACGTCATCAGCCTATTTCGCTCCTATGACAACCCAAGGTTTCGCTTATAGTGACACTTAGGTTTCGCTTTTGTGACACTATAGGGTTTCGTTCCAAGGGTTCAAGAACTTGATTTCGCTCAAAGGGTTTCGCTCTTAAGACACTTGAGGTTTCGCTCTAGTGGTACTCAGGGTTTCACTTTTCTGAACAATTCACGGTTTCGCTCATATGGCACTTAGGGGTTTCACTCAAAAGACACTTTGAGATTTCGCTCATGAGTTGCCTTGGTATTTCGCTCTTGTGTCACTTCAGTGGTTTCGCCTTTGTGACAAATAGTAGCTTCGCTCATTGTGACATCTAAGGTTTCGCTCAAAGGAACAGTTTTTCCTAAGCTTGGAAATTTGTGAACTTGTGAACTTTGAACAATGGACAACGAATTCTATAATGCCTTTGCTAGTCCGATTACAATCACGCAGAATGCTTTCTTGAAAACGAAACTGGAACATCTCAAAAACCTCCTAAACTCATGGATATTGATGATTATAATGCATGGTCGGAACGGTTTGGAAACTGGGTCGAGGCTTATCATTTGGATGCGTGGGAAAACACAGAGGAACCATATGTTAGACCCACAACAAATGGTGTGCGGTTAACAATTCGAGAAATGAGTACGGAAGATAAAAAGAAATATCGAGATGAGAAATTGATGGTGAGTCTGCTTCAGCAAGAGATAAAAGAAGATATCCTGATATTGCTTCAACATGATGGAACAGATTATTCAATTTGGACAGAATTGGAAGCAAAATTTGTTGGAAGTGATGATATGCTCAAAAACAAAATGTCTCTCATGAAGAAAGAATTTAATTTATTCCGTTGCTTGAAATCTGAAAACACCAAGCAAATAATTGATAGATATTGTAACTTGGTGAGAAATATGACAAAACTTGGTATTAAGAAAGATACTGATGAATTGATTGAAAAACTTGCAGATGATGCTGAGATCCAACAGAAAAGATTATAAAAATATGACAAACATGGGGAACATTTCTGATGATGCTGAGATCCAACAGAAAAGATTATAAAAATATGACAAACATGGGGAACATTTTTGATGATGCTGAACATGGGGAACATTTCTGATGTAATATTGTATTAAATCTTGAAAGTGATCAAGACTATTATGAAGAAGTAGCAAAAAATCAAATGTCTTTGTTGGGAATGGTGTTGGAATCCTATAGTAGTTTTGTGGCCAGAAAGATCGGTAATCCAATGCTCACGAAAGAGGATTACGATCAAATAGATGCTGAGGAATGGAATTAATGGACATTAAATGGTGCATGGCTAGTGTGTTGCGACGAGCTGAGGAATGGAATTAATGGACATTAAAAGAGAAGAGCTGAATTTTTACAATCAAATAGAACAGTCAAAGAGGTTCCTGAATTTGAAGTCAAAGTTGATGCAGAACCAGTCAAAGTTCCTGAAAAGTGCATGAATTGTGATTCTTTAATCAAACAGAACAATGAATTGCTGCACAACATAAACAGATTAAAAGAATCCTATGATACAATGAACAGAGAAATCAACAAATATACTGATTCAAACGGTGAACAAGTTGTGGCGATGAATACACTGAAGAGAGCATACCTGAGACAACTTGATGATGCCAATTTTCATATAAAGAAATGTGCTGATCTGGAGTTGAAGTTAGCAACACAAAAGATAGAAACTGAGAAAGTTAAAAAGTTATTAGAAAGTTATTCATGTTCTACTTTTGTTGTTGACAGGATTTATCCGATCGTGGAAGAATTGAAGACGTTTGAAGAAGTGAAGACGTCCGAAGAAAATAAATTTGTGACAAAAGATGAAGATAAAGTGAAGATTTCTGGTAAGAAACCAAGTGTGGCATACAATAGATGTCCGCCTCCGGTCGAAAATGGATATTCACCTCGGAATCCAAATTTAGAAAGAGTCGAAAAAGCAATAAACTTACATTGGGAGTCTGGGCCGTCGGATAACTTGC
This sequence comes from Helianthus annuus, assembly GCF_002127325.2. Classification (NCBI taxonomy): domain Eukaryota; kingdom Viridiplantae; phylum Streptophyta; class Magnoliopsida; order Asterales; family Asteraceae; genus Helianthus; species Helianthus annuus. The sequence continues at coordinate 39,166,306 of NC_035439.2, read as the reverse complement.
CAGAAAATATTGATGTCACATACACGTCTTCCGACACTGATCATGAGTCAAAGTTGATAAAAAGTGTGGTTGATCAGGTGTTAGATAAAGATGACAGTGAGAAGTGAAACATGAAGTCCATACCCGAGTCGAAGTCTGAGTCCGATGCGTCAAAGCCAAAAATCAAAAAGGACAAACGGGTTTATGATAAAGAGTTTTTGCTATCAAAATCTAATTTGAATGATGAATCATTCAAAGTGGCATATACTTTGAAAGATTCTGACAAATTATATTCTGATGAAGCTTTTCCAATAAGAAGTGTCAGATTTGAAATGATTCAAAAGGTTTTTAAAATAATAGAAATTAATATTTCTGAAATAAAAGATTTAAATCTTATCGGAAAACCTAAACAATACACTTCAAGAGAACAACAAAGAATTAACAAGAAAATGGGTTACAATTGTGGTTATAGTTTCCAAAAGAAACCAAACCATAATCGTAATTTCTAAAAGAAAGGATTAGGCTTTGTTCCACTGAAAAACTATAAAAATGAAAAATTATATAAACCAAAAACTATGTTTGTTTCAGGAAAAACATCAGAGGCTGAGAAAGAACAAATGTTCAGAAAGCAGACAAATCGAGAATTCCTTGCCAAGAAGCAAGAAGAATTGAAGAAGAATGATGTTCCAAAGAATATTGAATAGAGAACCTGTTTTCAGTGTAAAACTGTTGGTCATGTTGCTAAGGATTGTCCAAAGACATTCAAACCAAAACAGGAAGTCTCTGGTAAAATGAAAGAGAAAGTTGTCGAGAAGACTGAACTATCAAACCGAAAGTTTACAGGCTTTGAAAATTCAACTTTTGAAAAAGGAGAATGTTCAAAGAATACTTTAAAAGGAAAAGAAAATGTAAAAAATAAAAAATGGGTTGTGAAAGGTTCAGGTAAAAATTCTGGTGATGAATCTGATTCCACAAAATCAGAGGAGCCACGTGTTGAGAAAAAGGTAGAAAAATCTGTTCCAACTATGAACGATGAAAATTTTCCACCTTTGCGTGCTGAAAATTTTATGAAGAAAGTTGGAAAAACAGAAATTTCAAATCAATTTTATTCTGACAAGAAGAAATTTGATGTTGAGAAGACTTTCAACGGAAATGTGAAACACATTTTTGGACAAATGGTCAATGGTAAGGCCAAAAGTGTCAAAGATTTTTATGCTTCTAAACGACATGTTCACAAGTCTGTTGATAGAAAAGATGATGAGGTTGTTACACCCAAGGAAGGTCAGGCTTGGGTGGATATATTTTTCAAAGAGTAATAACCTGATGTTGGTGCAGTCATCTGTCGTCTTCGTCTAATGTCGAGTCTAGGTTGCATTGCGGAATTGATCAAGCATGATGTCATCATATATGATGATGACATCACATATTGCATCATCACATGTCATCTACATATTGCAAATCAAGTAAACGACAAAGATCAAAGGATTTGAAATTATATTAAAATGGCCATTTGATGATTGGACCATTAAAGGGTCCAATGAGATGTCAACATGTGAAGGTCCAATAGAAAGGTTGGCTTGATGGTCCAATGAGAAGGTTCACTTGAAAGACAAAAGAATTGTATAGGTTCGCTTATTCTGCATGGGAAGTTCGCTTTTAAGTCAACATGTGGGTTCGCTTTTACGGCAAACATGGGAGGCTCGCTTTTACGGTTATACATATGGTTCGCTTATGTGTTCAGTGTCATTTCGAGCGAACCAGCATTAGTATATATAGGCTAGTTGTCTTTTTCAGTTGTAATGATTCCAGATTTGATACCGAGATATTTTGTCAGAAGAATTTCCCGAAGCATCATCTGAGTTTTGAAACATGGCTGAAGAGTTCTACAATGCTTTCGCGACACCCGTTGCCCCTGTAACCACTGTTGAAGCGTTGTATAATGAGAATGAGACGGGAACTCATCAAAAACCACCGAAACTCATGTACATTGAAGATTTTCAGGGTTGGAAAAACCGATTCGAGAATTGGGTTCAAGCTTACAGATTCGACGCATGGTGTTCTTTACTGAAAGATTACGAGAAACCAAAGAATGAACGTGGTTTGGAAAAGGGTTTCAATGATTTTACTAAAGCTGATAAGTTGAAGTACACTAGTGAGAAGATGATGATCAGCATCCTTCAAGAAGCAGTTAAAGAAGACATCTTTGTCTTACTTCAACATAACGGAACAGCTAGATCCATCTGGGAGGCTTTGATTCAGAAATTCGGAGGAAGTGCAGATATGATCAAAAACAAAAAGGCATTATTGAAGAAATCATTCGATATGTTTACAGCTTTCGATCATGAAACTACGAAACAGACTATAGATAGATATTGTCATCTAGTATTGGAAATGGGTAGGTTGGATATCAAGAAAGAGGACGATGAGTGGGTCGACAAACTAGCTGAGGCGTTACCACAGCATAAGTGGGGAACATATTTGATGGTTGTGAAACTTATGAGAAAGTCCGAGAGCATGAATTTGGCTCAGTTTATTCAGAAAATCGAAGAGCAGGAGCTGGATATTCAAAAGACAGCTATCATGACAAATCCAAATGCAAAGCAAGATGTCAGTCTGTACTATCGAGGGAACAAGTTTGAGACCACTCCCAGTCAAAGTCCAAAGATTAGTACTGCGTTCAGTGCTGATGGGTCTGCAAGTCCAAATGCAAGTACTACAACTCAAAGTGGTGGATCTACTTCATCATTCTCAAGCTTTGATCCAAACAGTAACACACCTAGCCCTCAGAAGCAAAATTCTACAAATCTGCAGTGTAATGTGACCTTGAACATTCAGAATGGTCAACATCTTTCTCCTGAGGTGGCAAAGCAACACATGGCATCTCTTGTCGCCATGTTGGAGTCATATGAAAGCTTAATAGCAGGAAGAATTGGTAATCCGATGCTCACAAAAGAAGATTACGACCAAATCGATGCAGAAGAGCTAGAGCTGATGGATGTGAAGTGGTGCTTAGCTAGTGCCTGCAGGAGAGCTGAAAAATTTCAACAGATTACTGGCAGAGACGAGTTCCGAGGAATGGCTGCTTCTCCACTTGGTTTTGACAAGTCAAAGGTTACATGTTTCCGATGTAAAGGAAAGGGTCACTTTAAACGGGAATGTAAAAACCAAGAGTCAACTGCAAGTCAAGAAAAGAGCAATTATTATCAGAAATCAATCTTTCATCAAATCGATCAAAAACCTCAACAAAAGGAACTGCAAACTGCTCATGGGAAAATGATTGAAGAAGCCAATAGGAAAGCTTATTATGGGATAATAGATCAAAGTGATGAGTTTGTTGCACAGGGATTTAGCTGGGACAAGTATATACCTAGTGGAACTAAATCTGATGTTGCACTTGTTACCAGGATTCTGGATCAAAATGAGGATTGTCAGAAAAGGATTCCAATATTTCCAGATCTTAGAAGTGATGTTGATACGGATGATGAGGAATAGTATCTTAATAAATGTAGAAAAAGCATTGATCCTGACAGTTTTAATTTTTTCTATGCAGATAAAGTTGAGATGCTGAATCAGAAGAAGATTGCTCGATTGCAGAGAGAGCTAGAAGCAGCAAATCTACTCGCTGATAAAAAGGCGAAGGCTGAAGCTGTAGAAACAAAAGATGAAGCAACTGCTGAGATTGCAATAGAGAAGATTGTTGAAATAGAGAAACTCGTGGAAGTCGAGAAAATAGTCGAAGTAGAAAAGATCGTCGAAAAGATTGTTGAAGTCGAGAAACTTGTAGAAGTTGAAAAGACTGTCGAAGTCGAAAAGATAGTTGAAAAAGTGGTTGAAGTTACAAAGCCTTGTGAGAAATGTTCAGAATCTTGCAAAGACTGTGATGAGAAAGACAAAAAGATTGCTGAGTTGGAGAAAATGAAGGAAGATTTACTGTCTGATGTGAAGTATGTTAAAGAGTCATACGATGTACTAAACAGGACAGTTGACAGTCTGAAAAGGACAAATGCAGAAATCGAAAAAGCAAATGATAAAATGAGTGCAACTTTGATGACAAAGCAAAGTGTCATAAATGATTACATTGAAGATTGTGCTAACTTGAAGAAGGAGTTGGAACTTGAGAGAATCGAGAGTGAAAGGATCAACAGATTACTTTTGAGTTATACTACTTGTGATTATCTGATTGATCGTGTTTATCCTACTGTCGCAGGTCTTGAAGCTTTCAAGAAGAAAGGAAAAGAAGAGGATACTGGTAAGAAATCAAGTGTTAAGTATAACAGATGTCCGCCTCCTATCTTTGAAAGTTATTCCCCCAGGAAACCAAATGAGGAACAAGTAGACAAGGCTCTAAACATCAAATTAAAGTCTGAAATCACTGATGAATTACCAGACAATATTGATGTTACATTCACAGCGTCTGACACTGATCATGAGTCTGAGTTAGTTAAGAGAGTTGTCGATCAGGTGTTGGATATGGATGAAGAGTCAAAGTTGGAGTCTAAGTCAGATAGTTTGAGTTCATCTAAGAAAAGTCCGAGTTCGCTGGTTAAGAGGATTTACAATAAAGAATTCCTGTTATCAAAATCTAATTTGAATGACGGATCAATCAAAGTAGCATATACATTGAATGATTCAGACAAATTATATTCTGATGAGGAATTCCCAATAAGAAGTGTCAAAACTGAAATGATCAAACAGGTTTTCAAATTAACAGAAATTAATATTTCTGAAATAAAAGATGTAAATCTTACTGAAAAACTTAAAAAGTACACTTCAAGAGTTCAACAGAGATTGAACAAGAAAAAGGGTTATGATTATGGTTCAGGTTATCGAAAGAAACCAAACCATAATGGTAATCTCAAAAAGAAAGGTCTTGGTTTCAATTCTTCAGAAAATTATAAAAATCAGAAAACTTATAAACCAAAAACAAAATTTGCTTCAGGAGGAAGTTCAGAGGATGAACAGAAGAAACCTTTCTGGAAATAGTCAAATCAAGAGTTTCTTGCTGAAGTGAAGAAGAATGTGAGAAAGTTTGCTTCGAGAGTTGATAGAAGAATCTGTTTCAAGTGTCAAAAAGTTGGACACATTGCTTGGAACTGCCAAGAGTCCATTTATTCAAAACAGGGAGTGTCTTCTAACTCTGATATGAAAAAGAAATGTGTTGATAAATCGACTTTGGAAATTGGTGAAACTTCAAAACGTTTTTACAAAAGACAAGTCGATTTGAGTAAACAAAAATGGCTGGTTAAATCTGAGGGTAATTCTGACAATGAATCTGATTCCATAAAATCAGAGGAGTCATTGGTTGATAAAAAGATAGTGAATTCCGTTCCAGTGATGAACGATGAGAATTTTCCGTCACTGTCAAAGGAAAATTTGATGAAGAAAGTTGGGAAGGTTGAGATTTCAAATCAGTTCTTCGCTGATAAAGGAGAATTTGATGTTGAGAAGGCTTTCAACGGGAAAGTCAAACTTATTTTTGGGAAGATGGTTGATAAGAAGGTTAAAGGTGCTAAAGAATTTTATAAATCAAAATGTTGGTGGGACAGATGTGTTCCAAAGTCACCCAAGGCTGGTGAGGCTTGGGTGGACATTATGTTTGAGTAAAACACCGGACTTGCCGGAGATCCCAAGTTGGTAATCGTGGATCAGGAATCGGCATCTTTCATGTTAATTAGGATGATTTGAAAGTGTTTGTAATTGTTAAAATTTTACAGGATTGAAGGACTATGCCGGAGCTTCCAGGTTGGTAAGCGAGGAGCATGTATTGGCATCTTTCTTGAGGAATTTACTACGATAATGTCAATCATGCAAACGGTAAAAAAGGTTTGTTTGTGTTTTGTTTACAAGTGGTTAGAAGATCTGATTATGCATAACGTGTATATATGGTAAATCAAGGACATTAATTTGTACTTGTATTTTCCTTCAAGTGATTGAGAGACAATATGATGAACCACATCCCTGAAATTAGTATTGATATACTTACAAGTGGTAAAATCAACCAAACTTATTTTCCGGAAAAATCATTTTGATTAAAACAAAATTAAGTGTTTTGAAATCTAAATGAGAAAATAGTTTGTTGATAGGGGGAGTTATGATTGTTTATGCCAAGTGAATGGCGAATTGAGGCGATTTAATATCGGTTGTCGTATTTCTGTACAGTTTGTTTTCAATTTTCGTTAATGTGTTTGCATTTTAGGGGGAGTAGAAAATTTCAAAAAATCCAAAAACATTAGAAAATTTGAAGAAGACAAAAACATGATAAAATCCAAAAATGAGTTTGTAGTGAAAAAGAGGAAATGATAGTACATCAGCGGACTATCACAACATGCTAAAGATTTGGAAAGTTTAAAAGTGTTAACCAATCTTACTGTGGATGTGTCAGTAGATTTTTGCACATTTAATAAACTGTGAAGAGATATAAAGCTAAAATTCAAACTTGCTTGTTCTTTGGGTTAACACAAACTTGGATATATAGGTAACCCCTGAAATCTTGTTTGAAAGGTCCCTTATTCTGAGATACTAGGTCTTTATGCTCAGTGAATATCTGGGGTATTATCCCGGGACTTCTGCTGTATGGAAGTACTGACCTAGTCCCCGGATAATACTTTCTTCAAATGCTTGAAAAAGCGCCGCCCTCAGCAAATCGATGAAACAATAAAATTGATAGTCATTGCTGTTGTAAAAAAGATCCTCTAAAGGGGACCCACCAAAAGTCGAGCCGTCATCTCTCTGCTGAACGGAAGTTCTGACCTGAGCTCTCACGGTTTCGCACCTAACCCCTTACAGATATCATCTGTGGTATATTCACCTGTAAGACTGAATATTGGGATCTGGATACGGGAGTATATTCAAGTAGTGGGACACATGGATAAGTTTTAGTTTCTAAGTCATTAATATCGTATCTCGGATCAGTTGAACTTTGTGTGAAAATTTAAGTGGACAAATATACTGACAATCTAGGTAAATTGTTTAGAACTTAAAATGAAAACAAGCTTAACAGTGTTGGTGATTTGTCTCAAAAGCTGATATGATCCTCTTTCACAAACTCTCAAAAAATAATGTTTGTAAATATTTCTTTACTGCATTTTATTTCTATTATGTCAAAAATTCAAAAAGATTTTCGACAACTGATATTGAAAAGTTGATTTTCAAAATTCCAGGTGCTAAACATGATGAACAGATGTTTTGGGAGAGTGTGTTGATTTGAAAATTAAAATGATATATCTTCAACTGGTTCATCAAAGATTAACATTGTAAAATCATTCTTTGAATGTATAATTTCTGCGAGTGATTCATTAGATCTTTACATGTTATCATCAGAAAATTTATTTTTGGGTAGAGGATGTGCAGGTTTCGAAGTGATAGAGAACCAGGTTCCGATACCTGAAGACTTTGCGATTTCAACATGCCAGACTGCGATCCCAGCATATCGAAAGGGGGAGTCTGAAGACATCCAAGTAGAGATTGTTTGTGGAGAGTCTGTTGATGATGATAAAAAGAGAAGAGAAAGATTTGAGGATGCTTACACTGTGAGATATTTTAGAGAGCGTTCAGACTGATAAAGACTGAAGTCGTTTGAAGACTCGACACTTAAGACTCGTCAACATCTGAGGGGGAGTCTGTTGGTGCAGTCATCTGTCGTCTTCGTCTAATGTCGAGTCTGGGTTGCATTGCGGAATTGATCAAGCATGATGCCATCATATATGATGATGACATCACATATTGCATCATCACATGTCATCTACATATTGCAAATTAAGTAAACGACAAAGATCAAAGGATTTGAAATTATATTAAAATGGCCATTTGATGATTGGAGCATTAAAGGGTCCAATGAGATGTCAACATGTGAAGGTCCAATAGAAAGGTTGGCTTGATGGTCCAATGAGAAGGTTCACTTGTAAGACAAAAGAATTGTATAGGTTCGCTTATTCTGCATGGGAGGTTCGCTTTTAAGTCAACATGTGGGTTCGCTTTTACGGCAAACATGGGAGGCTCGCTTTTACGGTTATACATATGGTTCGCTTATGTGTTCAGTGTCATTTCGAGCGAACCAGCATTAGTATATATAGGCTAGTTGTCTTTTTAAGTTGTAACGATTCCAGATTTGATACCGAGGTATTGCCGGTGTTCCTTGTAACTGTAAACGCTATAAAATCAATATACAAGAGGTTTAAAGTGTGATTCAAGCTGTATTCACGTCCGTTTCTTTGTTTCCGCCTCTGAAACGGATTTGAGCTCTTCCGAACGACTCGTTTAGGTCGTGACACGATCCTACACCTGACTTGCCGGAGATCCCAAGTTGGTAATCGTGGATCATGAATCGACATTTTTCTTAATCTATTTTTGAGAAGTTTTGCAGGACTTGCCGGAACTCCCAGGTTTTTAAGCGAGGAGTAGGAATCGGCACCTTGAGAATTCAACCAACAGATGGTAATTGGTTGAAAAACAAATTTGAAATGTTTAATTGTTGATCCTACAATTGGTATGTATGATTGTTGTTTTCACAAGTGGTTCAGAATTTGAACTAAGTTGATCCTACAAGTGGTTAATCAAGGTCATTAAATTGAACTTGAATTGACTATCATTCATAAAATTGGCAAACAATGTGATGATTTGATCCCCAACTTTACAAGTGGTAAAATCAACAAAACTTATTTTCCGGAAAAACCATTTTGATTAAAACAAACTTAAGTGTTTTGAAATCTTAATGGGAAAATAGTTTGTTGTGAGAGGGAGTTCAGATTGTTTAAGCCAAACGAATGGAGAATTGAAGCGATTCAATATTAGTTGTCATGTTCTGTATAGTTTGTTTCAATTTTCTTTAGATGTTTTTGAATTTTAGGGGGAGTAAGAAATTTTAGAAAATCCAAAAACATTAGAAAATTTGAAAAAGCCAAAAACATGATAAAACTGAAAAATGAGTTTTTGTTGCATAAAAGAGGAAATGATAGTACATCAGTGGACTATCACAGCATGCTAAAGATATGTAAAGTCAAAATGTGATAAACAATCTTACTGTGGATGTGTCAGTAGGTTTTCACACATTTAGTAAACTAAGATGAGATATAAACCTAAATTCAAACTTGCTTATTCTGTGGGTAAACAACTTCTTGAATATATATAGGTAACCCCTGAAATCTTGTTTGAAAGGTCCTGTATTCTGAGATACTAGGTCTTTATGCTCAGTGATATCTGGGGTATTATCCCGGGACTTCTGCTCTATGGAAGTACTGACCTAGTCCCGGGATAATGCTTTCTGCAAAAGATTTGAAATATAAGCTCGCCCTCAGCAAGCTGATGAAATGATAAAACTGATAGTCACTGCTGTTGTAATAAAAGATCCTCTAAAGGGGACACACCGAAAGTCGAAGCCGTCATCTCTCTGCGTATACAGAAGTATCGACCTGAGCTCTCACGACCCTCGCACATAACCCCTTTACAGATATCATCTGTGGTATACTCACCTGTAAGATTGAATATTGGGATATGGATACGGGAGTATATTCAAGTGGTGAGACACACGAATAAGTTTAAGTAATTAAAACACTAATTGCGTATCTCGAAACAATTGAACTTTGTGTGAAAATTTAAGTGGACAAACATACTGACAATCTAGGTGAATTGTTTAAAACTTAAAATGAAATCAAGCTTAACGGTGTTGGTGATATGTCTTAAAAACTGATATGATCCTCTTGCACGAACTCACAAAAAATATTGTCTATAAATATTTCATTTCTGCATTTTCGTGTTTTTACAAGTGGTGTCATTTACTTTCTTTCAGAAAATCCAAAAAGATTTTAGTGTGTTTTAGCATAAATTTTTGAAAAATTCAAAAAGATTTTCGACGACTGGTGTTGAGAAGCTGATTTTTGAAGTTCCAAATGCTAAACATGAAGAACAGGTTTGGGAGAGAGTAAGTGTAGTTGTTAAGTTTGCATGATACGAGCCAAGCAAAGATTCTGAATGTAAATTCATTACTGTAGTTTCTTGCATAGTTTCTAAACTGTTAAAAGATTTAATCTTTAAGAAACTTATGTGTGGATAGAGATTGTGCAGGTAAATGTGTGTCAGGTGACGATCCTGAACCAGATGAGAGCCTGATCACGATCTCAGAGTGAATGGAAGATTTCCAGACTACGATCCCAGCAAATTGATAGGGGGAGTCTGAAGACACCGTGTCAAATCCGAGAGAGAGGAGTTTGTTAATGATGAAGATAGAGATTGAGGATTCTTGCAATGACAAATACTTCAGAGGAAGATTGAAGACTGATAAAGACTGTAGGTTGACAATCGAAGACTCGACACTGAAGACTCCGTCAACATCCGAGGGTGAGTTTGTTGGTGCACTACGTCTGTCGACTACGTCTTATATCGAGTCTAGTAGTGTATAGGTTAGAATATGGCATGAAATCCAAGAAACATGTGTTAGACTAGGTTTCGCTTATGTGTCATAGGCTAGGGTTTCGCTCATGTGTCATCATGTAGTTTCGCTTATATGTCATATGGAGGTTTCGCTCATACGTACATGTCCGTATGAGTGAAATATGTGTCCATATATATAGGTTGTATGAGCGAAACCTAGGGCATAGTTGTAGGTGTTGTCTTCCGTTAAGCCACGAAGTGCTACCGAAGTGTTGTCAGGGCTTGTAAACGCATATGTGATCAATACAACAACAATTTAAAGTGAATATAGCTGTAATTGCACCAAAGCTTTAGTTTCCGCCTCTTGTTTTGGATAGGAATTCTTCTGATCGACTCAATCAGGGCCGAAAACGATCCTAAAACATGCCAAACTTGGGCCTCTGAATGACCACACGTGAAGAAAATATTCTTAAACGAGTAATAAATTGGATATATGAAGCCGTTTGTGAAAATAATCGGAGGATTATAAATTACAAGGGTTAAAAGTGTCAATATGTCAATTCTGACCTCTGAGTGACCTTTTAATGAAACCGAGGCTTCGAAATATTCAAATATACTCCCGAGAATAAGTGGTAAAAATTTCACGTGATTCCGAGATCGTTAAGCATGTTTTCCAAACTTTGGGTCAAAAGTGTCAACTTGATGAAACTTGCTTTCATGAAGATATTTAACGAACCCGAGCCTAACGAAGTTTGTTTATTCATCCTTGAGCTTCATCAAACTAACTATAAGAGCCTTATGTGTCAACAATAAGGTTAAAAAGGATTAAAAACATTCAGGGACTGAAACTGCCAACCTAGAAACTTGATTTGCCAATTACCAGTGTCCAGGCGGGCCGCGTAAGCCCCTAAGGAATCCTTACGCGGGCCGCGAGAGACTGCTAGTAACAGCAGAATGCTGCCAAGTGCGAGTTTAGGCTGTTCCACCGCCTTTACCTAGTTTGTGACGACTCTTGGAGCTATATGTCGGTTATTTACAATAGCTAGGACACCTGGGGTGATCCCAGGGCCCCCAATTATACCTGGAAGTGATCTAAATCCATGGAAATTACTATATAAGAAAGCTTAGTCTTGTGCTTCAAAGCACGCTTGCAAACATTCACTTGAAGGACTTAATCTGGAGCTTCCATCAGTAAGGAGAAGACTCTCAAGTGTAGAAAAGACTGCTTGGACCTTAAGTAAGCCTTTAATTACTTGTTTAGTCATTAGGATTAGCTTAATTACCCTCGAGTCAAACTTGGTGTATATTTAGTTTGACTTTCGTATTAATCATGCATGGGTTAACTACTGATCAAATTGAAAGTAGTTATAAGATCATATTAGTATAGGTGATTAACCCTTAAAAGGGCATCTCCTAATTATCTCGTTTGACCAGTTAATTGTCGGGTCAAAGTCAAACTGGATAGAAATTACAAATTTGATTAAAATTAATAAACCAAAGGTTCTAAATTATATTTTAACATTCTAATGACATGGTAATTAGTATTTAATCATGTTTTATCAGTCCTAACCCGACAATTAATAGTCTAAGGTCAGTTTATAACCGAAAGTCACAAAAGCTTGACTTTTGCTTTGACTTTCAGTTCTGACCCGTTCAAACTTAATTCTTCCATGTTTTAAGCTTCCATTAGGACCACATTACTTAGTAGTATAACCCTTTGGAGTTATATTGCATGGTGCCTAATGGTTTGAATTATATGCACTTGATCGTGATTATGCTTAATAATGCCTAAAACGCTCTTTTTGTATAAAACCGAGATTTTTAGCAATGTGAATGGACTCAAACCTTTGCTACTGATATTTAGACATGTCCCGAAAATTTGACATCAGTTTGAGGTCTAGAATAGGAGTTATGCTCAATAGCGTAATTAAGGAATTTTTTAGCATTTAAAAGGCGTAATTATCATAAAGCCTATCTAACCCGATTTTTGACACCAAACTTTTTATCTACTGATGTTAAATATTATTTTGGGATTTTTAAAGATTTTTATTTATTTTTAGGCTGAGCATAACATAGGATTATAGCCTAATTTCGGTTATTGTCGGTTTTACCCTTTTCATACATAAAATGAGTTTTACATAACATTTTAATGCCAAACTTTTTGCTACTGATTTTATATGATAAATATAATATTTTGAACCTTATAAACTGATCAAAATCTCAGATTTCCTATTTTTACCCTAATAGCCCTTTAAATCGGTTTTTAAGCATTTTTGGCACCTAGTATGGGTCAAAACTATATTTGTTATATAAAACTTATTACCTACTGATATTTTAAGCTAATGTATGTAACATTATAGTAAGCTAAAGTTTTAAACTCAGAAGTCTATTTTGACTTTTAAAAGCTTATGTAAAATTACCAAAATGCCCCTACGGTGCATAAATGGTTATAAAAGGTATATTTCCCATATATAAAGTAACCTACTGATATAACTTATTAAAACACATGTTTTTACTAATTTGATAAGACCTGGAACTCAGTTTTATAAATAAACTCTTTTATGGGCATTAAAATTACCAAAATGCCCTTATGGAACTTATTTTGGTTTAAGTTACTTTTTGGGCATATATGTTAATATAGTACTGATATATTAGTATATTTTGAGCATAATAATGATTAAGACCTGTATATAATTTATTCGATTACCCGTTACGCATTTACGTGTTCGGATCGGTTTATGTGACTAGTTTACGTAAAATAGCCGAAACGGGCTTAACCTTATCATTAAATCCTCATTTTCCAGAATGTGCTTAGTTTACCCATATTATACAAGTATCCAAGCTTGTAGGGTCTAAATCACATTCTATCCCAGTCTCAGCTTAATCGAGCGTTTAGATCCGTAAGGTTTCATTCTAGCTAGCCGGTCTAAGTCCTTGACTTAATTAAAGACCCGTTAGCATCCTAATAGGCTAATTAAACCTTCTATACAGGTTAATAGCTTTAGGTAAAAAGTGCCTTTCAAGAACCTTAGGAATTTTACTGCTATTACCAGCTAAATACTTTTAACTTATTTTCCCTATACGGGCTTGGGATACGGTATATTAATACCGCTTGTTCGGGTATGGGATTATTTTGTCGGATTGTGATTTAATAAATCCACATAACCCGTTTTAATCTGTATTATTTGATAACATAAACATTTGGGGGTTAACGACCGTGTCCTGGATATCCTCGGCTCATTTAAGTTATTAATGGCCACGACCTATGCACGGGGTGCAGACATGCATCTGAGAGATGCAAATGCTAAATATTAAATTACCCACAAGTTGAGGATAACTCCTTTGTGGGTTCTATAAGTGGTGAGTCAGTTAATCATGTCCGACTTCCAAACCGGCCCCACATGTATGACAAACATGTAAAACTGTATACAAGATTTTAATAACGATTGTCCCAAGTTATAAATGATTTGTGCCACGTGCACTTAAATCAATTTTCTTCAATGTTTTCAAAACGAGCCAGTTAAATTGTATTTACCAGTGTAAACTGACGTATTTTCCTAAAGATTGATTGACAGGTACTTCCCGAAATAGGCTGGAGCTATAGGGTGTTATAGAGGATCTTGCAAATCTAAGAGATACCCGGAGTCTGTAGTTTTTGTTTCTGTTAGTGCATTAATGTCTATCGCCTTCGTCAATCCGAGCCGTAGCGAGAAACCGAAGAAATCAAGCTTTTATTGTAATATTTAGATAGAATTAGCAAGGTGGCATTTTGGTAATTAATGAGAAATCTCATTAATTCCAAGGCCTATAAATAGGAGCCTTAGGTTTAAAGTTTTAGACTTTTGCTCATTTTGGTGATTTAGGAGATTCAAGTCTAGAGAGAGAAAGTCTAGAGAGAGAAAGTACTCTCTACGTGATTCTTGTATCGTACACGTTATATCTTTCAATAGATTCACGGTTCTAGTACGTTATTGTGTGTTCGGTCACGCACGTTCACGGATTCCGCACGTCGAACGTTCGTTACGTAATCGAACGGTGTCAAAACCGGTCCTACAATTGGTATCAGAGCTAGGAGCTCGATTGCACTGATCAAACACATTGATTCGTACCAGATTTCAGCATTTTCAGATCTGAATTTCATCTAATTCTTCATTTTTTTCACTTTTTTCACTTTTTCACTATTTTTTCGTCAAATTGAACGGGATTTTACGGTCTGAATCGGCTGAATTTTTGATATGTTGTGCGAAAACACCTGATCTATAACCCTACCAAGTTTCTGATCCAAACTCCTAGCCGTTTAGGAGAAATTTCAGTTTTTTGTTCCGATTTCACGTTATCAGAGAGGTTTCGCTCTTGTGAACCTTGAGGTTTCGCTCATTTGAACAATACTGGTTTCGGTCATTTGAACAATACTAGTTTCGCTCATTTAAACAATACTGGTTTCGCTCATTTGAACAAGAGAAGGTTTCGCTTTTGTGACATCATATCGAGGGGTTTCGCTCTTGTGGTTGCGTGATGAAATAATAGTTGCCGGTAATTGAATAGAGTAAACACGTGAACTGCTGAATCATTTTGCGATATTGCATCGGCCCAATCACAGTTAAATTAAACTTCAAAATCAATACATGTGAATTGTGTCAGATTGCATTGTTTTGATAATATTGATACTGTGTTAAATATCGAATCGGTCCAATCACACTAAAAAGGTTAAATCATTTTCATTGACCACTTAACATACAAACGGCCCAATTATAATTGAGATTCTCACGTGACATTTAATAAAAAATTCGGCCCAATCATTGAAGGTTATTGCTTGTGAAGTAAAAATTGAATTGTTTGTATCTGATGTTGTCGGCTTAGTGAATATTGCGGCCCAATCATAGTTGTTGTGGTTTAAAGCGGCCCAATCACATTGTCTTAATTGTTGGTTAAGTGGATTGTTGTCAGCCCACTACAGACTTTTCGGCCCAATCACAATATTTGATAAGTCTTTAAGTGTTAATATCATTGTTGTCAGCTCACAATTCACACGGCCCAATCTATGTCTTGCATGAATTTTTGAGGCCCAATCACAAAATTGAATAAATAAAGTTGTCGGTTTGCGGTTATTCAACATCAGTTGTCAGCATTAGTGGTTAGTTCGGCCCAATCATAAAGTTTGTGGTGAGATTGCATGAGAATTTGATATACATTTAAGAGTTGTCGGATATTAATTCAAATTATAATAAGTTTGGTGTCGGGTTAGTGGATGAGTTGGTAAAATCATAGGTTATTCAACAAATAAGATAATCGGAAATTGCGTTTTTAAATCAAATCATAGTGTCGGCTTAGTAAAAGATAAGGCCCAATCAAATTATAACAGTTGATAACCACTTTCAGTGAAGGCCCAATACATAGTTATTTGATTTTCAGCCCAAATCAGTCTTGACCCATAATTCTAGCCACATCCGATAAGCCCATTCAAGACCTTAATTTTTGTCGGCCAGATTGAATCACATTTTGTTCCGATAAGCCCATTCATTCAACGATTTCACCCGAACAACTTTGGATTGAATCAGCGAATCTTCAACAACGAGTCTTAGATTGACTTCACACACACACTTTTACGTATTCAGTTCGTTTAAACTGATTGTGTGTTTATTTGTTTGAATGTGATTCAAGGTGATTTGTTAAGCATAGGATACTCGCCCGAGCGAATCCTCAAACGATCCTAACTGATTTTAGATTGTGTGAAATTTTTGTATTGTTTGAAAATCTGTTGTTGTGAATTTTTCATTATCAAAGCATGGGTTCTGAGATTTATATTGCACTGAACAAGTTTGATAATTTTAATCAAGGGAGAATCAACTGATGAGTTGATCGAAAGGTATGTCAAGTTATATTTAGAAATGGAGCGTTTGAACATTAGCAAAATGGATGAGACATGGGTTGACAAGTTGGCAAATGCTTTACCGCGTGATGAGTGGGGTACATATTTGTCGGCGTGGAAAAATAGCTTGGGATATTTTGGATTCAATTTGAGCACGTTCGTCGAGAAGATTCAAGCTCAAGAACTTGAATTTCAAAAGGTTAGAAAATTGAAGTCTGATTCAAGAGAGAAGAACAAAGCAGCAACTGATGAAGTAAAATTCAAATCTAAGGAAATTGTTCAAGAGGTAGAGGAGCAGGTTAAAGAAATTTCAGCTATCAAGGTGGAGAAAAAGGCTGAAGCTGTAAAGATGATCGAGAAGTGCTCAAATTGTGAAAATCTGAAATATGAAAATGCCAAACTCTTGAGGGTTTTGGAGAGTTTGTCATTAGAAAATGAAAATCTTAAAAAATCAGAAAATGTTTTGAAAAATCAAAAACAAAATTTAGAAAATGAAAAATTAAAAATTGAGAAAGATTCTCAAAGTCAAATAAAGATTTTAGAAGATGAGAAAGATATTTTTGGTAAAAATAATCTTGAAAAACAAATTGCAATAAATTCTCATCTTGCTAAAATCATTCAGCTTGAAAAAGAAGCTGAAAGTGATCGGAAAAAAATTGCTGAGTTAGAAAATAAGTTGAAAGGTTTTGTGACTTCTGCACCATATGTGTGTCCAAAACCGATCAATGCTATTCCAATAAGTGACAATGTCACAAACTTTGACAAAGTCAAAATTGAGGATTGTGATGATAAAACTGATGATGAAAATGGAAAAAATGAGAAAAGAAAAATATTTTTAGAATTAAAAGAAAAATTCAAAAATACTGTTTTGCAATCTACTGAAATAGGTGAATGCTCAAAGCAAAAACCTGTAAAGAAGAATGTGGAACAAAAACAAAATGATCTTCAAAATCACAATAAAAGCTCATCAGTTCAGTCATCCAATCATTATAAAAAACCACAAAAATTGAAAAATCAAAACTCACAAAAAGTTGGTAATATGTGGTGCAGGTTTGACCACAGTGCTTCAAAGTCAAATCCAGCTTTCCAGAGGAGTGCTGATTACCACAAAGCCAGACAATGCTATGATGTGAGCGTTTGGTGTGAAGGTGGTACATGGTATGATAACAGGGTGTGTTACAACTGTGGTTTTCAAGGACACATTGCTGTTAACTGCAAGAGACAGAGATTTGAGACAAGAAGATGTTATGAATGCCAAATCAAAGGTCACATTGCCAAAGATTGCCCAATGAGATCAATTGAAAGATCGAGGGCTGTATCTCAGAAAAGGGTGATGAAGTCAGTCAAAGTCAAAGAAAAGCCCAAGGAACTGAAAGTTTCAGAACAAAAAGTCAAAGAACCTAAAGTTCAAGAAAAGAAAGTGAAGCTTTCTCAGGGGCAGAAAGACAGACTGTGAAAGAAGAGGAAGAAGGCGAGAGAGTATCTGGAGAAGATTTTATCCTCAGGTACATCAGGAAAACCAAACAGCAGTTCTGATAAATCGTCTTGCTTTTCAAAGAACGACAAATTAAGCAAAATGAATTCATCAGATACAAATCCGAGGACAGAAGAGAGAAAGAAAAAGAAGAAAGTTACTCGCGATGAATCTGTTTTTGTGAAAACAAAGGAGCTACATGTCGGTGATGAATCTGACTCATCAAAGTCAGACAAGCCACATTCAGGTAATGAATCTGGTATGGTAAAGCCAGAAGAGCCACGTGTTGAGGTAAAAGTTGAGAATTCTGATTTAACAATGGATGATGCAAATTTTCCACCATTGTTGAACAAGAATTCATAATCACCCAAGGACCGTCAGGCTTGGGTGAATCTGTTTAAATGAAAAACCTGACTTGCCGGAACTCCCAGGTTGGTAATTGGGGAGTAGGAATCGGCTTCTTTCTTGAGAAATTCACTTCGGTGATATTTCGACTTTCAAAAAGATAAATTAAGGACATTAAGTTGTACTTGATTCATCTTTCCTACAAGTGGTAATTTGAAGAACAAGGTGATGAAACCCCGAGTTTATGAAATGACACACAAAACTAATTTTCTGAAAAAAAAACCATTTTGATTAAAACAAACTTAAGTGTTTTGAAATCATAATGGGAAAATAGTTTCTTGTCAGGGGGAGTTCTGATTGTTTACGCCAAGTGGATGGAGAATTGAAGCAATTCTCATCAAGTTGTCATTTTACTTTGTACAGTTTATTGTTTTCAAATTTTCTCAGAAAATCAAAATTGAAATATATTTTGATTTTAGGGGGAGAAAATTTTTTAAAAAATTAGAAAATTTGAAAATGTCAAAAACATCGAAAAAAATTAAAAATGAGTTTTGTTGAAGACAAGAGGAAATGATAGTACATCAGTTAGACTATCACAGCATGCTAAAGAAATGAAATGTCAAATGTGATAAACGATCTCACTAAAGATGTGACGATAGGCTCAGCTAGGCTAGTAGATTTGCGATAACGATACAAACTTAAATGAAAAAGCCTAGTTCTAGTGGGAAACATGATTGAAACATAGTACTTAGTTTTGTCCTTCTTGATTGTGTGCCTACTCAGTAATCGCTGAATGCAAAGAGCATAAAAACTGGTTAAATTTGTGAACTTTCACAATTTTGCAGAAAAATCGCTGTGATTGTGCATTTCATTTTGCAAAGATTTAAACTTGTTTTATTTCTTTATTTTGTTTAAGCATTGGACATCCTCTGCGTATACGTGAGTATCGACCTGGATGTTATTGCCTAAACGTTCTGCTTTATTTTCTTTGGTGTTTCGTTTAAGCTTTGGACCTCCTCTGCGTATACGGAAGTATCGACCTGGTGGTTAAAGCCTAATCAATTTCAACTTGTTTTTATTTCTTATTTTGTTTAAACATTGGACTTTCTCTGCGTATACGGAAGTATCGACCTGATTGTTAATGTTTAAACATTCTGCTTTGTTTTTGCACATATCACAGTTGATGAAAGTTTAAAGGCATTACTTGAGTTAGTGTATTACATGATGAGGGGATATGCTGAGATCGTGGGGTCCATAAGAACTTAGTGCAAAATTAATGTACCTTAACGTATCGGTAAGCATTTTCGAAAGTTTTTAGATTGAGCTTAAGATGACAACTATATCGTCAATCTATGTGAATCGTTTAGAACTTAATATGTTCAAAGCTTAACGGTGTTGGTGATTTGTCTCATAAACTGATATGATCCTCTTACACAAACTCACAAAAATAGTGTTTGTATATATGTCTTTACTGCATTACATTTCTCTTATTACAAAATCCAAAAAGATTTTAGTGTGTTTTAGCCTAGTTTTTGAAAAATCCAAAAAGATTTTCGACAACTGATGTTGAAAAGCTGATATTCAAAATCTCAAAGGCTAAACAAGATGAACAATTGGTTTGGTTAAGATGATGAGAAGTTGGAAGATAATCCTCAAATGTTTAGATGATTCATTAATTTGAATCACAATATTGTGTGTTATATGTTAGAGATTTTTGAGTGAATTCTTTTAGAGTCAAAATTATTTTGTCTTATGAAAGGTTGAGATGTGTAGGTTTCTGATTCTGTTGCTACGGAAAGCCAGGCGTTGATCCTAAAAGCACGAAAGCTTGACAAAAGGGGGAGCCTGAAGAAAGAGACTACCAAGGAGGGGAGCAACTGAAGCTCGAATACAGATCCACGGGGATTCTGTTCGAAAAAGAGAAAGACAAGACGCTACGAGATTGACTGCGGCAATATCCAAGGGGGAGATTGTTAGTGCATTAATATCTATCGCCTTCGTCAATCCGAGCCGTAGCGAGAAACCGAAGAAATCAAGCTTTTATTGTCATATTTAGATAGAATTAGCAAGGTGGCATTTTGGTAATTAATGAGAAATCTCATTAATTCCAAGACCTATAAATAGGAGCCTTAGGTTTAAAGTTTAAGACTTTTGCTCATTTTGGAGATTTAGGAGATTCAAGTCTAGAGAGAGAAAGTACTCTCTACGTGATTCTTGTATCGTACACGTTATATCTTTCAATAGATTCACGGTTCTAGTACGTTATTGTGTGTTCGGTCACGCACGTTCACGGATTCCGCACGTCGAACGTTCGTTACGCAATCGAACGGTGTCAAAACTGATCCTACAGTTTCTTTGTACATTACGATCTGCCTGTGGATCTTATTACATTCCAGTCTGTATTATTCATGTACTCGAACACAACAGACAGTATGGTTTGTAATAGTTTATTTACCCAGCCTTCCGTTGTGCTATATTATTGTGTGTATTGACAATGATGATATCAACTACGTCACGATACTCCCCACCGGGCCCACCGGTAATACATGGAATATTGGGGTGTGACAATATAGGAGGCAACCAAACCCACGATCTGGAGCTGGGAGCTGTAGTCTTTGCACTCAAGATATGGAAACATTACTTGTACAATATCAAGTGCACAATTTACACCAATCACAAGAGTCTCCGGCACATACTCGACCAAAAGGAGTTAAACATGCGACAACTTCGATGCGTTAAACTCCTAATTGACTATGAGTGCACAATCAAATATCATTCAGGCAAGCAAACGTCATAATCGACGCCCTCGGCCAAAAAGAAACCAAGCCTAAACGAGTTTGTGCGTTGGAGCTTACAATCTATTCAAACCTTCCTAAGAATATTCGTAATGCTCAAGTTGAAGCACTAAAGGAGAACCTCTTAGCTGAATCCATGCGGGGCATGGAGAAACAACTGGAAACCAAATCTGATGGTATTCACTACTTCATGGAATGTATATGGGTTCCATTCTACGGAAATCTACGAGAGCTTGTGATGGACGAAGCTCACAAATCACGATACTCAATATATCCTAGTTATGACAAGATGTATCACGATCTGAAGGCACTATACTGGTGGCCTGACATGAAGGCAATCATAGCAAAGTATGTAAGTAAGTGCTTGACCTACGCTAAGGTCAAGAACGAGTACCAAAAACCATCTGGATTGCTTTAGCAACCAGAACTTCCAACATGGAAATGGGCGCAAATTTCCATGGATTTCGTTACTGGACTACCCAGAACTGAAAGCGGAAACGACACCGTCTGGGTGATTGTGGACCGCCTAACTAAATCTGCTCACTTCCTTGCGAACAAATAAACCGACAAGTATGACAAGCTTGCCAGTTTTTACATGAAGGAAGTACTCTCGTGGCACAGAGTGCCCACCTCTATCATCTCCGATCATGATCCTCGTTTCGCCTCCTATCTATGACAGTCTATGCTTAAATCATTCGGCTCGCGTTTAGACATGAGCACAACCTATAACCCTCAAACCGATGGTCAAATGAACGCACCTTCCAAACCCTTAAAGACATGTTGTGAGTGTGAGTTATCGATTTCGGTAACGGTTAGGAAGACACATACCTCTGGTGGAGTTCTCTTATAACAATAGTTACCACTCAAGTATATAGGTCGCACCGATCGAAGCATTATACGGATGGAAATGCCAGTCACCTCTATGTTGGGCTGAAGTTGGAGACAACCAAATCACTAGCCCTGAACTTGTGCTTGAAACATCGGAGAAGATTGTTCAAATCAGAAACCGAATGGCGGCAGCTCATGGCCGTCAGGAAAGCTACGCCGATAAGCGTAGGAAACCGTTGGAATTCCAAGTTGGTGACATGGTTTTATTAAAAGTTTGACCTTGGAAGGGTGTTATTCGATTCGGGAAATGGGGCAAACTTAATCCGCATTATATCAGACCATTCGAGATCACAGAAAGAATTGGCACTGTGGCTTATAGACTGAACTTACCTGAAGAACTTAGTGGTGTGCACAATGTCTTTCATGTATCGAATATGAAGAAGTACCTATCCGATGAAACACTCGTAGTTCCATTCAAAGAGCTCAATATTGACGACCAACTCTGTTTCATTGAAGAACCAGTGGAAATCATGGATTAGGAAGTCAAAACGCTTAGATGCTGTAAAATTCCTATCGTTCTGGTTGGTTGGAATTCAAAACGTGACGCAGAGTTCACTTGGGAATGGGAAGATCAGATGATATGCAAGTATCTCTAATTGTTCAATAATAATGCGTCAAGTGCTGAAGTTGCTACTGAACAATGGGAAGAAATTCCAAACACCAACTGGGGGATGATGTGACACCCCACAAAAACGCTCAAACGCACTAGTTTCTTCAGTGACTGCATGCTAAATTTCGGGATGAAATTTCTTTCAACTTGGGGATGATGTGACAACTCGTGCTTCCAAGGTTAGCACCCTTTATGTTCGTAATTATAGATTGTCGTTTCTTTTATATATTTATTACGCTTTACTTTTATGCATCTCGATTTAATTTACCTTGTTTACATAATAGTCCGAACTCTATCTAGTGAATATATATTTATATGTACACGTTTAACATAAACCCGAAACGCATGTGCACCCCACCCACTGGCCTGCGGCCCACACCCACTCACTTCTCACTCTCGGCCGAACGGTTACGGCCCAAATTTTATTAGTTGCAGACCCAAGCTAATAAATGTATGATGATATATTCACATATTATAATATTATTTATTTGCAAGAAAAACATGTGCGTGACCCAAGCATGAGATCCCCAAAGTTGAAAGATCAGTTATTTCCACCAAAACCCAACATCTAATAATTTATTTTAATTAGATAACATCACAAATGGAAAAAGGTATTTTATAAAACAAAGGAGATCACATATTGATCTGAATTGGTCAGCCTATATCCAAGGCCGAAAACCATATTAGTTTAGTATAATATTCTAACTTGGAAACCACCCCCAACATCTAGTTTTCTATATAGTTACGTAAATTGTGGGCATGTTGTTTTTCAACAAACTCCCCAAACCCTACAACCATACCTGCGATTTTCTATACTCTCATGTTTGCCTCTCTTTTATTTGCGCAAGTCAGCTCAAGGATCCAAGCAATTTTCGGTTTCTAGTCTTCATCCAAACCCTTCAATCATGTCACACCCCGACCACGTGGGACAACCAAACGTGGCGGAAACGTCGGGGAGTGTTGTAACAGAATTAATTGTTTCACAACCATGGCATACAAAGTTACGTTTTATTTATCAACAAGAGTGTTACATTGTCTCAAAAACAGGAAATAAAGAGTTCAGAACATAATTAAACTAGTTCTATCTTCAGTCTCTAAGGCACAGGTCCGCCCTAGTTGTCACACCCCGACCACGTAAAACAACAAAACGTGGCGGAAACGTCGGGGAGTGTTGTAACAGAATCATTATTTCACAACCATGGATTAAACAAATTTCGTTTTATTGAATTAAATGAGTTACAATGTCTTAACAATAAAGAAACATAACAAAAATTAACTAGTCTTGCATCTTTTAATGTCACTAAGGTCTCATCCAATCCTATGTGAGCATGCATCAATATCATCATCAAATATCATCAACTATTGTACCTGAAACACATGTGAAACTACGTCAGCATAAAAATGCCGGTGTCACACCCCGACCACGTAGAACATACAAAACGTGGCGGAAACGTCGGGGAGTGTTGTAACAGAATCAATTGTTTCAAACCCATGGCAAATGAAGTTTCGTTTTATAAATCAAACATGAAGGTTTACATTGTCTAAACAAGAATCAAAGTGTACATAACATAAATTAACTAGTTCTTGTCTCGTTTAAGTCACTAAGGCACAGGTCTGCCTAAGTATGTCTTGATAAGTCCTATGCATCATCTCCTGAAAACACATGTGAAAATAGGTACGTCAGCATAAAAATGCCTGTGAGATACATTGGTTTTGTGAAAACGGAATTCATGACTTGAGTTTGAGAAAATGTTTAGTCATGAACCTCGTATTTTGCTTTGTCTTGTAAATCATTTGAAAAACGGTAAGATCAAATGATATGTATAAATAAGAGAACAATGCATGGTTAACTGAATAACCATGTAAAAAGAGTTTGTATAAGATTTGTTGTTTGTAAATCAATGTCTTGTGAAAAGCGTGTTATTTGTATAAAATGTTCTATGTTTCAAATTGAAATGATTCAAATAACGCTACGATATGTAATACCATACAAACACTTATATATAGGAAGTACCAGCGGCGTATCCACCATGCTTGTATCATATTACACATGCCTCGTTACTTAAATCACTTACTCAAACCAAACCATCAAGATGAAATGTTTCACAACGGTAGAAATGTTCATGTATAGTCAAATGTCTATTGTCAAATGTAATCCATGTCAACGGATACAACTGGTTTACACGGTTCAATGGTTACAGACGGTTCATGAAATTGAAGGGCTAAGACGGTTCACATAGTCAAATGGTTACAACGGTTCAAAATGTAGTGTAATGTGTTCATATGCTGGATGAGCATATGCAACAGTAATGCAATGTGAAACAATGTACTACGTATGCACACAATGGGTGTACGTAGCATGAAATGTATTGTAGAGTACAACGGTTCAAAATGTAGTGTGATGCGTTCATATGCTGGATGAGCATATGCAACAGTAATGCAATGTGCAACAATGTACCAAGTATGCACACAATGGGCATACATAGCATGTAATGTAAAACAATGTACTAAGTACGCACACAATGGGCATACATAGCATGTGATTTAAAACGATGTACTAAGTACGCACACAATGGGCATACATAGCATAAAAATGTAATGTAAAGTGTTGTGCTAAGTATGCACACGATGGACATACATAGCATAAACACACTGAAATCATGTACTATATATGTACTATTGAACATAGCAAGTATATGATGTGAAAACAGGAAAGCATGAAAGTAACAGATAGGCACATGTGTTTCACCCCAAAACAGTTTAGAAAACAGTAAAAGAGGGGTTCAATGTACTCACCTGAGATTGCTTTGGAGTTCTTGTATAATAACCAGATAATGCTAAAGATCACGGGATATCAAACGGCACCTAATAGGTAGCTATGTTAATATACCAGACCAAATCGGAAGGATCGGACAGTACGCGGGTTCGAAAACCAAACGAGTATGGAGACTCGTGTAATATGGTTTAACAAAGCCTACATACTAAAATGAAACTTAACCTAAGTGCTTACGGTCCATCACGACCCGTTTAGGTAGCTTATGCTACCTTACGCGTCGTTCGCGTAGAACGCGTCTGGAACGCCTAACATAGTGACCACAAGGTATAACCTCGGAAGGTTATAGCTATGGTCACCTAATGTGTTTGTCAGGTCCTAATGACCGACAAAATGGGTCGGGTTCGAAAGCATAAGCGATGGTTTAGATCGCCTTCCTTACGACCCTATATAAGCACTAAACTAAAAGTGACGAGCTAAGCATGTTAGAACATGCTTAACTAAGTTTGAAAACAGGTTTGACATCAAAACAAACGGCTTTGATGCTCACGAGTAGTTTGGTTGCAAAATATGCAAGAATGCACATTTTGGCCGAAACTACGACTCGTCACTGAGCCTAGATAACGTGGTGATCAGTAGGTATGGTCACTATGGACCATAACCATCGTGATCACGCTCACGTTATGAAGTTCCATGAACTTCGCATCGACCATAAGCTGGTCAATGCAGAAAGTCAACTAAACGTTGACTTTCGGACTCGAAAAGCGAATAAAAGAGCGAAAGAAGACTTAGGGAGGGTCCCCGAGTGCAAATCAAGATCAAACAGCTCAGGTATGAAACAATGGTTTCAACTTAGAGCTTTAGGATCTGATTTTGTGATTTTTACACTAAAGGGGGGGGTATTTATAGGAAAAGTGGAACCGTTAGGATCGTTTTATCGAATATCGAGCCTTGATCACGTGCGTACATGTGTCCAGTGGATAAGTTCAGTGAACTTGACTCTTGGCTCTTCATTGGGTGAAAAGGCATTGCCCCTTGATCGAACGAAAGGCCAGATTCTGCATTTAATGCAAAATCTTTCTGTCAGACATCCTCACGCGGCCCGCCTCATATTTGGGCAAAACTCACGCGGGCCGCCTGGCCCTCTCTGATCTGCACCACTTGCAGAATTTACACATTTGGTCCCTGTTGCGTGTTTAAGCTATTTCCAGCCCTTCTAAGACTTGTAAAGCCATCTTTAAGGCCCTAAAATGATGCCTAAACATTGTGGACATGAAACATGCCCAAAAATATGTCGGATGTCGGTTCGTTTGGCCGTACGATCGCGATGTTCGCTTAATTACGACGGAATGCGCATAAGCGTGAAAGACGATCCAAATGACGCGACGAATGGATTTTTCTCATGCCAAACACTAAGGCATAATATAAGGATGCTTACATAAATTTTTGGATGTCCGGATGTATTCAGAACATAAGTTATGCGCGAAAGTGCAAACTTAGGCACTTTTTGACACTTTTAGTCCCTGAATGATCCAAAAGTTTGTTTTAGCATACCAAACCTCTCAAAGCCTATTTCTAAGCTATGTAAAGGATATTTATGGTATGTTTAACTTATGGACATGTTCCGGAATGTTCGTTACAGTTCAAATTGGCATACTTTCGCAGTTTGTCAAGTTTAGTCCCTGTAAGCGAATTAACTTGTTTTTGCTATACCCAAGCCTTCAAAACTTATTTCTAAGTTATGTAAAGGTTATTTAAGGTATGTTGAGTATATGTTGATGTTCCGGAGCATTTGTCGCATTAAACTGAGTACGTTTACGCACCAGTTTGCGTATAATGCTCTAGAAAGCAATGTAGAGTTTGAAATTGAACAATAATTGATATGTGCAAAACATACACATATTTATACAAGATCCCAAGTATGAAATACAATATTTCATCGGCTTGGTATTTGTTTGATGGTCGCGGTGACACAGGTGTCACAGTCTCCCCTACTTTAGGAAATTTCGTCCCGAAATTTATTCGTAGGAGTCTATTTGTGAATTTGCCAAATAACCACCAATGATATGTAAGGCAATATCTTGTCATTCCCTTAATGGTCATTCTTCCGAAACGAAAATGAACAGACGGGTCATTTTCAATGGTTGCTTCATCAGAATTGGAAATGAAGGATTACACAACGGATATTCATTTCCTCAACGGATAATCTTCAGAAACGAAAATGAACAAACGGAGTCATCTTCGACGGTTGCTTCCTCAGAGTTGGAAATGAAGGATTACACAACGGATATTCATTTCCTCAACGGATAATCTTCAGAAACGAAAATGAACAAACGGGGTCATCTTCAACGGTTGCTCCCTCAGAGTTGGAAATGAAGTATTACACAACGGATATTCATTTCCTCAACGGATAATCTTCAGAAACGAAAATGAACTAACAGAGTCATCTTCAACGGTTGCTTCCTCAGAGTTGGAAATGAAGGATTACACAACGGATATTCATTTCCTCAACGGATAAATCTTCAGAAACGAAAATGAGCTAACGGAGTCATCTTCAACGGTTGCTTCCTCAGAGTTGGAAATGAAGGATTACACAACGGATATTCATTTCCTCAACGGATAATCTTCAGAAACGAAAATGAACAAACGGGGTCATCTTCAACGGGTATTCTTCAGATTTGGAAATGAAGGATAAACGGATATTCATTTCCTCAACGGATAAATCTTCAGAACGAAAATGAACAAACGGAGTCATTTTCCTCGACGGGTATTCTTCAGATTTGGAAATGAAGGATAAACGGATATTCATTTCCTCAACGGATATTCTTCAGAAGTGAAAAATGAATAGCTAGTTCATTTTTCCTCAACGGATGCTTCACCAGAATTGGAAATGAATAGGGTTAACTCTAGACACATGACAAAACTTGCTGTGATTTCTGCGCACTAAATTCCATAATTATGTATGCATCCATAATTACGTAATCCCTTGCACAGTCCGCACAGTTTGTTTTGTAATGTTTTGGGGAAGGATATCAAACTTGTGACGAGGGTGACTAGACTTCCATCGGTTCCTTTTAATTAGATCGACAGGGGATCCTCTTGGTTAGGCCACCAAGGAGTCCTTTCAGCAATATCATCACATGATATCCCTAACCAGATTTTTGGATGAATCTGTTTAGCTAGACCACTCAAGGGGTCTAATTATGAAGTAGTACTTTATAATCCGAGGGACTTAACTATAACATAGAAGTCCATTGAGGATTTTAAGTAATACCTTTGGGCATCCTACTATGAATCTCTTGTACACGGATATGTAAGATTCTACGAAGATTTGG
Source organism: Helianthus annuus (assembly GCF_002127325.2). NCBI lineage: Eukaryota > Viridiplantae > Streptophyta > Magnoliopsida > Asterales > Asteraceae > Helianthus > Helianthus annuus. The sequence continues at coordinate 39,137,873 of NC_035439.2, read as the reverse complement.
ATAACATAATTTGGATCACACAACAATACATAAGGACACACATAAGCACATGGTCACATAATTGTTTAATTTGATCATAATTTGTTATTAACTTGTTATCGATTGAATACGGATATGGAAACCTGTCGACGGATCTCAAGGTTCACTGGAATCTATCTGAGAAGATAGAAAGATCTCCCAAAATTCGATTTTTGATTACAAGGAATCACCACATTCGAATTAAGGTATACAACAATTAAAGACTTACGGGAAATTCCTAGGTACCCTATTAAGGATTTATAGTGGTACCTTGGGTATTCGTCTTGTGTTGTAACCTGCGCCTTGTACTTCGTTTCCTTAGAATAAACGGGTACTTAGGAATTCCGTGGAAGACGCAAGCGATTATAGAATGGGAGAATTTTGGGGGTAGTTTGTTCTTCAAGGAATACGGTTCCTTGATTGTCGGTATTGCAAGGGATATGTCGTTTATACATGCAACCATAGAAATACATTGCAATGTAAATGAAAGATTTATTTATAAACAACGATATCAACTGTTCCTTGGATCTTGACAGCAAAAGAAACTTAATACATAAGACATGATTATTTCTAAACGATGTTGTCTTCTAGTCAGTCGGGTGATCATCCTTGTGCTGGATTTGTATTAGCAAGCTTTGGGCAATTTCTTCGGAAATAACCCATCTCGCCACAGTTGAAACAAGAACCTAGTAGGAAACGACCTTGAGCGGGATTGTTGCCAGCTTGGTTTGGTGCAGCTGCAGCTGGGCAGATTCTTGTTGTATGGCCTATGAGTCCACAAGTTTGGCATTTGCGGCACTGTACATTAGCGTGATGATGGAGGCTACATTGGTGGCACAAGGGTGCAGTTCCATTGTATGGTTTTCTAGCAGGGGGTTGAGCTGGTTGGTTGGGGACGGCTTGACCATTGTGAGCGACCACGGCGAAGTTCTGAGAAGCCTTTCGCTTCCTTGACTTCTTAGGAGATTCAGTCTGTTCATCCATGGTCTTTGATTCCTCGATTGGGTTCGATTCCCCGGCCGATTTCTTGTCACCTTTTCGAAAAAGTTTATGCTTTATGATCTGCGATTCAGTCAAGGTTGCAGATAGCTCAATGGCCTGACGGAGTGTGGTAGGGTTGCTACCAGTGACAATGTCTTGTACCGAGTCAGGCAGGCCGTCGATGTACCTTTCGATAGCCTTGTCGAGTGGGGCGACCATAGTCGGGCAAAGTAGACTCAACTCCTCAAACCTATCAGTATATGCCCTGTGTTCGCCACTATCTTGTTTCAAATCATCAAACTCCTTCTCCAACGCTCGTTGTTCATGACGAGGACAAAACTCTCTCATCATAAGTGCTCTCAGTTCAGCCCATGTTTGTGCTAGAGCAACATCTGCACCACGGTCTCTCATTACCCCGTTCCACCATGTAAGAGCCCTCTTCTGAAACACACTCGAAGAAAACTCGACCTTGCGATTTTCCGGACACTGCACGTGGCGAAAGGTATTCTCGATGCTCTCGAACCATTGGAGAAGCCCAGTTGCTCCCTCAGAACCACTAAACTTGAGTGGTTTAGCCGAGTTAAAGTTCTTGAAATTGCATGTACCATTGTTGTTGTTGTTGGCTTGGTTCCATTGAGCAAAGAGATTTGGGAATTGAGCAGCCATCTGCTGCGCAATAATTTCTGCCAGCTCGGCAGTTGCTATCTGGTGTTCGTGTCGAGGAGGCATTCTAAAAGAGGAAAACATGAAAGGAAACAAATAAAATGGTATTGGGTAAGAATAGGATGTTACAATCACTGACCATAATCACAGTTGATGGTCACTTGTTTGAATCATGAAGCAAACAACAACACCAGGGCTGAATCAAAGCAAATAGATCCTCATAGTGTATCGCGAAGACATGCTCGCCTATAAGTGGACACTCACCCCAAGAGTTCCCAGGTAAGAGTGACTGGTCCGATTATGCGGATTTGTACGAACACTCTAACCTTAGACAGAAAACCCAGGGTACAGGCATTCACCCTTCCAGTTCGCACGTGTTCACACTATTTAGGACCCAAAACTTTGACGGGAGTTTTGAAAATTCAAAGGGGTTCAAAACCTTATAACAAAGGGTTCAAAACCTTACAATAGAGGGTTCAAAACCTAGTAATTAATCATCCTAGAACAGATGATTAGCTTTCAAGGCGCTTTTGAAATTTATGTTCTTGTTGTGGTCGTCGCCTAAGGGTAGGTGACGGTATTGTTTTGTGACTAAACGCAAGTAAACTCGCGTTAGGTTCCTAGGAAGGTTATAGACTAGGTCAAAGCATTACTAATAACCTAATTCCCTATAACCATTGGCTCTGATACCATCTTTTATGTCACACCCCGACCACGTAGAACATACAAAACGTGGCGGAAACGTCGGGGAGTGTTGTAACAGAATCAATTGTTTCAAACCCATGGCAAATGAAGTTTCGTTTTATAAATCAAACATGAAGGTTTACATTGTCTAAACAAGAATCAAAGTGTACATAACATAAATTAACTAGTTCTTGTCTCGTTTTAAGTCACTAAGGCACAGGTCTGCCTAAGTATGTCTTGATAAGTCCTATGCATCATCTCCTGAAAACACATGTGAAAATAGGTACGTCAGCATAAAAATGCCTGTGAGATACATTGGTTTTGTGAAAACGGAATTCATGACTTGAGTTTGAGAAAATGTTTAGTCATGAGCCTCGTATTTTGCTTTGTCTTGTAAATCATTTGAAAACGGTAAGATCAAATGATATGTATAAATAAGAGAACAATGCATGGTTAACTGAATAACCATGTAAAAAGAGTTTGTATAAGATTTGTTGTTTGTAAATCAATGTCTTGTGAAAAGCGTGTTATTTGTATAAAATGTTCTATGTTTCAAATTGAAATGATTCAAATAACGCTACGATATGTAATACCATACAAACACTTATATATAGGAAGTACCAGCGGCGTATCCACCATGCTTGTATCATATTACACATGCCTCGTTACTTAAATCACTTACTCAAACCAAACCATCAAGATGAAATGTTTAACAACGGTAGAAATGTTCATGTATAGTCAAATGTCTATTGTCAAATGTAATCCATGTCAACGGATACAACTGGTTTACACGGTTCAATGGTTACAGACGGTTCATGAAATTGAAGGGTTAAGACGGTTCACATAGTCAAATGGTTACAACGGTTCAAAATGTAGTGTAATGTGTTCATATGCTGGATGAGCATATGCAACAGTAATGCAATGTGAAACAATGTACTACGTATGCACACAATAGGCGTACGTAGCATGAAATGTATTGTAGAGTACAACGGTTCAAAATGTAGTGTGATGCGTTCATATGCTGGATGAGCATATGCAACAGTAATGCAATGTGCAACAATGTACCAAGTATGCACACAATGGGCATACATAGCATGTAATGTAAAACAATGTACTAAGTACGCACACAATGGGCATACATAGCATGTGATGTAAAACGATGTACTAAGTACGAACACAATGGGCATACATAGCGTAAAAATGTAATGTAAAGTGTTGTGCTAAGTATGCACACGATGGACATACATAGCATAAACACACTGAAATCATGTACTATATATGTACTATTGAACATAGCAAGTATATGATGTGAAAACAGGAAAGCATGAAAGTAACAGATAGGCACATGTGTTTCACCCCAAAACAGTTTAGAAAACAGTAAAAGAGGGGTTCAATGTACTCACCTGAGATTGCTTTGGAGTTCTTGTATAATAACCAGATAATGCTAAAGATCACGGGATATCAAACGGCACCTAATAGGTAGCTATGTTAATATACCGGACCAAATCGGAAGGATCGGACAGTACGCGGGTTCGAAAACCAAACGAGTATAGAGACTCGTGTAATATGGTTTAACAAAGCCTACATACTAAAATGAAACTTAACCTAAGTGCTTACGGTCCATCACGACCCGTTTAGGTAGCTTATGCTACCTTACGCGTCGTTCGCGTAGAACGCGTCTGGAACGCCTAACATAGTGACCACAAGGTATAACCTCGGAAGGTTATAGCTATGGTCACCTAATGTGTTTGGTCAGGTCCTAATGACCGACAAAATGGGTCGGGTTCGAAAGCATAAGCGATGGTTTAGATCGCCTTCCTTACGACCCTATATAAGCACTAAACTAAAAGTGACGAGCTAAGCATGTTAGAACATGCTTAACTAAGTTTGAAAACAGGTTTGACATCAAAACAAACGGCTTTGATGCTCACGAGTAGTTTGGTTGCAAAATATGCAAGAATGCACATTTTGGCCGAAACTACGACTCGTCACTGAGCCTAGATAACGTGGTGATCAGTAGGTATGGTCACTATGGACCATAACCATCGTGATCACGCTCACGTTATGAAGTTCCATGAACTTCGCATCGACCATAAGCTGGTCAATGCAGAAATTCAACTAAACGTTGACTTTCGGACTCGAAAAGCGAATAAAAGAGCGAAAGAAGACTTACGGAGGGTCCCCGAGTGCAAATCAAGATCAAACAGCTCAGGTATGAAACAATGGTTTCAACTTAGAGCTTTAGGATCTGATTTTGTGATTTTTACACTAAAGGGGGGGGTATTTATAGGAAAAGTGGAACCGTTAGGATCGTTTTATCGAATATCGAGCCTTGATCACGTGCGTACATGTGTCCAGTGGATAAGTTCAGTGAACTTGACTCTTCGCTCTTCATTGGGTGAAAAGGCATTGCCCCTTCATAGAACGAAAGGCCAGATTCTGCATTTAATGCAAAATCTTTCTGTCAGACATCCTCACGCGGCCCGCCTCATATTTGGGCAAAACTCACACGGGCCGCCTGGCCCTCTCTGATCTGCACCACTTGCAGAATTTACACATTTGGTCCCTGTTGCGTGTTTAAGCTATTTCCAGCCCTTCTAAGACTTGTAAAGCCATCTTTAAGGCCCTAAAATGATGCCTAAACATTGTGGACATGAAACATGCCCAAAAATATGTCGGATGTCGGTTCGTTTGGCCGTACGATCGCGATGTTCGCTTAATTACGACGGAATGCGCATAAGCGTGAAAGACGATCCAAATGATGCGACGAATGGATTTTTCTCATGCCAAACACTAAGGCATAATATAAGGATGCTTACATAAATTTTTGGATGTCCGGATGTATTCAGAACGTAAGTTATGCGCGAAAGTGCAAACTTAGGCACTTTTTGACACTTTTAGTCCCTGAATGATCCAAAAGTTTGTTTTAGCATACCAAACCTCTCAAAGCCTATTTCTAAGCTATGTAAAAGATATTTATGGTATGTTTAACTTATGGACATGTTCCGGAATGTTCGTTACAGTTCAAATTGGCATACTTTCGCAGTTTGTCAAGTTTAGTCCCTGTAAGCGAATTAACTTGTTTTTGCTATACCCAAGCCTTCAAAACTTATTTCTAAGTTATGTAAAGGTTATTTAAGGTATGTTGAGTATATGTTGATGTTCCGGAGCATTTGTCGCATTAAACTGAGTACGCACCAGTTTGCGTATAATGCTCTAGAAAGCAATGTAGAGTTTGAAATTGAACAATAATTGATATGTGCAAAACATACACATATTTATACAAGATCCCAAGTATGAAATACAATATTTCATCGGCTTGGTATTTGTTTGATGGTCGCGGTGACACAGGTGTCACAGCCGGCGAGTACATAGGTTTTATGAAAAATAGGATCCATGACTTAGGTTTAAGAAAATGTTTAACCAAAAACTTGTCATGAATCCAGTTTAAGTGTTTGCTTTTATAAAACGTTTGAAAATCGATGATAGATATGTATAGTTAAAAGAATGATGTAAGGTTAAATGAATAACCAAGTAAAAATGAGTTTGTATAAAACAAACTGTTTTGTAAAACAATATCTTGTGAAAAATATGTTATTTGTGTAAAAATGTATAAATCCAAATGAATGATTTAAATAACGCTACGCCATGTAATATAATACAAGCACTTATATATAGGAAGTACCAGCGGCGTATCCACCATGCTTGTATCACATTACACACGTCTCGTTACTCAAATCACTTACCCACATAAACCACCAATGTAAATTGCCAATGTCTAAACCGTCGTCAAATGTCAATCAAGTATTGTGTAAACAAAATGTCATGTATGGCAAGTGAAATATGTAACAACCAAACCATAGGTAAGAATGCACAAACAATGTACTAAGTATGCGACGGATGGACATACATAGCATGATACCAAGTATAAGATGTCTTGTAAAACGATGTACTAAGTATGATGAACATACATAGCATGAAATGTTATGTAAAACGATGTACTAAGTATGCACACAATGGGCATACATAGCATGTGATGTAAAATGTACTAAGTATGATGAACATACATAGCATGAAATGTTATGTAAAACGATGTACTAAGTATGCACACAATGGGCATACATAGCAAAAACAAAATGAAATCATGTACTAATAGTGTACTAATGAACATAGCAAGTATATGATATAAAAGCATGAAATCATGAAAGTAACAAGTAGACACATGTGTTTCACCCCAAAATGTTTGAAAAACAGTAAAAGAGGGGTCTATGTACTCACTTGAGGGTGCTTAGAAGTCTTAGGATAACCACCAAGCAAAGCTAGAAGATCACGGAATCAAACGGCACCTATATTGGTATCTACATTAATAAACGGACCTATCGGAGGATCGGGTAGTACAAGAGTTCGTAAACCAAATAAGTATGGGAACTTATGTAATATGGTTTAACAAAGCCTACGTACTAAAACGAAACCTATCCTAAGTGCTTTTGACCCATTACGACCCGTTTAGGTAGCTTACGCCACTTTAACGCGTCGTTCGCGTAAAACGCGTTTGGAATGCCTAACTAGTCCTATGACAAGCAAGATATGCCTTAACATGTTAATATTGTTGTTAAATCAGTTTAGATGTCAAAAATTTCGTTACATAGACTTAAAATGAATTTATGCGTAAAAAGGGCATTTTGGTAATTTACCTAAGGCATATAAACTACCTATCATGTAACTAACTAAACGTCGTGACCATAAGGTATAACCTCGAAAGGTTATTCCCTATACAACTATGGTCACCTAATGTGTTTGGTCGGATCCTAAAGATCGACCAATGGGTCGGGTTCGTAAGCATAAGCGATTGATTAGATCGCTTACCTTTACGACCCTAAACAAGCACAAATCTAAAAGCGACGAGCTAAACATGCTAGAACATGTTTAGTAAAGTTAGAAAACAGGTTTGGTATTAAAACAAACGGTTTTAATACCCTAGAGTAGTTTGGTTACAAAATACGCGAGAAAACGCATTTTGGCCGAAACTACGACTCGTCACTGAGCCTAGATAACGTGGTAATTGTGACAACTCGTATTTAACCGTTTCATAGATTTTGTGTAACTATACGAACTATCGTGATTGACGTGATTATATTGATTGAATGAATGCTATGTGTTACGTGAGTATGTGATTGCGAGATATAGTTACTTAAACCGAATAGTAATTCGATTACATAAAAAAACCCACTCGGTCCATATAGTTGGACTCGAGACCATGAGGTAGCCCAAGTGGGGGTTTCGGCCCACTTCCATTCCATACGTATACATGTTCACCCACACCTTTAGGGTTTTAGTTTCACAACTTTGCAATCAAGAACACACACACACCAAACACCCTCTCGACTCGGAATCAAGGGCTGCCGAACCGAACACTCATCGAGTTTGTGAATCTGAATCCTTCTCTTACTATCTCGGTCAGTATGATATCTATGATTTCGTGTTTCATATGATTAGGTGATGTTATGATTAATCGGAATTCATGATCTAGGATTTTGTTAGCATGATTGTTATGATCGTTCCTGTTGCTTTGAAATCAGTTTTGTATGTTGTTAATGTAGGTGATATATTACTGTTGATGATGTTTAATACGTGTTAACCGGCTAGGTTGCATGATAGTCAATGGTTTCGGTATAAGTCTTGTATGATAATCCGATGTGCTAATGATCTTGTTGATGATAATAATATGAACACGTATGATGATGATTTGAAGGTGTTTTGAAACTGTTAATTATCGGGTTTGACTACCAGAATTCGAGTTAACAATCATCTGGCAGTCAGGGGCAGGGTGGATACCGGGGAGTTCACCCACTATGTAACAAGTGTAACAGACACCACAGTGGAAGGTGTCGCAAGGAACGTTGTCAGAGATGTCTCAAGCTAGGGCACGAAGCCAAAGATTGCAGGAGCTCACGACCTGCGAACCAGAATCAGCAATTTCCGCCACCGGTTCCTCAAAACCCACAGCAGCAGCAACCACAGCGTGGAAACCGGGGATGTTTCCAGTGTGGGGCAGAAGGTCATTACAAACGCGATTGTCCTCAGTTGCACCAGAACCAGAACCGCAACAACAACAATAACCAGGGCAACGGACACAACAACGGTGGGAACAACAACAACAATGGCAACGAGGCAAGGGGTCGAGCTTTCGTGCTAGGACGAGGAGATGCAATGAACGATCCCAATGTGGTTATGGGTAAGTTTCTCCTCGACGATATTTATGTTACTGTTTTATTTGATTCGGGGGCGGATACAAGTTATATTTCTGTGAAAGCCAGTAAATTGTTAAAACGTACATCAACACCCCTAAACACCAAACATGTAGTAGAACTAGCTAATGGTAAGAGTTTAGAAGCCACGCAAATAGTCAGGGGTTGTAGTATTGTCTTAGCCGGTCAAGTTTTCTCCATCGACCTTATTCCCATAGTCTTGGGAAGTTTCGATATCGTCATAGGGATGGATTGGTTATCCCAACATCAGGCAGAAATCTTATGCAGCGAGAAGATCATTCGCATTCCCCGTACTGGTCAAGAACCTCTCGAAGTCCAAGGCGATAAGAGTGGTGCTGTGGTTGGCATCATCTCTTTCTTGAAGGCTCAGAAGTGTCTGCGGAAGGGTCACACCGCAATCTTGGCACTCGTCTCAGATGCAACAGTGAAGGAGAAGAAACTGGAGGATATTCCAGTTGTACGCGATTACCCTCAGGTGTTTCCTGAAGATTTACCTGGATTACCGCCTCACCGTCAGGTCGAATTTCAAATCGACTTCGCTCCAGGAGCAGCACCCATAGCTCGCGCACCATATCGTCTAGCTCCATCAGAATTGGAGGAACTGTCAAAGCAGCTACAAGAGCTCTTGGAAAAGGGCTTCATTCGTCCAAGCTCTTCGCCTTGGGGAGCTCCAGTGTTATACGTGAGAAAGAAAGACGGTACGTTCAGAATGTGCATCGACTACCGTGAACTCAACAAGGTGACGGTGAAGAACCGTTATCCTCTTCCACGCATAGACGACTTATTCGACTAGTTGCAAGGGTCGTGTTACTACTCCAAGATAGACTTGAGGTCTGGTTATCATCAGCTGAGAGTCCGGGATGAGGACGTCTCCAAAACTGCATTCAGAACTCGCTACGGCCACTACGAGTTTCTTGTCATGCCATTCGGGTTAACGAACGCACCTGCCGTATTTATGGACCTTATGAACAGGGTGTGCAAACCCTATCTTGACAAGTTCGTCATTGTTTTCATCGACGACATTCTGATCTACTCCAAGAGTCAGGAGGAACACGAGCAGCATCTACGCCTTATTCTGGAACTCCTTCGGAAGGAACAGCTGTACGCTAAGTTTTCGAAATGCGACTTCTGGCTTCGTGAAGTCTACTTTCTAGGCCACGTAGTGAACAAGGAAGGGATCCATGTCGATCCATCCAAGGTAGACTCGATCAGAAACTGGCCTGCACCACGTACGCCAACGGAAATACGCCAATTCTTAGGTTTGGCGGGTTACTACAGACGGTTTATTAAAGACTTTTCAAAGATTGCTCAGCCACTTACACTACTGACACAGAAGGGTGTCACCTACCGTTGGGGCAACACGCAGGAAACTGCTTTTCAGCACCTAAAGGATAGACTATGCAGTGCACCTATCCTCTCATTGCCAGAGGGCACGGACGATTTTGTGGTCTATTGTGATGCATCCATCCAGGGTCTTGGATGTGTGTTAATGCAGCGCGACAAGGTCATTGCTTACGCTTCACGCCAACTTAAGATTCATGAACGAAACTACACGACGCACGATTTAGAGCTGGGAGCTGTTGTTTTCGCGCTCAAGATATGGCGACACTACCTGTACGGTACCAAGTGCACAATTTACACCGATCACAGGAGTCTCGAGCATATCTTCAGGCAGAAGGAATTGAACATGCGTCAACGACGATGGGTTGAATTACTGAACGATTACGAATGCGCCATCAAGTACCATCCAGGCAAAGCCAATGTTGTGGCTGACGCTCTCAGTCGGAAAGACACTTTACCTCGGCGCGTGCGAGCGCTGCAGCTTACGATTCAGTCTAGCCTTCCTGCACAGATACAAGATGCTCAGGCAGAAGCATTGAAACCAGAAAACGTCAGGGCTGAAGCCCTACGCGGCTCACGACAGCGATTAGAACAGAAGGCAGACGGCGCCTACTATGTAACGGGGCGTATTTGGGTCCCATTTTATGGCGGTCTACGCGAACTTGTAATGGATGAAGCTCACAAGTCTCGCTACTCGGTACATCCAGGATCAGACAAAATGTACCACGACATCAGAACTACTTATTGGTGGCCTAGCATGAAGGCCCACATTGCCACTTATGTCGGCAAATGCTTAACCTGTGCAAGAGTCAAGGCAGAATATAGGAAACCAGCAGGCTTACTTCAGCAACCAAAGATACCACAGTGGAAATGGGAGGAAATTTCCATGGATTTTGTTACAGGCCTGCCTAGATCTCAGCGTGGTAACGATACTATTTGGGTGATCGTGGATCGACTCACCAAGTCTGCTCATTTCCTGGCAATCAAAGAAACAGACAAGTTTTCCACACTAGCAGACATATACTTGAAAGAAGTTGTTTCGAGGCACGGGGTGCCCACCTCCATCATTTCGGATCGGGATGCACGATTCACGTCAGAGCTATGGCAAGCGATGCACAAATCTTTCGGCTCACGGTTAGACATGAGCACAGCATATCATCCTCAGACGGATGGGCAGTCTGAGCGCACGATACAAGCTCTAGAAGACATGCTTCGGACATGTGTTATCGATTTCGGCAACGGCTGGGAAAAGCACCTCCCTTTGGTGGAGTTCTCATACAATAACAGTTACCACACCAGCATACAAGCCGCTCCATTCGAGGCATTGTACGGACGTAAATGCTGGTCACCTCTCTGTTGGGCAGAGGTGGGGGATAGTCAGATCACGGGTCTAGAACTTATAGTGGACACCACGAAAAAGATTGCACAGATACGACAACGCATGGCGGTAGCACGCGACCGTCAGAAAGCCTACGCGGACAAGCGTAGAAAGCCTTTGGAATTTCAGGTCGGGGACCAGGTTTTACTTAAAGTCTCACCCTGGAAGGGTGTGGTTCGTTTTGGCAAACGGGGCAAACTAAATCCGCCGTACGTCGGACCGTTCGAGATCACTGAGAAAATAGGCAAGGTGGCCTATAAGCTAAACCTACTAGCTGAACTCGGTGCAGTTCACAATGTTTTTCACGTGTCGAATCTGAAGAAGTGCCTGTCAGATGAGACCCTCATAATTCCTTTTAAGGAACTCACTATCGATGAGCGGTTGTAGTTCGTCGAGGAACCAGTTGAAATCACGGACCGGGATGTTAAGGTCCTCAAGAACAAGAGAATCCCTCTTGTCCGAGTTCGTTGGAACTCCAAACGTGGCCCAGAGTACACCTGGGAACGCGAAGACAGGATGACAGAAAAGTACCCCCAGTTATTCAGAACCAATGCAACCACTACTGAGGCTGAAGCTACTACTGCGGAAATTCGGGACGAAATTCCAGATCAACGGGGGGAGGATGTGACACCCCAGGAAAGTCAGTGAACGATAAAACTTACCTAGCTCCCTCAGTGAGTGCGTACCAAATTTCGGGACGAAATTTCTTTTAAGTTGGGGATAATGTGACAACTCGTATTTAACCGTTTCTTAGATTTTGTGTAACTATACGAACTATCGTGATTGACGTGATTATATTGATTGAATGAATGCTATGTGTTACGTGAGTATGTGATTGCGAGATATAGTTACTTAAACCGAATAGTAATTCGATTACATAAAAAAACCCACTCGGTCCATATAGTTGGACTCGAGACCATGAGGTAGCCCAAGTGGGGGTTTCGGCCCACTTCCATTCCATACGTATACATGTTCACCCACACCTTTAGGGTTTTAGTTTCACAACTTTGCAATCAAGAACACACACACACCAAACACCCTCTCGACCCGGAATCAAGGGCTGCCGAACCGAACACTCATCGAGTTTGTGAATCTGAATCCTTCTCTTACTATCTCGGTCAGTATGATATCTATGATTTCGTGTTTCATATGATTAGGTGATGTTATGATTAATCGGAATTCATGATCTAGGATTTTGTTAGCACGATTGTTTTGATCGTTCCTGTTGCTTTGAAATCAGTTTTGTATGTTGTTAATGTAGGTGATATATGACTGTTGATGATGTTTAATACGTGTTAACCGTCTAGGTTGCATGATAGTCAATGATTTCGGCATAAGTCTTGTATGATAATCCGATGTGCTAATGATCTTGTTGATGATAATAATATGAACACGTATGATGATGATTTGAAGGTGTTTTGAAACTGTTAATTATCGGGTTTGATCTGTTTCCGAAACTGACTAATCTGTTTGCTAAAATCACGGAATTAATTGACTAAAATTATGGAAAGTAGTTACATGCTCTGTTGCAACACAGATTGCGAGTCGATACCTTCAGTCTCGACTCGAGACCTCACACCGACACACACCAGCACCAGCCGAGACCGAGGTTGCGGGTCCAGTTGCGACTCGAGACCGAACAGTCTCGACCGGACCATGACACTCGAGACCAGCTCACTTGCGACTCGAGAACACCTCTGTTGCGACTCGAAACCTCCTTCGTTGCGACTCGAGATCTCAACACCAATATGACTCGAGACCGATAGTCTCGACTAGAGACCGACAATACTGGTTATTGGACCTGCACTGTTACAGCCCAACTGTTTGGGCCGAATACTTAGAATTGTTATCTGTTTTCTATTGGATTACTGATACGTTTATGTGATTTGCCATGATCATACTTGATACAATACGTGTAGAACATACGTGCTATATACGAACCTGACTTGTATAATAACCATGATAGGACGTGGTTGACCACTTACTAGCTTACCTGTACTTTCTGTGTATCTGCCGAGCAACCCAAGGTGAGTTCACACAGCCAAGGCATGGGGTTCCCAGGGTGGGAATGGGATTGGATGATTATTTCGTGCGTACTTAGTTAATGGAACCTAATGATATGGTCCTCAGGGTGAGGATGGTAGATGATAAGATACAGCTAGACTAGTATACCAATTAAACGGATCTTCGCACACACGTCAGGGGTTGGCTGCGATATTATGACTAATCATTCGCACACATGCCTCGGGAAGGCTGCGAACTATACATACTAAACTTCGCACACATGCCAGGGTGGCTAGCGATACAAATATACATAGTCTAGAATACTTGAGAACTTTCCCTAATCTTCGCATACATGCCTAGAGGGCTGCGATACGAACTAATACGATACATGATAAAATGAACGAACGCAATGCTTACTATACCATTACTATTACCGAACTTACTTTCTGTGAACTCGCTCAACTAGTTGTTGACTCTCTGCTGCATGCCTTGCAGGACCTTAGGTACTTAAGGAGCTTGCACAAGGAGGAGCAGGTCGTTGTGGGGATTGGATCGTGAACAAACACTTATTACTTTTCATACATTAACACCTATGTTGGGTTTCTACATTAATGCTTCCGCTATATTACCTTTGTTGGTTTTGATAAACACCTTTCGTATTGATGGATAACTTTTACTGTTTAACTACATGTTCAATATGATTGGTGGCTTGATCCTGGTCATGTCACGCCTCCAAGCGGTGGTACTCCGCGTGTGGGATTTTCGGGGTGTGACAGTAATCAGTAGGTATAGTTACCAGGGACTATAACCATCGTGATTACGCTCACATTATGAAGTTCAAACGAACTTCGCATTGACCATAAACTGGTTAATGTAGAAAGTCAAACGCAATTTGACTTTAACGCTAAAACGAATGAAAAACGCGAAAGAATACTTACAGAAGGTCCCCGCAAGATTCGAACCTGATTCACTCTCAGGTAGGAAGCATATACTTCCACTTAGAGAGTGTAGAATCAGATTCAAATGTGAGGAAGAATGAAATGGGTGAGGGGTATTTATAGATTTCCTTGAACCGTTAAGATCGTTCGTCGAAAAACGTGATTTGATCTAGACCTTACATGTGGGCACATGGTTTTCAAAAACCATGGGAGCCCCTAATGTGGAATATGTTCATTGAATACCATCCCATGGTTTTGCAAAACCATGGGTGAAAACCATTAACACTTCAAAATGGACTAGGTTCATTGAATCTGCCAGAAATTTCAAAAATGGTCCCTACACTTGTAAAACTTGATTTTTTTTGGCACTTTTAAACCCCTTTAACCTCATTTCAAGGCTCTAAAATAATACTAAAGTATAGGGAACTTAAAATATGCTCACAGACATCACGGATGTCGGTTCGTTTGGCCGTACGGTTGCGTTATTCGGTTAATTACGACGGAAGTCGTAACGAACGCAAAAACGATCCAAATTAAGCGACGACGGAATTTTATCATGCCAATCACTAAAATAAAATATTTTAACGATTATATAAATTTTTGGATGTCCGGATATATTCAGGACGTAAGATATGCGCAAAAATGCAAACTTATGCACTTTTGACGCTTTTAGTCTTTATTGATCAATAAAGTTTATTTTAGCATACCGAACCCTTCAAAGCCTATTTCTAAGCTATGTAAAGAATATTTAGGGCATATTTAACTTATGATCAAGTTCCGGAAGGTCTGTTACGGTACAAATTGACGAACTTTCGCAGTTTGTCGAATTTAGTCCCTGTAAGTGAATAAACTTGATTTCGGCATACCAAACCATCCAAAACATATTTCTAAGTTATATAATGGTTATTTAAGGTATGTTAAGCCTATTTCACTATTCCGGAGTGTTTGTTGCATTAAACTGGTTATATTTACGCATCAGATCGCGTAAAACCTTCCAGAAAACGATTTAAAGCCCGAAATCGAACAAGGATTGATACGTGCAAAAGATACACATATTTATACAGATCCCAAGTATGAAATACAATATTTCATTGGCTTGGTATTTATTTGATGGTGGTGGTGACACAGGTGTCACAGTCTCCCCTACTTTAGGAAATTTCGTCCCGAAATTTATTCGTAGGAGTCTATCTGTAACCTTGTGTCAAATAGCCACCAAAGATATGCA
Organism: Helianthus annuus; assembly: GCF_002127325.2. Classification (NCBI taxonomy): domain Eukaryota; kingdom Viridiplantae; phylum Streptophyta; class Magnoliopsida; order Asterales; family Asteraceae; genus Helianthus; species Helianthus annuus. Next base: position 39,122,372 of record NC_035439.2, on the reverse strand, counting down.
AGGCAATATCCTGTCATTTCCTTAACGGAGACTCTTCAGAAATGGAAATGAAGGAAAAATCAGGGATATTCATTTCCCTTCGAGGGAAAATTTTCAGAAACGAAAAATGCACAGAATGAGTCATTTTCCTTAATGGGTATCCTTTAGAAACGAAAATGCACGGAATGAGTCATTTTCCTTAATGGGTATCCTTTAGAAACGAAAATGCACGGAATGAGTCATTTTCCTTAATGGGGTATCCTTTAGAAACGGAAATGCACGGAGTGAGTCATTTTCCTTAATGGGTATCCTTTACAAACGAAAATGCACAGAATGAGTCATTTTCCTTAATGGGTATCCTTTAGAAACGAAAATGCACGGAATGAGTCATTTTCCTTAATGGGTATCCTTTAGAAACGAAAATGCACGGAATGAGTCATTTTCCTTAATGGGTATCCTTTAGAAATGAAAATGCACGGAATGAGTCATTTTCCTTAATGGGTATCCTTTAGAAACGAAAATGCACAGAATGAGTCATTTTCCTTAATGGGTATCCTTTAGAAATGAAAATGCACGGAATGAGTCATTTTCCTTAATGGGTATTCTTCAGAAATGAAAATGAACGGAGTGAGTCATTTTTCATAATTTCTTTAGAAACGAAAATGAACGGAATGAGTCATTTTCTACGATTTCTTCAGAAACGAAAATGAACGGAATGAGTCATTTTCCATAATTTCTTCAGAAACGAAAATGAACAGGGTTAACTCTAGATACACGACAAAACTTGTTGTGGTTTGTGTGCACTAAATTCCATAATTATGTATGCATCCATAATTACGTAATTCCTTGCACAGTCCGCACAGTTTGTTTTGTAATGTTTTGGGGAAGAATATCAAACTTGTGATATGAGTGACTAGACTACCATAGGGTCCTTTTAATTAGATCGACGGATGATCTTTTTAACTAGGCCACCAAGGAGTCCTTTCAGCTATATCATCACATGATATTCCTAACTAGATTTTTGGATCAATCTGTTTAACTAGACCAATTAAGGGGTCTAATTATGGAATAGTACAATATAATCCAAGGGTCTTTACTATTACGTAAAAGCCCATTGAGGATTTAATATAGTACCTTTGGATATCCTACTATGAATCCCTTATACGAATGATATGGACGATTCTACGAGGATTTGGATAACAAAAACTTGGATTACACCAAAAGCATAAAAAGGAACACATAAGCACATAGTCACATAGTTGCTTAACTCAGTTATTAATTTGTTATCTTTGGACGCGGATACTTAAAGTACACCAGGAATCCAATCCGTGGATTTCATTTGGCATTTAATCATTTTCAAGAATCTATCTATGAAGATAGAAAAATCTTAATAGGAATTCGGCTTTGTCCTTATTGAATTGTAATGTACGTACTGAATCATACAGAGAATTTAATTAAGGACTCCGATGAATGTTACTCACCCACAAGGATCTAATTATGAGGATAGAAAGATCCTATATGGATTTTGGAGTTTGTGTAACGAGAGGTGTTCCGACACCCTGCACTAGGCGTGCTTACGTCGATACACAAGGTAGAAAGTTCATGAGGTTGAGGCGCTAGATATGCCAAGGCGATATATGAAGCAGAAATTGAAGGTTAAGCAGCAGTAAGATTGTAACAGCTTTGCTTTGGATTGCAAAGCGGCACATGTTAACCAAATGTCCCTATCGTCCACTGTGGGTACACTTAAAACAGGGTATTTGATTCGGATGATGACGGTGGCATTGATTGCACCAAGGAGCAGTTCCCTTATACAGCTTCATCCCTGAGGCGAGTCATGGTGGTAGCTAAATCAACGGTCCTCTTGAGTACGACGCCTATTCGCTGGGTAATTGCAGCACCAGGTTTAGACATTTGAGTATTGTTGCGATGAAGAGGCATCTTGAAGACAATGGAAGGCATAGGAGGAAACAAGCAAAAGATAGTCAAAAGAGAATGACAACGCATGAAGATTGTGACCATTTGTTTGTTACCTGTGACAACTCGAGTTTCTGACTTTCACTCTTGCATTTAATGCACGTTGACTTTGACTGTGTAGTTGTTTGACTTGTTTGACTTGTAACTGTGCATGTTTTGTTATAATGAAACGTGTTGTGAGTATTGCATGTTAGGTGTTAATGATATAATGTGAACCTGTTAGTACACACCCGAACTAGCTAAGTCTGGTATAACTTTCACGAATCAACCCGACGAAACAGAAGTTGATTCGCCAATAGCCACTCGACGAAACAAAAGCTTGTTTCGCCAACCCATTCTCGACAAAACATAATCTGTTTCGCCGAGCCCAGTTTCGCCAAAGCCCATTAAGGGCCCAGAACATATAAACGTGTATAAGTTACACGGAACATTTACTTCGTCACACTTTCACCAAGAACCGAAACCCTAGAGCTTTTCTGTGTGACGGCAGTTTGAATTCTCGAAGCCTCCCTTGGCTCTCAATCCATCGTTCTTTTATCACGGTTAGTGTGATTAGTCCTGTGATTGTTCTTGTATGATTATGTGATGATCTTGTCCTTGTAAATCTGAACAGGAAATCGAGTAGAGTTGTAGTAACGTTCATGTGTTAGATTATTGTATTGATGGATGATTTAAATGGTACGATGTTGTGAACTGTCATGTGTGAATGTATAGCCGATTGACATATACAAATCATTGAACTGTTAGGGTTGTGGTTGAATCGAATGATGATATGATCCCGGTTTCATTGATGGTTCGATAGTGATGTATACAGATTATTGAATAGCAACACAAGGCTCAGTATGATGAATTATGATTGTATGATTGATTCATGATGATTTATGTGATTGAACGATTTCTGTATGATGATGAGGATTCTGTTTGATGTTGATGATCGATAATGTTCATGACGGCTGAGTATATGATTAGGGTTTATGTGTTTAATCATGTAACTGTTGTACATCTTTGACGTAACTGATGTTGACGTAACTGACTTGTCCACGAAACAGAATACTCGGCGAAATAGAATTGTGTTTCGCCAAAGGATGATTGACGAAACAGAATGTGTTTCGCCAATCTGTGTTTCGCCAACTTGAATAATTTGCACAGTAACCTAGTTAGACTCTGTTAGAAGTTAACTGCATTAACTAACTGCTGTTAAATGATGAACATGACTTGCATAATCTTGAATACGTGCAATGTGCTACTTGGTGATATGTCTATACGTGAACATAATGAATACAAACTGATTATGCATACGTACGTATTTAGGACGTGATTGATTTACTTCGAGCACATACTTAGCATACCGAGCAAACCCAAGGTGAGTTCACACAACCAAGGCATGGGGTTCCCGGGTGGGAATGGGATTGGATGACTTATTGTATATACTCAGATGATAGAACCTAACGATAAGATACGGCTAGACTAGTAACACTTATTGAACTGATCTTCGCACACCTGCCAAGGGTTGGCCGCGATATTATGACTGACTTCGCACACCTGCCATAGGAAGGCCGCGAACTAAATGTACTAATCTTCGCACACCTGCCTGGGAGGCCGCGATACAAAATAAACCTAGTCTAGAATACTTGGGAAAAACATCCCCTAATACCTTCGCATACCTGCCTGGGAGGCCGCGATGGAAACTAATACGATACAGGACCTAACGAACGAACATACTACTACTCACACTATACTATTTCTGAACTATTAACTGTGAACTCGCTCAACTAGTTGTTGACTCTCTGTTGCATGCCTTGCAGGACCTTAGGTACTTATGGAGCTTGCACAAGGAATGAGTAGGTCGTTGTGGAACATGGAACGTGGATGCCATGTTAAAACGTTTAAACAATTAAACTTAACATTACTTTGGGTTTACAGTTACATACTTTGGATTTTCATTATTACGCTTCCGCTATTGATACTATGTTTGGTTTAGAACATCAATTGTATTGAATTGGGTTTTACGAACTATCTTATTTATATTATGCTATGTTCAATATGATATGGCTTGATCCTGGTCATGTCACGCCTCCAAGCGGTGGTAATCCGCGGGTGGATTTTGGGGGTGTGACAGATTGGTATCAGAGCCATTGGTTATAGAGAACTTGGTTTTAATATGGGAAAAACATTTTTATTAAAACCAGACTATAACCAGAACAGTGCTCTCAACGATCCACAACGACGCTTCGCTCCACGTGCAAGACTCAACATCCTAGGTAATAAGGTTAATATTTATTACTTGCTTGCTAGAACTATATAGAACTTTGCTCGTAGTATGCTAGATTACATTGCTTACTATACGTCGTTACATGAGAATACCTATGTGCTTACACTCTTCTGTCATCGCACTACTCGCGAACCTTTCTCACTTACTCTACTTTTACTATGAAGATCATGTCCGGACGTGTGAACATGACTCAAGCCCAGTTGACGGCTCTTATCAATGAACGAGTAGTTGCGGCACTTGCAGCTGCACCAGCAGGTAGTATACCCTGCGGATGGGATACACACTAGGATCTTTGAATCCTACATTCCTAAATCAACCCTTGTATTTAACATTGTCCTATTCTATGCACAATAGGTCAAAACGCTCCACAACCTGTCTGCACATTCAAGAACTTCATGGACTGTCGTCCAAGCACTTTCAGTGGCACCGAGGGGGCAGTGGGACTCCTCCATTGGTTTGAGAAGCTCGAGTCGGTATTTGAGATGTGTGAATGCCCTGAGGCTCGCAGGGTCAAGTACGCCACTGGCACGTTGGAAGGGATTGCACTAACCTGGTGGAACGCGCAAGTTCAGATCCTAGGGTTGGCAGCTGCTAACGCCACACCTTGGGAAGATTTCAAGGAAACGATCAAACGGGAATACTGCATGCGAGATGACATCCACAAGTTGGAGGTGGAGCTGTATCATCTGAAAATGACGGGGTCAGAAATCGAAGCCTATACGAAACGGTCAAACGAACTGGCCATCTTATGTCCAACGATGGTGGACCCTCCAGTTAAGCGCATTGAGTTGTATCTCAAGGGGCTTGCGCCAGAGATTCAGAGCCACGTGACGTCGGCTAACCTCAACAACATCCAAGACATTCAGCGTCTTGCTCATCGACTCACCGATCAGGCAGTGGAACAGAACAAGCTGCCAAAACGCATCAGTGTTACCACTACTGCTGTCACTACTTCTGCTACTCCTAGTGACAACAAGAGAAAATGGGAGGGGGATTCCAGCAAGGGATCAGTTTCCGCTCAGTCTCAAGCACATCAGCGCAAGACAAATGACTACCAGAGTCCAAATCAGCAATCATCAGGCAGTCAGGGACAGGGTGGATATCGGGGAATTCACCCATGGTGTAGTAGGTGCAACAAACACCACAGTGGAAGATGTCGCAGGGAACGTTGTCAAAGATGCCTCAAGATGGGTCATGAGGCTAAGAATTGTAGAAGCTCACGGCCAGCAAATCAGAACCAGCAACTCCCACCGCCAGCTCCATAGAACCAGCAGCAGCAGCCACAGCGTGGAAACCGGGGATGTTTCCAGTGTGGGGCTGAAGGCCACTTCAAATGTGATTGCCCTCAATTGAACCAGAACCAGAATCGCAACAGCAACAATAACCAGGGCAACGGGAACAACAACAACGGGGGAAACAACAACAACAATGGCAATAAAGCTCGGGGTCGTGCTTTTGTGCTGGGTCGGGGCGACGCAATGAATGATCCCAATGTGGTTATGGGTAAGTTTCTTCTCGACGATATTTATGTTACTGTCTTATTTGATTCGGGTGCCGATACAAGTTATATATCGTTAAAAGTGAGTAAAATGTTAAAACATACACCAATACCCCTAAACACCAAACATGTCGTAGAGTTAGCAAATGGTGAAAGTGTAGAAGCCGCACATGTAATCAAGGGTTGTAGCATCGTTTTAGCTGGTCAGACATTCACGATTGATCTTATACCCATAGTTTTGGGTAGTTTCGACGTCGTCATCGGTATGGATTGGTTATCCCAACATCACGCAGAGATTTTATGTAAGGAAAAGATCATTCGTAATCCTCGCTCTAGTCAAGAACCTCTCGAAGTTCAAGGCGACAAGAGTCGTGCTGTGGTTGGCATCATCTCTTTCTTAAAGGCGCAGAAATGTTTACGAAAGGGGCACACTGCAATTCTGGCACTTGTCACCGAAGCATCAGCAAAGGAAAAGAAGCTGGAGGATATTCCAGTTGTACGTGACTTTCCTCAGGTGTTTCCTGAAGATTTACCCGGTTTACCGCCTCACCGCCAAGTCGAATTCCAGATTGAGTTAGCTCCTGGAGCAGCACCAATAGCCCGCGCACCGTATCGTTTGGCACCAACTGAACTGGAAGAATTGTCAAAGCAATTACAAGAGCTCTTGGAAAAGGGCTTCATTCGTCCAAGCTCTTCGCCATGGGGAGCTCCAGTACTTTTCGTGAAAAAGAAGGATGACACTTTCAGGATGTGCATCGACTACCGTGAACTGAACAAGGTGACGGTGAAGAACCGTTATCCTCTTCCGCATATAGACGACTTATTCGACCAGTTGCAGGGGTCGAGTTACTACTCCAAGATAGACTTGAGGTCAGGGTATCATCAACTGAGAGTCCGAGATGAGGACGTCTCCAAGACAGCATTCAGAACGCGCTACGGTCACTACGAGTTTCTTGTCATGCCATTCGGGTTAACAAACGCGCCTGCCGTATTTATGGATCTAATGAACAGGGTGTGCAAGCCCTATCTAGACAAGTTTGTGATTGTCTTCATCGACGACATTCTGATTTACTCCAAGAGTCAAGAGGAGCACGGACAACACCTACGATTGATTTTGGAACTCCTTCGAAAGGAGCAATTGTACGCCAAGTTTTCTAAATGCGACTTCTGGCTTCGTGAAGTCCACTTTCTAGGCCACGTGGTAAACAAGGATGGGATTCATGTTGATCCATCCAAGGTAGATTCGATCAGGAACTGGCCTGCACCGCGTACACCTACGGAAATACGCCAATTCTTGGGCTTGGCGGGTTACTACAGACGGTTTATCAAAGACTTCTCCAAGATCGCACAGCCGCTTACACTACTGACACAGAAAGGTGTCACCTACCGTTGGGGAGATTCTCAGGAAACCGCTTTTCAGTACCTAAAGGATAGGCTTTGCAGCGCACCTATTCTCTCATTGCCAGAGGGCACGGACGACTTTGTATTTTATTGTGACGCGTCGATACAGGGTCTTGGGTGTGTATTGATGCAACGGGATAAAGTTATTGCCTACGCTTCTCGTCAACTCAAGGTTCATGAATGGAACTACACGACGCACGATTTAGAGCTGGGAGCTGTTGTTTTCGCGCTTAAGATATGGCGACACTATCTGTACGGTACCAAGTGCACAATTTACACCGATCACAGGAGTCTCGAGCATATTCTTAAGCAGAAGGATTTGAACATGCGTCAACGACGATGGGTCGAGTTACTCAACGATTATGAATGCGTCATCAAGTACCATCCAGGCAAGGCCAATGTTGTGGCTGACGCTCTCAGTTGAAAGGACACTCTACCTAGACGCGTACGAGCCTTGCAGCTCACTATTCAGTCCAGTCTTCCTGCACAGATACGAAATGCTCAGGTAGAAGCATTGAAACCCGAAAACGTCAAGGCTGAAGCCTTACGCGGCTCAAGACAACGAATGGAACAAAAGGAAGACGTCGCCTACTATGTAACGGGGCGTATTTGGGTCCCACTTTATGGCGGATTACGAGAGCTTGTAATGGATGAAGCACACAAGTCTCGCTACTGGGTACATCCAGGGTCGGATAAAATGTACCACGACATCAGAACTACATACTGGTGGCCTAGCATGAAAGCCCACATCGCTACTTACGTCGGCAAGTGTTTGACATGTGCAAAAGTCAAAGTGGAATATCAGAAACCAGCGGGCCTACTTCAGCAACCCAAGATACCGCAATGGAAATGGGAAGAAATTTCCATGGATTTTGTTACAGGTCTACCCAGATCCCAGCGTGGGAATGATACTATATGGGTGATCGTGGATCAACTCACCAAGTCTGCACATTTTCTGGCTATAAAGGAAACGGATAAGTTCTCCACTCTCGCAGACGTTTTTCTTAAGGAAGTTGTTTCGAGGAACGGGGTGCCCACCTCTATCATTTCGGATCGGGATGCACGATTCACGTCAGAGCTATGGCAAGCGATGCACAAATCTTTTGGCTCACTGTTAGACGGATGGGCAGTCTGAGCGAACGATCCAAACTCTTGAAGACATGCTTCGGGCATGTGTTATTGATTTCGGCCACGGCTGGGAAAAGCACCTCCCTTTGGTGGAGTTCTCATACAATAACAGCTATCACACCAGCATACAAGCCGCTTCATTCGAGGCATTGTACGTGCGTAAATGCCGGTCACCTCTCTGTTGGGCAGAGGTGGGGGATAGTCAGATCACGGGTCCGGAGATTGTAGTGGACGCCACAGAAAAGATTGCACAAATACGACAACGCATGGCGGCAGCATGCGACCGTCAGAAAGCCTACGCGGATAAGCGTAGGAAGCCATTGGAATTTCAGGTCGGGGACCGGGTTTTACTTAAAGTCTCACCCTGGAAGGGTGTGGTTTGTTTTGGCAAACGGGGCAAACTAAATCCGCGGTATGTCGGACCGTTCGAGATCATTGAGAAAATAGGCAAAGTGGCCTACAAGCTAAACCTACCAGCTGAACTCGGTGCAGTTCACAATGTATTTCACGTGTCGAATCTGAAGAAGTGCCTGTCAGATGAGACCCTCATAGTTCCTTTTAAGGAACTCACTATCGACGGGCGGTTGCAGTTCGTTGAGGAGCCAGTTGAAATCACAGACCGGGATGTTAAGGTCCTCAAAAACAAGAGAATCCCTCTTGTTCGAGTTCGTTGGAACTCCCGTCGTGGCCCAGAGTACACCTGGGAACGCGAAGACCAGATGACAGAAAAGTATCCCCAATTATTCGAAACCAATACAACCACTGCTGAGGTTGAAGCTACTACCACGGAATTTCGGGACGAAATTCCAGATCAACGAGGGGAGGATGTGACATCCCAAGAAAACCAGTGAACGATGCAACCTATCTAGCTTCCTCAGTGGGTACGTACTAAATTTTGGGACGAAATTTCTTTTAAGTTGGGGATAATGTGACAACTCGAGTTTCTGACTTTCACTCTTGCATTTAATGCACGTTGACTTTGACTGTGTAGTTGTTTGACTTGTTTGACTTGTAACTGTGCATGTTTTGTTATAATGAAACGTGTTGTGAGTATTGCATGTTAGGTGTTAATGATATAATGTGAACCTGTTAGTACACACCCGAACTAGCTAAGTCTGGTATAACTTTCACGAATCAACCCGACGAAACAAAAGTTGATTCGCCAACAGCCACTCGACGAAACAAAAGCTTGTTTCGCCAACCCATTCTCGACGAAACAGAATCTGTTTCGCCGAGCCCAGTTTCGCCAAAGCGCATTAAGGGCCCAGAACACATAAACGCATATAAGTTACACGGAACATTTACTTCGTCACACTTTCACCAAGAACCGAAACCCTAGAGCTTTTCTGTGTGACGGCAGTTTGAATTCTCGAAGCCTCCCTTGGCTCTCAATCCATCGTTCTTTTATCACGGTTAGTGTGATTAGTCCTGTGATTGTTCGTGTATGATTATGTGATGATCTTGTCCTTGTAAATCTGAACAGGAAATCGAGTAGAGTTGTAGTAACGTTCATGTGTTAGATTATTGTATTGATGGATGATTTAAATGGTACGATGTTGTGAACTGTCATGTATGAATGTATAGCCGATTGACATATACAAATCATTGAACTGTTAGGGTTGTGGTTGAAGCGAATGATGATATGATCCCGGTTTCATTGATGGTTCGATAGTGATGTATACAGATTAATGAATAGCAAAACAAGGCTCAGTATGATGAATTATGATTGTATGATTGATTCATGATGATTTCTGTGATTGAACGATTTCTGTATGATGATGAGGATTTTGTTTGATGTTGATGATCGATAATGTTCATGACGGCTGAGTATATGATTAGGGTTTATGTGTTTAATCATGTAACTGTTGTACGTCTTTGAGGTAACTGATGTTGACGTAACTGACTTGTCCACGAAACAGAATACTCGGCGAAATAGAATTGTGTTTCGCCAAAGGATGATTGACGAAACAGAATGTGTTTCGCCAATCTGTGTTTCGCCAACTTGAATAATTTGCACAGTAACCTAGTTAGACTCTGTTAGAAGTTAACTGCATTAACTAACTGCTGTTAAATGATGAACATGACTTGCATAAACTTGAATACGTGCAATGTGCTACTTGGTGATATGTCTATACGTGAACATAATGAATACAAACTGATTATGCATACGTACGTATTTAGGACGTGATTGATTTACTTCGAGCACATACTTAGCATACCGAGCAAACCCAAGGTGAGTTCACACAGCCAAGGCATGGGGTTCCCGGGTGGGAATGGGATTGGATGACTTATTGTATATACTCAGATGATAGAACCTAATGATAAGATACTGTTAGACTAGTAACACTTATTGAACTGATCTTCGCACACCTGCCAAGGGTTGGCCGCGATATTATGACCGACTTCGCACACCTGCCATAGGAAGGCCGCGAACTAAATGTACTAATCTTCGCACACCTGCCTGGGAGGTCGCGATACAAAATAAACGTAGTCTAGAATACTTCGGAAAAACATCCCCTAATACCTTCGCATACCTGCCTTGGAGGTCGCGATGGAAACTAATACGATACAGGACATAACGAACGAACATACCACTACTCACACTATACTATTTCTGAACTATTAACTGTGAACTCGCTCAACTAGTTGTTGACTCTCTGCTGCATGCCTTGCAGGACCTTAGGTACTTATGGAGCTTGCACAAGGAAGGAGCAGGTCGTTGTGGAACATGGAATGTGGATGCCATGTTAAAACGTTTAAACAATCAAACTTAACATTACTTTGGGTTTACAGTTACATACTTTGGATTTTCATTATTACGCTTCCGCTATTGATACTATGTTTGGTTTAGAACATCAATTGTATTGAATTGGGTTTTACGAACTATCTTATTTATATTATGCTATGTTCAATATGATTGATGGCTTGATCCTGGTCATGTCACGCCTCCAAGCGGTGGTACTCCGCGGGTGGATTTTGGGGGTGTGACATTACCAAAGGCAAACAAATGAGATAGTGGCTAATCAAAGTAAGCGGGTCAATATAATGTATCGCGAAGACATGCTCGCCTATAAGTGGACACTCACCCCAAGAGTTCCCAGGTAAGTGTGACTGGTCCGATACTGCGGATTTGTACGAACACTCTAGCCTTAGACAGAAAACTCAGGGTACAGGCACCCACTCTTCCAGTTTGCACGTGTTCACATTATTTAGACCCATACTTTGACGAAATTTTGAAAACTTAAAGGGTTCGAAACCTTATAACAAAGGGTTCAAAACCTAGTAATCAATCATCCTAGAACAGATGATTAGTTTTCAAAGCAGATCAAATTTATGTTCTTGTTGTGGTTGTCACCTAAAGATAAGTGACGGTATTGTTTTATGACTAAACGCAAGTAAACTCGCGTTAGGGTCCTAGGAAGGTTATAGTCTAGGTCAAAGCATTACTAATAACCTAATTCTCTATATCCATTGGCTCTGATACCAACTTTTCTGTCACACCCCGACCACGTAAAACAACAAAACGTGGCAGAAACGTCGGGGGGTGTTGTAACAGAATCATTGTTTCACAACCATGGATTAAACAAATTTCGTTTTATTGAATTAAATGAGTTACAATGTCTTAACAATAAAGAAACATAACAAAAATTAACTAGTCTTGCATCTTTTAATGTCACTAAGGTCTCGTCCAATCCTATGTGAGCATGCATCAATATCATCATCAAATATCATCAACTATTGTACCTGAAACACATGTGAAAATACGTCAGCATAAAAATGCCGGCGAGTACATAGGTTTTATGAAAAATAGGATCCATGACTTAGGTTTAAGAAAATGTTTAACCAAAAACTTGTCATGAATCCAGTTTAAGTGTTTGCTTTTATAAAACGTTTGAAAATCGATGATAGATATGTATAGTTAAAAGAATGATGTAAGGTTAAATGAATAACCAAGTAAAAATGAGTTTGTATAAAACAAACTGTTTTGTAAAACAATATCTTGTGAAAAATATGTTATTTGTGTAAAAATGTATAAATCCAAATGAATGATTTAAATAACGCTACGCCATGTAATATAATACAAGCACTTATATATAGGAAGTACCAGCGGCGTATCCACCATGCTTGTATCACATTACATACGTCTCGTTACTCAAATCACTTACCCACATAAACCACCAATGTAAATTGCCCATGTCTAAACCGTCGTCAAATGTCAATCAAGTATTGTGTAAACAAAATGTCATGTATGGCAAGTGAAATATGTAACAACCAAACCATAGGTAAGAATGCACAAACAATGTACTAAGTATGCGACGGATGGACATACATAGCATGATACCAAGTATAAGATGTCTTGTAAAACGATGTACTAAGTATGATGAACATACATAGCATGAAATGTTATGTAAAACGATGTACTAAGTATGCACACAATGGGCATACATAGCATGTGATGTAAAATGTACTAAGTATGATGAACATACATAGCATGAAATGTTATGTAAAATGATGTACTAAGTATGCACACAATGGGCATACATAGCAAAAACAAAATGAAATCATGTACTAATAGTGTACTAATGAACATAGCAAGTATATGATATAAAAGCATGAAATCATGAAAGTAACAAGTAGACACATGTGTTTCAACCCAAAATGTTTGAAAAACAGTAAAAGAGGGGTCTATGTACTCACTTGAGGGTGCTTAGAAGTCTTAGGATAACCACCAAGCAAAGCTAGAAGATCACGGAATCAAACGGCACCTATATAAGTATCTACATTAATAAACGGACCTATCGGAGGATCGGGTAGTACAAGAGTTCGTAAACCAAATAAGTATGGGAACTTATGTAATATGGTTTAACAAAGCCTACGTACTAAAACGAAACCTATCCTAAGTGCTTTTGACCCATTACGACCCGTTTAGGTAGCTTACGCCACTTTAACGCGTCGTTTGCGTAAAACGCGTTTGGAATGCCTAACTAGTCCTATGACAAGCAAGATATGCCTTAACATGTTTAATATTGTTGTTAAATCAGTTTAGATGTCAAAAATTTTGTTACATAGACTTAAAATGAATTTATGCGTAAAAAGGGCATTTTGGTATTTTACCTAAGGCATATAAACTACCTATCATGTAACTAACTAAACGTCGTGACCATAAGGTATAACCTCGGAAGGTTATTCCCTATACAACTATGGTCATCTAATGTGTTTGTTCGGATCCTAAAGATCGACCAATGGGTCGGGTTCGTAAGCATAAGCGATTGATTAGATCGCTTATATGACAACTCGAAATTCCAAGATTTCTATTTCGCATTTATTGCACGTTCTTGTATTGTTTAGTTGATTAATTGCACAATTAATTGCTATGGAATTATATACGTTTTGGATGCAATGAATCGTATTGTGTGATTGTGCATGGTTGTTTGTTAATTGTGAAAGACTTGGTAAATATATGAACTTGGTGGTGAAACTATGAAATTGTTAGGAGATGGTGTACATGTGTAAAGTATGATACTTAGGGAGGTAGAGAGTAATTAGTGAAATCTTAGAGATACTTAACCCTAATTCCCTTTTCACTAATCATTCTCACAAAAATCCAAGCACGTACTTTCCTCTAGCAATCATCACCATCATCATCATTGGCACAAGACATTTCCGCACTTTTGATTCATCTTTCTCTAGAATCGTTCAAGGTAATTGTTTGTCGATTATTGCTTATTGATTGTTTGATTATCTTTAATTCATGATTCTTGTAATTCTTGAAATCCTAGTTTATAATATGACGGTTCTGTGTTTTCAATTGATGTTGAATATTGTGATGATGATGATTAGTTGTATGTTTGATGGATTGTTTCCTGTAATGATTATAGGTTGATTATTGTTGATCATAAAGTGGATTGATTATGATTCTGCCGTCACTATGTATGATATTAGGGTTAGAAACCAAGAAAAACGTAACTGTTATGATGCAAAAACCAATGATTGAATTGTTTCTCAGAGTTTTGTGAATGAATATGTATGTCTGAGTTTCGTGACCCTGATGTAGCTGTCTGAGTTTTGTAACTGTGATTGATTGTCTGAGTTTTGCAAAGAAAGCATAAAGGCCCGAATTTTTATAACACACATTAAGGCTGGCCGAGTTTCTTGTACATGTAAAGCCTCCGAGTTTTACATAGGGTATGAAGTCCGAGCCTTGTAAATGGTATGTTATGGTCCGAATATTTTAAAGGTTATGAGGTTCCGAGGTTAATTAAGCTCATATAAGGCCCGACCTTTTATGATGATTCAATGGTCCGAGTTTCTTAGATGCTTGGAGATGTCCGAAGTTTTATATAAAACATAAGAGTTCCGAACTTTGTAAAAAGAATTAAGGTCCGGGCTTTAATCTCCATTATGTGGTCCGACTTTTGTGTTATGTGTGTTGATGTCCGACTTTTGTAAACAAGGATGGGGGTCCGACCTTGTAGATGTCATCATGTCCGAGCTTTGTGAGACTCCCCCTTAGTCCGACTTTTGTTTGTAACAATACACTATGTCCGAGTTTAACCCCCTCCCCCCCCCCTTTAATTTGGTCCGAGCTTCATGAACAACTCATGTCCGAGTTTCATGAGGGTGACACACTAGTCCGACCTTAAGTGGTAAAATATATATATCCAACTTTTAAATGCTAGGGAGGTTCTTGTCTGACTTTTGTGAAGAAACCCTTCCCCCTTTTGTTCCGAATTCTTTGTATATAAGCATTAACATCCGAACTTTAAATTCTTGATGATCTTGTCTGAGTTTGATACGTGATGCTTTGAATGTTTACATATATTCTGAGTTTAAGGTGATACATGATCTAAGCCTCCTGTTAATACTAAATCAAAACCTTGGATGAAGAATATGTTGACTGATACTTGTTACTTGTTCCTGCATGTTAAGATACTGCTTGTTATTGTATGATACAATATCGTATGTGATTGTTTGATCACCGAAGAGTTGCCAACCCTAATTGAATTTATATACTTACGTCAAATATGTGCAATGTATCCTAGGTCGTGTGTAACGGACTTAGACAATTGTTAAACCCTAGAGCATAGCATACCGAGCAAACCAAGGTGAGTTCACACAGCCAAGGCATGGGGTTCCCGGGTGGGAATGGGATTTGATGAACTATTGTATATACTTCGCTGATAGAACTACGACTAGACTAGTAACACTTATTGAACTGATCTTCGCACACCTGCCAAGGGTTGGCCGCGATATTATGACTGACTTCGCACACCTGCCTTTGGAAGGCCGCGAACTGAATTTACTAATCTTCGCACACCTGCCTGGTAGGCCGCGATACAGATAAACCTAGTCTAGAATACTCGGGATGAACATCCCCTAATATCTTCGCATACCTGCCTGGGAGGCCGCGATGGAAACTAATACGATACATGACATAACGAACGAACATACTACTACTCACACTATACTATTACTGAACTGTTAACTGTGAACTCGCTCAACTAGTTGTTGACTCGTTGCTGCATGCCTTGCAGGACCTTAGGTACTTATGGAGCTTGCACTGGAGGCACGGTCGTTGTGGACAAGGATCGTGATTACTACGTTGAATTGTTATAACATATAAAACTATTAACTATGTTGGGTTACTTACTTGCTTCCGCTACTTAAACTATGTTTTGTTGGAACATCAATTGTATTGAATTGGGTTTATGAATTTCTTTAATTATTTAAATTGTTCAATATGATTGGTGGCTTGATCCTGGTCATGTCACGCCTCCTAGCGGTGGTACTCCGCGTGTGGATTTTGGGGGTGTGACAGATTGGTATCAGAGCCATTGGTTATAGACAACTTGGTTTTAATATGGGGAAAACGTTTTTATTAAAACCAGACTATAACCAGAACAGTGCTCTCAACGATCCACAACGACGCTTCGCTCCACGTGCAAGACTCAACATCCTAGGTAATAAGGTTTATGTTTATTGCCTACATGCTAGAATTGCATAGAACTTTGCTCGTAGTATGCTTACATTACTTTGCTCACTACTTGTTATTGCTTAAGAACATCTATGTGCTTACACTCTTCTGTCATCGCTCTATTCGCGAACCTCTCTAACTCATGTTGCATTTGCTATGAAGATCATGTCTGGACGAATTAACATGACTCAAGCCCAGCTAGAGGCTCTCGTTCAAGCTCAAGTTGCTGCGGCACTTGCAGCTGCTCAAGCAGGTAGTATACCCTGCAGTATAGACACACACTAGGATCTTTAGATCCTACATTAACTCTCTTATTTAACTTTGTCCTATTCGTACACAATAGGTCAACACGCGCAGCAGCCTATCTGCACTTTCAAGAACTTCATGGACTGTCGTCCAAGCTCATTCAGTGGCACCGAGGGGGCAGTGGGACTCCTCCATTGGTTTGAGAAGCTAGAATCTGTGTTCGAAATGTGTGAATGCCCTGAGGCTCGCAGGGTCAAGTACGCCACTGGCACTTTGGAAGGAATCGCGTTGACTTGGTGGAACGCGCAAGTACAGATCCTAGGGTTGGCAGCTGCTAACGCCACCCCTTGGAATGATTTCAAAGAATTGATCAAAAGGGAATACTGCACTCGTGAAGACATTCACAAGCTGGAAGATGAACTGTATCACTTGAAAATGACTGGGTCAGAAATCGAGGCTTATACCAAGAGGTCGAACGAGTTGGCTGTGTTGTGTCCAACTATGGTGGACCCTCCATACAAGCGCATTGAGTTGTATCTCAAGGGGTTAGCGCCAGAGATCCAGAGCCATGTGACATCGGCTAATCTTGATAATATCCAGGCCATTCAGCGCCTTGCTCATCGTATTACAGATCAGGCAGTGGATCAGAACAGGCTGCCAAAACGTATCAAGGCTACCACTACTGCTGTCACTACTTCTGCTACTCCCAGTGACAACAAGAGAAAATGGGAGGGGGATTCCAGCAAGGGATCAGTTTCTGTTCAGTCTCAGCAGCGCAAGACAAATGACTACCAGAATCCGAGTCAGCAATCATCTGGCAGTCAGGGGCAGGGTGGATATCGGGGAATTCACCCACTGTGTAATAAGTGCAACAGACACCACAGCGGAAGATGTCGCAGGGAACGTTGTCAAAGATGCCTCAAGATGGGTCATGAGGCTAAGGATTGTAGAAGCTCACGGCCAGCAAATCAGAACCAGCAACTCCCACCGCCAGCTCCACAGAACCAGCACCAGCAGCCACAGCGTGGAAACCGGGGATGTTTCTAGTGTGGGGCTGAAGGCCACTACAAACGTGATTGCCCTCAATTGAACCAGAACCAGAATCGCAACAATCACAACAATCAAGGAAATGGCAACAACAACAACAATGGTGGGAACAACAACGGCAACGAAGCAAGGGGTCGTGCATTTGTGTTGGGGCAGGGTGATGCCAGAAATGATCCCAACGTCGTTATGGGTAAGTTTCTTCTCGACGATATTTATGTTACTGTTTTGTTTGATTCGGGTGCGGATACGAGTTATATGTCTTTGAAAATGAGTAAACTGTTAAAACGTACACCAACACCCCTAAACACCAAACATGTCGTAGAGTTAGCTAATGGTAAAAGTGTAGAAGCCACGCATGTAGTCAAGGGTTGTAACATCGTTCTAACGGGTCAGACCTTCTCGATTGATCTTATTCCGATAGTTTTGGGTAGTTTCGACATCGTCATCGGCATGGATTGGTTATCCAAGCAGCAAGCGGAGATCCTATGCAAGGAGAAGATCATTCGTATTCCTCGTACGGGAAAAGAACCTCTCGAAGTTCAAGGCGACAAGAGTGGTGCCGTGGTTGGCATCATTTCTTTCTTGAAGGCACAGAAATGTTTACGAAAGGGTCATACGGCTATCTTGGCACTAGTTACTGATGCAGCTTCAAAAGAGAAAAGAGTAGAGGATATTCCAGTTGTACGTGACTTTCCTCAGGTGTTTCCTGAAGATTTACCCGGTTTACCGCCTCACCGCCAAGTCGAATTTCAAATCAAGCTCGCTCCGGGGGCAGCACCTATAGCTCGAGCACCTTATCGATTAGCTCCAACTGAACTGGAAGAACTGTCTAAACAGCTACAAGAGCTCTTGGAAAAGGGCTTTATTCGTCCAAGCTCTTCGCCTTGGGGAGCTCCAGTGTTATTTGTGAAGAAGAAAGACGGTACGTTCAGAATGTGCATCGACTACCGTGAACTGAACAAAGTCACAGTGAAGAACCGTTATCCTCTTCCACGCATTGACGACTTATTCGATCAGTTGCAAGGGTCGAGCTACTACTCCAAGATTGATCTAAGGTCTGGTTATCATCAATTGAGAGTCCGGGATGAGGACGTCTCCAAGACAGCATTCAGAACTCGCTATGGCCATTACGAGTTTCTTGTCATGCCATTCGGGCTTACGAACGCGCCTGCAGTCTTCATGGATCTTATGAACAGGGTGTGCAAACCTTATCTTGACAAGTTCGTTATTGTCTTCATCGACGACATTCTGATCTACTCCAAGAGTCAGGAGGAACACGAGCAGCACTTACGTCTTATCTTGGAACTTCTTCGAAAGGAGCAACTGTACGCAAAGATTTCAAAATGCGACTTCTGGCTTCGTGAAGTCCACTTCTTAGGCCATGTGGTGAACAGGGATGGGATTCATGTTGATCCATCCAAGGTAGATTCGATCAGGAACTGGCCTGCACCGCGTACACCAACGGAAATACGCCAATTCTTGGGTTTGGCGGGGTATTACAGAAGATTTATTAAAGACTTCTCCAAGATCGCGCAGCCGCTTACAATGTTAACACAGAAAGGTGTTACCTATCGTTGGGGTAATACACAAGAAACGGCTTTTCAGTACTTAAAGGATAGGCTTTGCAGCGCACCTATTCTATCATTGCCAGAGGGCACGGATGATTTTTTAGTCTATTGTGACGCATCGATACAGGGGCTGGGTTGTGTATTGATGCAGCAGGATAAAGTTATTGCCTACGCTTCTCGTCAACTCAAGGTTCATGAACGGAACTACACGACGCACGATTTAGAGCTGGGAGCTGTTGTTTTTGCACTTAAGATATGGCGACACTACCTGTACGGTACCAAGTGCACAATTTACACCGGTCACAGGAGTCTCGAGCATATCTTCAAGCAGAAGGAATTGAATATGCGTCAACGACGATGGGTCGAGTTACTTAATGATTACGAATGCGCCATCAAGTACCATCCAGGCAAGGCCAATGTTGTGGCTGACGCTCTCAGCCAGAAAGACACTCTACCTAGACGCGTACGAGCCTTGCAGCTCACTATTCAGTCCAGTCTTCCCGCACAGATACGTGATGCTCATGTGGAAGCATTAAAACCAGAAAACGTTAAGGCTGAAGCCTTGCGCGGCTCAAGGCAACGAATGGAACAAAAGGAAGACGGCGCATACTATGTAACGGGGCGTATTTGGGTCCCACTTTATGGCGGTTTACGAGAGCAGGTTATGGACGAAGCTCACAAGTCCCACTACTCGGTACATCCAGGGTCGAACAAAATGTACCACGACATCAGAACTACATATTGGTGGCCTAGCATGAAAACCCACATCGCTACTTACGTCGGCAAGTGTTTGACATGTGCAAAGGTCAAAGTGGAGTATCAGAAACCAGCGGGCCTACTTCAACAACCCAGGATACCACAGTGGAAATGGGAAGAAATTTCCATGGATTTTGTTACAGGCCTACCCAGATCCCAGCGTGGGAATGATACCATATGGGTGATTGTGGACCGACTCACTAAGTCTGCACACTTCCTGGCTATAAAGGAAACGGATAAGTTCTCCACTCTCGCAGACATCTATCTTAAAGAAGTTGTTTCGAGGCACGGGGTGCCCACCTCCATCATTTCGGATCGGGATGCACAATTCACGTGAGAGCTATGGCAAGCGATGCACAAATCTTTCGGCTCACGGTTAGACATGAGCACAGCGTATCATCCTCAGACGGATGGGCAGTCTGAGCGAACGATCCAGACTCTTGAAAACATGCTTCGGGCATGTGTCATTGATTTCGGCAACGGCTGGGAAAAGCATCTCCCTTTGGTGGAGTTTTCGTATAATAACAGTTATCACACCAGCATACAAGCCGCTCCATTCGAGGAATTGTACGGACGTAAATGCCGGTCACCTCTCTGTTGGGCAGAGGTGGGGGATAGTCAGATCACGGGTCCAGAGATTTTAGTGGACGCCACAGAAAAGATTGCACAAATACGACAACGCATGGCGGCAGCACGCGACCGTCAGAAAGCATACGCGGATAAGCGTAGGAAACCGTTGGAATTTCAGGTCGGGGACCGGGTTTTACTAAAAGTCTCACCCTGGAAGGGTGTGGTTCGATTTGGTAAACGAGGCAAGCTCAATCCACGGTATGTTGGACCGTTCGAGATCGTTGAGAAAATAGGCAAAGTGGCCTACAAGCTAAACCTACCAGCTGAACTCGGTGCAGTTCACAATGTATTTCACGTGTCGAATCTGAAGAAGTGCCTATCAGATGAGACCCTCATAGTTCCTTTTAAGGAACTCACTATCGACGAGCGGTTGCAGTTCGTCGAGGAACCAGTTGAAATCACGGACCGGGATGTTAAGGTCCTCAAAAGCAAGAGAATCCCTCTTGTTCGAGTTCGTTGGAACTCCCAACATGGCCCAGAGTACACCTGGGAACGCGAAGACCAGATGACAGAAAAGTACCCCCAGTTATTCGGAACCAATGCAACCACTACTGAGACTGAAGCTACTACTGTGGAATTTCGGGACGAAATTCCAAATCAACGGGGGGATGATGTGACACCCTAGGAAAACCAGTAAACGATACAGCTTACCTAGCTTCCTCAGTGAGTGCGTACCAAATTTCGGGACGAAATTTCTTTTAAGTTGGGGATAATGTGACAACTCGAAATTCCAAGATTTCTATTTCGCATTTATTGCACGTTCTTGTATTGTTTAGTTGATTAATTGCACAATTAATTGCTATGGAATTATATATGTTTTGGATGCAATGAATCGTATTGTGTGATTGTGCATGGTTGTTTGTTAATTGTGAAAGACTTGGTAAATATATGAACTTGGTGGTGAAACTATGAAATTGTTAGGAGATGGTGTACATGTGTAAAGTATGATACTTAGGGAGGTAGAGAGTAATTAGTGAAATCTTAGAGATACTTAACCCTAATTCCCTTTTCACTAATCATTCTCACAAAAATCCAAGCACGTACTTTCCTCTAGCAATCATCACCATCATCATCATTGGCACAAGACATTTCCGCACTTTTGATTCATCTTTCTCTAGAATCGTTCAAGGTAATTGTTTGTCGATTATTGCTTATTGATTGTTTGATTATCTTTAATTCATGATTCTTGTAATTCTTGAAACCCTAGTTTATAATATGACGGTTCTGTGTTTTCAATTGATGTTGAATATTGTGATGATGATGATTAGTTGTATGTTTGACGGATTGTTTCCTGTAATGATTATAGGTTGATTATTGTTGATCATAAAGTGGATTGATTATGATTCTGCCGTCACTATGTATGATATTAGGGTTAGAAACCAAGAAAAACGTAACTGTTATGATGCAAAAACCAATGATTGAATTGTTTCTCAGAGTTTTGTGAATGAATATGTATGTCTGAGTTTCGTGACCCTGATGTAGCTGTCTGAGTTTTGTAACTGTGATTGATTGTCTGAGTTTTGCAAAGAAAGCATAAAGGCCCGAATTTTTATAACACACATTAAGGCTGGCCGAGTTTCTTGTACATGTAAAGCCTCCGAGTTTTACATAGGGTATGAAGTCCGAGCCTTGTAAATGGTATGTTATGGTCCGAATATTTTAAAGGTTATGAGGTTCCGAGGTTAATTAAGCTCATATAAGGCCCGGCCTTTTATGATGATTCAATGGTCCGAGTTTCTTAGATGCTTGGAGATGTCCGAAGTTTTATATAAAACATAAGAGTTCCGAACTTTGTAAAAAGAATTAAGGTCCGAGCTTTAATCTCCATTATGTGGTCCGACTTTTGTATTATGTGTGTTGATGTCCGACTTTTGTAAAAAAGGATGGGGGTCCGACCTTGTAGATGTCATCATGTCCGAGCTTTGTGAGACTCCCCCTTAGTCCGACTTTTGTTTGTAACAATACACTATGTCCGAGTTTAACCCCCTCCCCCCCCCTTTAATTTGGTCCGAGCTTCATGAACAACTCATGTCCGAGTTTCATGAGGGTGACACACCAGTCCGACCTTAAGTGGTGAAATATATATATCCAACTTTTAAATGCTAGGGAGGTTCTTGTCTGACTTTTGTGAAGAAACCCTTTCCCCTTTTGTTCCGAATTCTTTGTATATAAGCATTAACATCCGAACTTTAAATTCTTGATGATCTTGTCTGAGTTTAATACGTGATGCTTTGAATGTTTACATATATTCTGAGTTTAAGGTGATACATGATCTAAGCCTCCTGTTAATACTAAATCAAAACCCTGGATGAAGAACATGTTGACTGATACTTGTTACTTGTTCCTGCATGTTAAGATACTGCTTGTTACTGTATGATACAATATCGTATGTGATTGTTTGATCACCGAAGAGTTGCCAACCCTAATTGAATTTATATACTTACGTCAAATATGTGCAATGTATCCTAGGTCGTGTGTAACGGACTTAGACAATTGTTAAACCCTAGAGCATAGCATACCGAGCAAACCAAGGTGAGTTCACACAGCCAAGGCATGGGGTTCCCGGGTGGGAATGGGATTTGATGAACTATTGTATATACTTCGCTGATAGAACTACGACTAGACTAGTAACACTTATTGAACTGATCTTCGCACACCTGCCAAGGGTTGGCCGCGATATTATGACTGACTTCGCACACCTGCCTTTGGAAGGCCGCGAACTGAATTTACTAATCTTCGCACACCTGCCTGGTAGGCCGCGATACAGATAAACCTAGTCTAGATTACTCGGGATGAACATCCCCTAATATCTTCGCATACCTGCCTGGGAGGCCGCGATGGAAACTAATACGATACATGACATAACGAACGAACATACTACTACTCACACTATACTATTACTGAACTATTAACTGTGAACTCGCTCAACTAGTTGTTGACTCGTTGCTGCATGCCTTGCAGGACCTTAGGTACTTATGGAGCTTGCACTGGAGGCACGGTCGTTGTGGACAAGGATCGTGATTACTACGTTGAACTGTTATAACATATAAAACTATTAACTATGTTGGGTTACTTACTTGCTTCCGCTACTTAAACTATGTTTTGTTGGAACATCAATTGTATTGAATTGGGTTTATGAATTTCTTTAATTATTTAAATTGTTCAATATGATTGGTGGCTTGATCCTGGTCATGTCACGCCTCCTAGCGGTGGTACTCCGCGTGTGGATTTTGGGGGTGTGACAGCTTACCTTTACGACCCTAAACAAGCACAAATCTAAAAGCGACGAGCTAAATATGCTAGAACATGTTTAGTAAAGTTAGAAAATAGGTTTGGTATTAAAACAAACGGTTTTAATACCCTAGAGTAGTTTGGTTACAAAATACGCGAGAAAACGCATTTTGGCCGAAACTACGACTCGTCACTGAGCCTAGATAACGTGGTAATCAGTAGGTATAGTTACTAGGGACTATAACCATCGTGATTACGCTCACGTTATGAAGTTCAAACGAACTTCGCATTGACCATAAACTGGTTAATGTAGAAAGTCAAACGTAGTTTGACTTTAACGCTAAAACGAATGAAAAACGCGAAAGAATACTTACAGAAGGTCCCCGCAAGATTCGAACCCGATTCACTCTCAGGTAGGAAGCATATACTTCAACTTAGAGAGTGTAGAATCAGATTCAAATGTGAGGAAGAATGAAATGGGTGAGGGGTATTTATAGATTTCCTTGAACCGTTAAGATCGTTCGTCGAAAAACGTGATTTGATCTAGACCTTATATGCGGGCACATGGTTTTCAAAAACCATGGGAGCCCCTAATGTGGAATATGTTCATTGAATACCATCCCATGGTTTTGCAAAACCATGGGTGAAAACCATTAACACTTCAAAATGGACTAGGTTCATTGAATCTGCCAGAAATTTCAAAAATGGTCCCTACACTTGTAAAACTTGATTTTTTTGGCACTTTTAAACCCCTTTAACCTCATTTCAAGGCTCTAAAATGATACTAAAGTATAGGGAACTTAAAATATGCTCACAGACATCACGGATGTCGGTTCGTTTGGCCGTACGGTTGCGTTATTCGGTTAATTACGACGGAAGTCGTAACGAACGCAAAAACGATCCAAATTAAGCGACGATGGAATTTTATCATGCCAATCACTAAAATAAAATATTTTAACGATTACATAAATTTTTGGATGTCCGGATATATTCAGGACGTAAGATATGCGCAAAAATGCAAACTTATGCACTTTTGACGCTTTTAGTCTTTATTGATCAATAAAGTTTATTTTAGCATACCGAACCCTTCAAAGCCTATTTCTAAGCTATGTAAAGAATATTTAGGGCATATTTAACTTATGATCAAGTTCTGGAAGGTCTGTTACAGTACAAATTGACATACTTTCGCAGTTTGTCGAATTTAGTCCCTGTAAGCGAATAAACTTGATTTCGGCATACCAAACCATCCAAAACTTATTTCTAAGTTATGTAATGGTTATTTAAGGTATGTTAAGCCTATTTCACTATTTCAGAGTGTTTGTTGCATTAAACTGGTTATATTTACGCATCAGATCGCGTATAACCTTCCAGAAAACGATTTAAAGCCCGAAATCGAACAAGAATTGATACGTGCAAAAGATACACATATTTATACAGATCCCAAGTATGAAATACAATATTTCATTGGCTTGGTATTTATTTGATGGTGGTGGTGACACAGGTGTCACACTAGTGTCATGATCATTGTCCTACGCAAAAGCTCCTGAAAACACATGTGAAAATAGGTACGTCAGCATAAAAATGCCTGTGAGATACATAGGTTTTCTGAAAATAGGATTCGTGACCTGAGTTTAAAGAAAACGTTTAATAACAGTCAGTCATGAACCTTGTAGATTGTTTTGTTTTGTAAATCGTATGAAAAGCGATAAGATCAGATGATATGTATACGTAAAAGAGTAATATAATGGTTAAATAAATAACCAAGTAAAATGAGTTGGGTAAAAGAAATTGTTTGTAAAGCAATGTCTTGTAGAAGATATGTTATTTGTATAAAATGTTATTTGTCTAAATTAAAATGATTCAAATAACACTACGATATGTAGTACCATACAAACACTTATATATAGGAAGTACCAGCGGCGTTGTGACAACTCGAAATTCTGAACCTATTTTGTGCAACGTTGTAACCATGACACGACTTTACGAACTTGAATGGTTATATGAAAGATATATTGATATGTGATTTTGTGAATTTGATTATTGAATGAATGTTGTGTGGCATGTATGTTTTAATAAGCGTTTCGTTATTGAGTTATGATTATGTTATGTATCTTGTGTATTGTGTAAATACGTATATGTAACCCATGTAACCCGAACCACACAACATGGCCTTTGGGCCGTGATGTTGTACCCGGGATGTGGAGCTCGGCCCACCCTCATTCCCGTAAACAAACAAACACTTCTTTAGGGGATTGTTATCATTAGTTAGTTACAACACAACATCATAATCACACAAAAACCCTAGCTAAACTTTCTCTCTCACCCTCTCGTTCGCGAACCGAAGGCGGCCAAGCTTTCCCCTTCATCTCGGATCGATCGGTGAGTGTTAATTATGTTTTAGAAATTGAATGTTAATATTGTTGCACGTTTTGATTTGATCGAGATGTATATTAGTGATGGAAGGTAATCATTAGGTCATGTTTTTGGATTATGTGCATGATGAGAAAGGGTGATGTGATCGGTAGTAATGTTAGGATTATGTGTTGTTTGGTACAAGGTCAAGTATGAGGGCTGTCAGCATAGGATAAATAAATCGCATGGAGGCAACTTCATATGTCGGCCATTGAGACTTAATCATAATTACATGTGATTAGACAAGGAATAATTGATTGCTCTTTTATGAATGAAAAATTGATAATATGTTTATGATATAAAATTTTCAAACACCCTAAACTAAATGGTCCAATGAACTCGTGAGGTGGTCTGCACATGTCGGCCAATATGTATATTATTTCTTGAATGTGTGATGTTAAGCATGTGCCGCCAACCCTCACAAGTCCTCCACAAGTCTGCGCAATAAATTCCTAAGTCCAATTTTCATATGTGTGTGGGACCCCTTTGACGGCAGCACATGTACACCCATTTGTCTCATGACACCTTCAGTCAGTAAATTGCAAGAAGCCATATGAGCTTTGGGTGGCAAACAAATCTAATATGATTGGGTGAGCTGGGCGGCGATTACATGTGCATGTGTGTGCCATTGGATCATAATTTGGTCCAGTAAAATTCATGGGGTAAAAGGGGGTCGGCCAAAAGTGGATAGAGTTTGCTGTTATGTAATTGTTTTTATAATATTCCACTCGAAAGATAGTTTGACACTGCATGTTACTCGAAGGATAAATGTTATTCGAAGGATAATTGTTATTCGAAGGATAATTGTTACTCGAAACATAATTGTTGACCGAAGGATAACATATTGACCGAAAGATAATAGGTTGACCGAAAGATAGTGTGTTGACCGAAACATGATTTGTGTGTCGAAAGATAACTGTGTCGAAACATAATTGTGATAATATGTTGACTGATTGAATATTTGCCTGATTTTAATTGACATACCATGCTTAGTGATGAACGTATTCGTGCAATACTACGTGCTGTGCCGATATGCAAACTGACTGCTATGTGAACCATTAATTGCATGCGTAACATTTCGAACATGAACTGATTTGCTATACGTGTATACAATAGGACGTGATTAATTAACTGTGAGCCCTTATTTAGCATACCGAGCAAACCAAGGTGAGTTCACACAGCCAAGGCATGGGTTCCCAGGGTGGGAATGGGTTGGATGATTACTTGTGCATACTTTGATACTGTAACGAACGATTAAACTGTTGATGCTTACGAACTACTCAACTGCCTTCGCACCCACCCTGGTCGGTAAAGACTATGGTCGCGAACGAACTGATAAATTGCCTTCGCACACACCCTGGTCGGTAAAGACTACGGTCGCGAACTAACGAACCTAATCTTCGCACACATGCCTGGGAGGCCGCGATGGAACTGATACGATATGGAACTTAACTGAACGAACGCACTATTACCCAAACTAAACTATTAACTGTGAACTCGCTCAACTAGTTTGTTGATTATCTGCTGCATGCCTTGCAGGACCTTAGGTACATATTGGAGCTTGCACAAGGAAGGAGCAGGTCGTTGTGGGAATTGGATAGCGAACGTTAATTGAACTCATAACTACATTTGAGAATTTTATTACTATGCTTCCGCTATTTAAACAATGTTTGGTTTTGGAACATCAGTCATATCTTTATGAATTGTATTAACTACTTTTGATTATTAAGTACTATGTTTGATATGATTGATGGCTTGATCCTGGTCATGTCACGCCTCCAAGCGGTGGTACTCCGCGTGTGGGATTTTGGGGGTGTGACAGATTGGTATCAGAGCCATAGGTTATAGAGAACTTGGTTTTAATATGGAAAAACGTTTTTATTAAAACCAGACTATAACCAGAACAGTGCTCTCAACGATCCACAACGACGCTTCGCTCCACGTGCAAGGCTCAACTTCATAGGTAATAAGGTTTATGTTTATTGCCTACATGCTAGAATTTGCATAGAACTTTGCTCGTAGTATGCTTACATTACTTTGCTCACAACTTGTTACTGCATGAGAATACTTATGAGCCTACACTTTTCTGTCACCGCACTACTCGCGAACACTGCACACTTATGCTACATTTACTACTCGATCATGTTTGGATGTGTTAACATGACTCAAGCCCAGTTGACGGCTCTCATTAACGAACAAGTTGCTGCGGCACTTGCAGCCGCACAAGCAGGAGGTATAACCTGCTATTCCAGACCTATCCTAGGATGTTAGATCCTACACTCGTGACCCAACTCTCGCGCTTAACCTTGACCTATCTTTCTCGCGCAACGGGTCAGAACGCACATCAACCTCTCTGCACATTCCAGAACATCATGGACTGTCGTCCAAGCACATTCAGTGGCACATTCAAGAACTTCAGGTGTGAACGCCCTGAGGCTCGCAGGGTCATGTACGACACGGGTACTTTGGTAGGAATCGCGCTAACCAGGTGGAACGCGCAAGTACAGATACTAGGGTTGGCAGCTGCTAACGCCACCCCCTGGAACGAATTCAAAGAACACATTAAAAGGGAATACTACACGCGTGATGACATCCACAAGTTGGAAGTGGAGCCTTACCATTTGAAAATGACGGGGTCAGAAATCGAAGCTCATACGAAACGATAGAACGAACTGGCCATCTTGTGTCCAACCATGGTGGACCCTCCAAACAAGCGTATCGAATTGTACCTCAAGGGTCTAGCCTCAGAGATTCAGAGCCAAGCTACATCGGCTAACCTCGACAAAATCCAAGACATTCAGTGTCTTGCTCATCGCCTCACGGATCAGGCAGTGGAACAGAACAGGCTGCCTAGTTGTATCAGCGCTATTACTACCGCTACCACTTCTGCTACTCCCGCTACTCCTAGTGACAACAAGCGGAAATGGGATGGGTATTCCAGCAAGGGTTCAGCTACCGTTCGGTCTCAAGCACAACAGCAGCGCAAGAATAGTGATCACCAGAGCACAGCAGAAGCTAAGGATTCAGGAGCCCACGGCTTGCACACCGGAATCGCCAGCAGCAACAGCAAGCAGGAATCCTATACAAAGAAAAGATTGTTCGCATTCCTCGTTCTGGTCAAGAACCTCTCGAAGCTCAAGGCGACAAGAGTGGTGCCGTGGTTGGCATCACCTCTTTCTTGAAGGCTCAGAAATGTTTGCGGAAGGGCCACACCGCAACTTTGGCTCTCGTTACTGACTCATCAGCGAAAGAAAAGAAGTTGGAAGACCATTCAGTTGTACACGACTTTCCTCAGGTGTCTCGCAAGGATTTACCTGGTCTACCGCCGCATCATCAGGACGAATTTCAAGTCGAGCTCGCTCCAGGAGCAGCACCCATAGCTCGAGCACCGTATCGCTTAACTCCACCAGAATCGGAAGAACTATCGACGCAACTACCAGGAATCTTGGATAAGGGATTTATCCGACCTAGCTCTTCGCCTTGGGGAGCTCCAGTGTTGTTAGTGAAGAAGAAAGACGGTAAGTTAGAATGTGCATCGACTACCGTGAACACAACAAGGTGACGGTGAAGAACCGTTATCCTCTTCCGCGCATAGACGACTTATTTGACCAATTGCAAGGGTCGTGTTACTATTCCAAGATCGACCTACGGTCAGGTTATCATCAGCTGAGAGTCCGGGATGAGGACGTCTCTAAGACAGCATTCAGAACTCGCTATGGTCCCTACGAGTTCTTGGTTATGCCGTTCGGGCTTACGAACGCACCTGCAGTATTTATGGATCTTATGAACAGGGTGTGCAAACCTTATCTTGACAAGTTCGTCATTGTTTTCATCGACGACATTTTGATCTACTCCAAGAGTCAGGAGGAGCACGAGCAGCACTTACGCCTTATCTTGGAACTTCTTCGAAAGGAGCAACTGTACGCAAAGTTTTCAAAATGCGACTTCTGGCTTCGTGAAGTCCACTTCTTAGGCCATGTGGTAAACAGGGATGGGATTCATGTTGATCCATCCAAGGTTGATTCGATCAGAAACTGGCCAGCACCACGTACACCAACAGAAATACGCCAATTTCTGGGTTTGGCGGGGTACTACAGGCGATTTATTAAAGACTTCTCAAAGATCGCGCAACCACTTACTATGCTAACACAGAAAGGTGTCGTTTACAGATGGGGTAATACGCAAGAGACCGCTTTTCAGTACTTAAAGGATAGGCTTTGCAGTGCACCTATTCTTTCATTGCCAGAGGGCACAGATGACTTCGTGGTATACTGTGACGCATCTATACAGGGTCTTGGTTGTGTATTGATGCAGCGGGATAAAGTTATCGCATACGCCTCTCGGCAACTCAAGGTTCATGAACGGAACTACACGACGCACGATTTAGAGCTGGGAGCTGTTGTTTTCGCGCTTAAGATATGGCGACACTACCTGTACGGTACCCGGTGCACGATTTACACCGATCACAGGAGTCTCGAGCATATTCTTAAGCAAAAGGATTTGAATATGCATCAACGAAGATGGGTTGAACTTCTGAACGACTATGAATGCGCCATCAAGTATCATCCAGGCAAGGCCAATGTTGTGGCTGATGCCCTCAGTCGGAAAGACACTCTACCTAAGCGCGTGCGAGCGCTACAGCTTACTATTCAGTCCAGTCTTCCTGCACAGATACGAGCTGCACAGATAGAAGCACTAAAACCCGAAAACGTCAAGGCTGAAGCCTTGCGCGGTTCAAGGCGACAAATGGAACAAAAGGAAGACGGCGCCTACTATGTGACGGGGCGTATTTGGGTCCCACTTTATGGCGGCTTACGCGAACTTGTGATGGATGAAGCGCACAAGTCT
Organism: Helianthus annuus; assembly: GCF_002127325.2. Classification (NCBI taxonomy): domain Eukaryota; kingdom Viridiplantae; phylum Streptophyta; class Magnoliopsida; order Asterales; family Asteraceae; genus Helianthus; species Helianthus annuus. The sequence goes on along the minus strand of NC_035439.2, from coordinate 39,091,404 downwards.
CGCTACTCGATACATCCAGGGTCGGATAAGATGTACCACGATATCAGAACAACTTACTGGTGGCCAAACATGAAAGCTCTTATCGCAACTTACGTCGGCAAGTGTTTAACTTGTGCAAGGGTTAAAATCGAGTACCAGAAACCATCAGGCCTACTTCAGCAACCAGAAATACCACAATGGAAATGGGAGCAAATTTCCATGGATTTTGTTACTGGCCTGCCTAGATCCCAGCGTGGGAATGACACTATCTGGGTGGTCGTTGATCGGCTCACAAAGTCTGCTCACTTCTTGGCTATCAAAGAAACGGATAAGTTTTCTACCCTAGCAGACATCTACATGAAAGAAGTTGTTTCGAGGCACGGAGTGCCCACTTCTATTATTTCGGATCGCGATGCACGATTCACGTCAGAGCTTTGGCAAGCGATGCACAAATCTTTCGGCTCACGATTAGACATGAGCACAGCATATCATCCTCAGACGGATGGGCAGTCTGAGCGAACTATCCAAACTCTAGAAGACATGCTTCGAGCGTGTGTCATAGACTTCGGCAACGGCTGGGAAAAAAAAAAAAAAAAAGCACCTCCCTTTGGTGGAGTTCTCGTACAATAACAGCTACCATACCAGCATTCAAGCCGCTCCATTCGAGGCATTGTACGGACGTAAATGCCGGTCACCTCTCTGTTGGGCAGAGGTGGGGGATAGTCAGATTACGGGTCCAGATATTGTTGTGGACGCCACAGAAAAGATAGCACAGATACGACAACGCATGGCGGCAGCACGCGACCGTCAGAAAGCCTATGCGGACAAGCGTAGAAAGCCATTGGAATTTGAGGTCGGGGACCGGGTTTTATTGAAAGTTTCACCCTGGAAGGGTGTGGTACGTTTTGGTAAACGAGGCAAACTGAATCCGCGGTACGTCGGACCATTCGAAATCTTAGAAAAGATTGGCAAAGTAGCCTACAGATTAAACCTACCTCCTGAACTCGGTGCAGTTCACAATGTATTTCACGTGTCAAATCTGAAGAAGTGCCTGTCAGATGAGACCCTTATAGTTCCTTTTAAGGAACTCACTATCGACGAGCGGTTGCAGTTCGTCGAGGAACCAGTTGAAATCACGGACCGGGATGTGAAGGTCCTCAAACACAAGAGAATCCCTCTTGTTCGAGTTCGTTGGAACTCCAAACGTGGCCCAGAGTACACCTGGGAACGCGAAGACAGGATGACAGAAAAGTACCCCCAGTTATTCGGGAACCAGGCAACCACTGCTGAGGCAGAAGCTACTACTTCGGAATTTCGGGACGAAATTCCAGATCAACGGGGGGAGAATGTGACACCCCAGGAAAACCAGTGAACGGTGCAGTTCGCCTAGCTTCCTCAGTGAGTGCATACCAAATTTCGGGACGAAATTTCCAATTAGTTGGGGATAATGTGACAACTCGAAATTCTGAACCTATTTTGTGCAACGTTGTAACCATGACACGACTTTACGAACTTGAATGGTTATATGAAAGATATATTGATATGTGATTTTGTGAATTTGATTATTGAATGAATGTTGTGTGGCATGTATGTTTTAATAAGCGTTTCGTTATTGAGTTATGATTATGTTATGTATCTTGTGTATTGTGTAAATACGTATATGTAACCCATGTAACCCGAACCACACAACATGGCCTTTGGGCCGTGATGTTGTACCCGGGATGTGGAGCTCGGCCCACCCTCATTCCCGTAAACAAACAAACACTTCTTTAGGGGATTGTTATCATTAGTTAGTTACAACACAACATCATAATCACACAAAAACCCTAGCTAAACTTTCTCTCTCACCCTCTCGTTCGCGAACCGAAGGCGGCCAAGCTTTCCCCTTCATCTCGGATCGATCGGTGAGTGTTAATTATGTTTTAGAAATTGAATGTTAATATTGTTGCACGTTTTGATTTGATCGAGATGTATATTAGTGATGGAAGGTAATCATTAGGTCATGTTTTTGGATTATGTGCATGATGAGAAAGGGTGATGTGATCGGTAGTAATGTTAGGATTATGTGTTGTTTGGTACAAGGTCAAGTATGAGGGCTGTCAGCATAGGATAAATAAATCGCATGGAGGCAACTTCATATGTCGGCCATTGAGACTTAATCATAATTACATGTGATTAGACAAGGAATAATTGATTGCTCTTTTATGAATGAAAAATTGATAATATGTTTATGATATAAAATTTTCAAACACCCTAAACTAAATGGTCCAATGAACTCGTGAGGTGGTCTGCACATGTCGGCCAATATGTATATTATTTCTTGAATGTGTGATGTTAAGCATGTGCCGCCAACCCTCACAAGTCCTCCACAAGTCTGCGCAATAAATTCCTAAGTCCAATTTTCATATGTGTGTGGGACCCCTTTGACGGCAGCACATGTACACCCATTTGTCTCATGACACCTTCAGTCAGTAAATTGCAAGAAGCCATATGAGCTTTGGGTGGCAAACAAATCTAATATGATTGGGTGAGCTGGGCGGCGATTACATGTGCATGTGTGTGCCATTGGATCATAATTTGGTCCAGTAAAATTCATGGGGTAAAAGGGGGTCGGCCAAAAGTGGATAGAGTTTGCTGTTATGTAATTGTTTTTATAATATTCCACTCGAAAGATAGTTTGACACTGCATGTTACTCGAAGGATAAATGTTATTCGAAGGATAATTGTTATTCGAAGGATAATTGTTACTCGAAACATAATTGTTGACCGAAGGATAACATATTGACCGAAAGATAATAGGTTGACCGAAAGATAGTGTGTTGACCGAAACATGATTTGTGTGTCGAAAGATAACTGTGTCGAAACATAATTGTGATAATATGTTGACTGATTGAATATTTGCCTGATTTTAATTGACATACCATGCTTAGTGATGAACGTATTCGTGCAATACTACGTGCTGTGCCGATATGCAAACTGACTGCTATGTGAACCATTAATTGCATGCGTAACATTTCGAACATGAACTGATTTGCTATACGTGTATACAATAGGACGTGATTAATTAACTGTGAGCCCTTATTTAGCATACCGAGCAAACCAAGGTGAGTTCACACAGCCAAGGCATGGGTTCCCAGGGTGGGAATGGGTTGGATGATTACTTGTGCATACTTTGATACTGTAACGAACGATTAAACTGTTGATGCTTACGAACTACTCAACTGCCTTCGCACCCACCCTGGTCGGTAAAGACTATGGTCGCGAACGAACTGATAAATTGCCTTCGCACACACCCTGGTCGGTAAAGACTACGGTCGCGAACTAACGAACCTAATCTTCGCACACATGCCTGGGAGGCCGCGATGGAACTGATACGATATGGAACTTAACTGAACGAACGCACTATTACCCAAACTAAACTATTAACTGTGAACTCGCTCAACTAGTTTGTTGATTATCTGCTGCATGCCTTGCAGGACCTTAGGTACATATTGGAGCTTGCACAAGGAAGGAGCAGGTCGTTGTGGGAATTGGATAGCGAACGTTAATTGAACTCATAACTACATTTGAGAATTTTATTACTATGCTTCCGCTATTTAAACAATGTTTGGTTTTGGAACATCAGTCATATCTTTATGAATTGTATTAACTACTTTTGATTATTAAGTACTATGTTTGATATGATTGATGGCTTGATCCTGGTCATGTCACGCCTCCAAGCGGTGGTACTCCGCGTGTGGGATTTTGGGGGTGTGACAGGCGTATCCACCATGCTTGTATCATATTACACGTCTCGTTTACTTAAATCATTTAAACAAACCACCAATGTATAAAGTCCAAGTTTAAACCAATTGTCAAAAAGTCCTCGTATAAACCATGTTAAATGTTCAGAAGTCCAAATGTAGTCAAGTAATGTGTAACATATGTTATGTATTGTAAGTAAAGTATTGTCACAATTATAAATGGAGAAATGTACAAAACAAAGTGTTTTGAATATATCAAAAAGTTATGTTTTGAAAAGTAAATGCATGTCAAGCCTTGAGATAGTCGGATAACCTTAAGTCAAGGTTATCAAAAGAAATGTTTTCGGATTCAGTCATTCCTTACATCCAAACAAACCCGGGATGTCAGGAATGGGATTTGTCAAGTCCTATGGTACCACTACTTACTACCGAGCGGCGTAGCTAATGTTAATGAACGTATATAAGTCCCGTTTGTGCAAACCAAATGTTTTAGCAAATGTAGTCATGTTATATGAAAACAATGTACTAAGTATGCTAAGTTAACATACAAAGCAGAAATGTCATGTAAATCAATGTGCTAGCATGCTATCAGTCAACATGCATAGCAAAAATGTAAAGTAAAACAATGTACTAAGTATGCTCACAATGGACATACATAGCATAGAATGTAATGAAATCATGTACTATAATGTACTAATGAACATAACAAGCATATGATATGAAAGCATGAAAAGCATGAAAGTAGCAAGTAGGCACATGTGTTTCACCCCAAAACAGTTTGGAAAACGGTAAAAGAGGGGTACATGCACTAACATATACACCTTGAAAGCATTTAAAAGATGGGGTTCAATGTACTCACTTGAGATTACTTTGAAGTCCTTGTATAACAACCAAACAATGCTAGAGATCGCGGATATCAAACGGCACCTAATATAGGTAACTATGTTAATATACCAGACCTAAATCGGAGGATTGGATAGGATGAGGGTTCGTAAACCAAACGAGTATGGAGACTCGTGTAATATGGTTTAACAAAGCCCACATACTAAAATGAAACTTAACCTAAGTGCTTACGACCCATTACGACCCGTTTAGGTAGCTTATGCTACCTTAACGCGTCGTTCGCGTAAAACGCGTTTGGAACGCCTAATGTCGTGACCATAAGGTATATCCTCGGAAGGTTATTCCCTATATAACTATGGTCACCTAAAGTGTTTGGTCGGATCCTAATGATCGACCAAATGGGTTGGGTTCGAAAGTATAAGCAATTGTTTAGATCGCTTACCTTACGACCCTATATAAGCACTATACTAAAAGTGACGAGCTAAGCATGTTAGAACATGCTTAACTAAGTTTAGAAAAACAAGTTTGGTATCAAAACAAATGGTTTTGATACCTATGAGTAGTTTGGTTACAAAATACGCAAGAATGCGCATTTTGGCCGAAACTACGACTCGTCATTGAGCCTAGATAACGTGGAAATCAGTAGGTGTAGTCACTATGGACTATTGGTGCATTTCATCTGTTGATTTCGTCTTGGATCAAGTCTTTGTCTTAGAATGTTATTTTTGGGCTCATTGTACAAGAAAACATGAGATTGTAGGTGTTTAGTGTGCTAGGTTCGCTTATATGACCATATGATAGGAGGTCCGCTTATACGGACATAGGAGGTCAGCTTTTATGTCAGGTCCGCTTATACGAACATGGTAGGTCCGCTTTTATGTCAGGTCCGCTTATACGGACATGTCCATATAAGCGAACCCACCATGACTATATATAGGGGACACATGAGCGGATCTAGTAGTGATGGTCTTGTAAGGTACGGCGAAGCCCTGCCGATTTGTTTCCGGAACATGTAAACTGTCAGATTATCAATAAACAAGAAGTTAAATAGTGAAATCAAGCTTTACGAAGACTGAATCAATGAATTCCGCCTCTGATTCTGTCTAAGCGCTCTTCTGATCGACTCGTCAGGTCGTGAAACGTTCCTACAAGTGGTATCAGAGCTCAGGTGGAAGAGTTCTTACCGTTTAGCTCGATTTTCGCTCAAAATTCTATTTTCTACACCTTCTTTCTTCATTTCAGACACTTTCAACGGTTAAAATCAGCTAAAAATTTCGAGGATTGTGCGTAACACTATAGAGACAAACCCTGGAAAGTTTGGTGTCAAAATTCAAAGTATAAACGGGTCAAAACATGTTCCGAATTAGGTCCGCTATTACGGCATCGTCATAGGTTCGCTCCAAAATTTGGATCAGGTTCGCTTTTAGGACGTTTTCTTATAGATCCGCTCCAAATTCTTGTCAGGTTCGCTCAAAAAACAGGTCCGCTCGTCTATGGTTTGCTCATAGGGTTTGTTGTGTGGGGTTCGCTTATTGTGCATTTTTGAGATTCGCTCATAATGACATTCGTGGTCCGCTTTTGTGAACAACTGATGGTCCGCTCATGTTAGTGGTTCGCTTTTGTGTCATCATCTTCACGTGGTTCATATCGTTTATAGTTGTCGCATAGTTAAGTGTTTGGCTTTGATTGCACCGACCCACTAATCAATAGGCCCAATCACTGTTAAACGAATTAATGTAGGACAAAAAATTGCATGTGAAGGTTGTCGGACACTTGCATATAGTGGCCCAATCATTGGTTAAGTCCATGTTCACCGCCCAGTTTATAAGAAGTCATAAAGAGGCCAATCATAGATGAACATGAATTGATAAACATTAATTGAATAGAAATTCATTTTGTCGGCCACTACCTTGATTGAATACACAAATTTAATTCAAAGTTGCTTCATATCAGACTCACAAATATGTCGGACATGAGTTGTTGTTGACTATTATTTGTGTGGGCCAATAGTTGATCAGTCTATTGAACTTGGAGGTGCCGCCCACTTGTATAAAAACGGTCCAATCATTGTTTAGGCCCTATGATATAAATGCATATGTGATAAAAGTGTGGCAGCCCATGATTTGATTAGTGTACGGCCCAATCTTTGTGGTGTTAAGTGTTTGTGAGCTTGGTGGTGGTTAAGTGTTTGTGGCCCAGATATTTCAAAGCCCATCAGTGTATCACAGCCTATTCATTTGGAGATTTTATCCAAACAATTTTAGATTGAATCGACGAATCTTCGACAACGAGTCTTAGATTGGGATCATCAACACACTGTTACGTATTCAATCTGTTTTGATTTGATCGTTTACTTGTTTGTTTGCAGGAAATCCAAGGTGATTTGTCAAGAATAGGATCCTCACCCGAGCGAATTCACACTCGATCCGATCTTTGATAGTTATTTGATTGTGTGAATTTCAGAATTATTTGAAAATCTGTTTTTGTGAATCTTTTCATTACCGAATCATGGATATGAATTTCTTTAATGTGAATCAAGAAACAATTGACAGGATAAATGTCTTAACGAAAGAATTTGGTTTGTTTTTAGGTTATCCAGGAGAAAAAACAAAGAGTATCATTGAAAGGTATAAACATCTTGTTCGCTCAATGTCTGAAAAAGGTATTCGGAAAAATCCAAGCGAATGGGTTGAAGGTTTAGCCAATGCCATACCTCAACAAGAATGGTGTCACACCCCCAAAATCCACCTGCGGAGTATCACCGCTTGGGAGCGTGACTGACCAGGATCAAGCCACCAATCATATTGAACATGCATTTAATATTAAGTAAAATAAATGAAAACCATCCATTCAATACAAATGGTGATCAAACAAATCATCGTTTCAAAATGTAGCGGAAGCATAGTAAATAAACCAGTAGTAGTTAACAGTTTTAAGTGTCATAATAGTTTAACAGAAAAGTCCCGATCCTTGTCCACAACGACCCGCTTCTCCAGTGCAAGCTCCAAGTACCTAACGATCTGCAAGGCATGTAACAGAATGATCAACAAACTAGTTGAGCGAGTTCACAGAAAGTAAATGCGTAATAGTAAGTTCGTTTGTAACAGGTGGCTCTACTGGGCCGATTGTATGTTCTATTGGTGGTGGTGTTCCACGTTACTGGTGGTGGTGTTCCACGTTACTGGTGGTGGTGTTCCACGTTACTGGTGGTGGTGTTCCACGTTACTGGTGGTGGTGTTCCACGTTACTGGTGGTGGTGTTCCACGTTACTGGTGGTGGTGTTCCACGTTACTGGTGGTGGTGTTCCACGTTACTGGTGGTGGTGTTCCACGTTACTGGTGGTGGTGTTCCACGTTACTGGTGGTGGTGTTCCACGTTACTGGTGGTGGTGTTCCACGTTATTGGTGGTGGTGTTCCACGTTATTGGTGGTGGTGTTCCACGTTGTATAACCACTAGACTACTCGTAACTATAGGTATCCTTCACAACCGAGGATAGTAATGTGGTAGTCTAGTCATAGTGTCAATAGTGTATCTAATCAACCTTTCAATCCCATTCCCAACACCCCGGGAATCCCATGCCTTGGTAGGAGTGTGAACTCACCTTGGTTTGCTCGGTATGTTATTGCTTCTAGGGTTTATAAATCTCTAAGTCCGTATCACACGACCTAGGATGTGTTGCACATGACACGATGTAAGTGTTTGTATCAAATTAGGGTTTACACATCTTTGATATCCAAGCGATTGTGTTGTGTGTGTTTATTGTGTACATGATGACATTACAGTTGCATTCAATATCATACGATCATTCACGTAGAATCATACATCATGTAAGCAGTCAATCCTATTCACGTAATTCATGCATAGCGTCCCTGATTTCACGGTTCATTCTTACGTGTATAATAATCTAAGGGTCACCGTTAACATACTTACATATTAACATCATTTATTAAACTTTACACGTTTAACGTAGTCAGGGAATCAGGTGTCATACACAGCTTAACAGAATCAGCATAATATATCATGCAGCTACTTGTTTCAAATTGATCATTATACAATATCAGGCAGTTACACATCATCAGGTAATTACACAGCATCAGACATAGCACAACATCAGACAAGTGTGGGGGGCTTCCCCTGTTTGAAAGTCGGGTAACACATGACATAGCATACAACCTCGGACCTATAATTAACATACAAATTCGGACATGGATGGTCATGTTTTAAACTCGATCCAATAGGTAATCATTTAAACTCGGTCCATTTAGAAAGTCATTTAAACTTGGTCATTCTTAACTTAATATACTCGGAATTCACTTAACAAATAAACTCAGGCCTAGAATATACAAGAAACTCGGACAAGAGGGGTTCCAAGCTTAAACTCGGACAACATAACTCATTAAGGTCGGACCCTAATTTAACCATAAACTCGGGCAGCCTCCAAGATGTTTAAACTCGGACAAAGGTGGGGGCTTACAAACTCGGGTAGGGTATGGGGAAGCTGAAACTCGGACATAAGGCCCATTAAACTCGGACCAAGGGAGTTTGTGATAAACTCGGACAGGGGCATCATAATAAACTCGGACCATGTTGTTAATTTAAACTCAGACCCTATATTGTTCATTTAAATTCGGACCATCATGCTCATACATAACTCGGCTGAATTCTATTACTTAAACTCAGACTCCTCATTAACTAATTAAACTCGGACCAGCCCCCTCTTGAGTACTTCGGATCAGATGTTCACTCAACACAAACTCAGACCTCAAATGTTTAATTCTAAAGTTCGGGTAACGCGTAATGATAATGTTCGGACCTTACATAACATATTAAACTCAGACTACATGATTACAATCAAAAGTCAGACAAGTTGGCATCATCATACGTGCATTTGAGCAGTTACGTTTCTACGCTAAAAACCCTAATTTCATTCAGTGCGATCATTGCAACCCATTTATCAATCACCATTCTACAGCTCTTGCATCTTATCACAAACAAATCATCACACAACTAAACACCATCACATTACAATAATCAGAATCAATTCAAAGCACACAACCATCAAATCAATGCTAGGGTTTGCAAATATTACAAGAATCAAACATTGCTAATCATCAAACAATCAACAATTAATCACAACCAATGATTAAACACTTACCTTGATTTGATTCTAGATGGATTGATAATCAACTTGATGCCAAGAACTTGTGAATCCAAGAATGATGAGGAGGTGTTGTAGAGGGGATTAGAGAATGTGGGTACGTGTTTTTGATTCTTGAGAATGATTAGTGAATGATTAGGGAGGAGATTAGGGTTTTAAGTTGTTAAAGTTTCACTATTCACACAAAACACCCTAAGGAATTATCTATCACATGTCTCATGCACAAGATATACAATTTACAGTTTCACCACCACATTTAAGTATTTGCCAAATCGTTCACAAGTAATACATAACCATGCATAACCACATAATACACTTCATTGTATTTAAACGCATACAATTCCATAGCAATTAATTGTGAAATCAATCAACTAAACAATACAAGAACGTGCAATAGATGCGAAATAGAATCTTGGGAATTCGAGTTGTCACATTATCCCCAACTTGAAAGAAATTTCGTCCCGAAATTTGGTACGCACTCACTGAGGAAGCTAGGTAAGTTATATCGTTCACTGGTTTTCCTGGGGTGTCACATCATCCCCCCGTTGATTTGGAATTTCGTCCCGAAATTCAGTAGTAGTAGCTTCGGCCTCAGTAGTGGTTGCATTGGTTTCAAATAACTGGGGTACTTTTCTGTCATCTGGTCTTCGTGTTCCCAGGTGTACTCTGGGCCACGTCGGGAGTTCCAACGAACTCGAACAAGAGGGATTCTCTTGTGTTTGAGGACCTTAACATCCCGGTCCGTGCTTTCAACTGGCTCCTCGACGAACTGCAACCGCTCGTCGATAGTGAGTTCCTTAAAAGGAACTATGAGGGTCTCATCTGACAGGCACTTCTTCAGATTCGACACGTGTAATACATTGTGAACTACACCGAGTTCAGCTGGTAGGTTCAGTATGTAGGCTACTGGGCCTATTCTTTCAGTGATTTCGAACGGTCCAACAAACCGTAGATTGAGTTTGCCTCGTTTACCAAATTGAACCACACCCTTCCAGGGTGAGACTTTTAATAAAACCCGGTCCCCGACCTGAAATTCCAATGGCTTCTTACGCTTATCCCCGTAGACTTTCTGACGGTCGCGTGCTGCCGCCATGCGTTGTCGTATCTGCGCAATCTTTTCTGTGGCGTCCTCTACAATCTCTGGACCCGTAATTTGACTATCCCCCACCTCTGCCCAACAGAGAGGTGACCGGCATTTACGTCCGTACAATGCCTCAAATGGAGCGGCTTGGATGCTGGTATGATAGCTGTTATTGTATGAAAACTCCACTAAAGGGAGATGTCTTTCCCAGCCGTTGCCGAAATCGATGACACACGCTCGAAGCATGTCTTCTAGAGTTTGGATAGTTTGCTCAGACTGCCCATCCGTCTGAGGGTGATATGCTGTGCTCATGTCTAATCGTGAGCCGAAGGATTTGTGCATCGCTTGCCAAAGCTCTGACGTGAATCGTGCATCGCGATCCGAAATAATAGAGGTGGGCACTCCGTGCCTCGAAACAACTTCTTTCAAGTAGATGTCTGCTAGGGTAGAAAACTTATCCGTTTCTTTGATAGCCAAGAAGTGAGCAGACTTTGTGAGTCGATCAACGATCACCCAAATAGTGTCATTCCCACGCTGGGATCTAGGTAGGCCTGTAACAAAATCCATGGAAATTTCTTCCCATTTCCATTGAGGTATCTTGGGCTGTTGAAGTAGGCCTGCTGGTTTCTGATATTCAACCTTGACTCTCGCACAGGTTAAGCATTTTCCAACGTACGTAGCGATGTGAGCCTTCATACTAGGCCACCAATAAGTAGTGCTGATGTCGTGGTACATTTTATCCGACCCTGGATGTACCGAATAGCGAGACTTGTGAGCTTCATCCATTACAAGTTCGCGTAAACCGCCATAAAGTGGGACCCAAATACGCCCGGTTACATAGTAAGCGCCGTCTTCCTTTTGTTCCATGCGTTGCCTTGAGCCGCGTAAGGCTTCATCCTTTACGTTTTCTGGTTTCAATGCTCCCACCTGAGCATCTCGTATTTGTGCAGGAAGATCAGACTGAATGGTGAGCTGTAAGGCTCGTACACGCCTAGGTAAAGTGTCTTTCCGACTGAGAGCGTCAGCCACAACATTGGCTTTGCCTGGATGGTACTTGATGGCGCATTCGTAATCATTAAGTAACTCGACCCATTGCCGTTGACACATAATCAATTCCTTCTGCTTAAGAATATGCTCGAGACTCCTGTGATCGGTGTAAATTGTGCACTTGGTACCGTACAGGTAGTGTCGCCATATCTTAAGCGCAAAAACAACAGCTCCCTGCTCTAAATCGTGTGTCGTGTAGTTCCGTTCATGAATCTTGAGTTGCCGCGAAGCGTAGGCAATAACTTTATCCCGCTGCATCAATACACAACCAAGCCCCTGTATCGATGCGTCACGATAAACCACGAAGTCACCTGTGCCCTCTGGCAATGAGAGAATAGGTGCGCTGCAAAGCCTATCTTTTAGGTACTGGAAAGCAGTTTCCTGCGTGTTGCCCCATCGGTAGGCGACACCCTTCTGTGTCAGTAGTGTAAGCGGCTGAGCGACTTTCGAGAAATCCTTGATAAATCGTCTGTAGTAACCCGCCAAACCTTGTTGAGTTCACGGTAATCAATTTCACATCCTGAAGGTGCCATCCTTCTTTTCACCGATAATCGGTATCCAATAGTTCTTGTAGCTCCCCAAGGCGAAGAGATAGGTCGGTTAAATCCCTTATCCAAGATTCCTGGTAGCTGCGTCGATAGTTCTTCCGATTCTAGTGGAGCTAAGCGATACGGTGCTCGAGCCATGGGTGCTGCTCCTGGAGCGAGCTCGATTTGATATTCGTCCTGATGATGCGGCGGTAGACTAGGTAAATCCTTGCGAGACACCTGAGGAAAGTCGCGTACAGCTGGATGGTGTTCCAACTTCTTTTCTTTGCATGGGATTTCTGCTTGCTGTTGCTGCTGGCGATACCGATTTGCAGGTCGTGGACTCCTGAATCCTTAGCTTCTGCTGCGCTCTGGTGATCACTATTCTTGCGCTGCTGCTATGCTTGAGACTGAACGGTAGCCGAACCCTTGTTGGAAGCGGTAGCAGAAGTGGTAGCGATAGTAATAGGGATGATACAACTAGGCAGCCTGTTCTGTTCCACTGCCTGGTCCGTGAGACGATGAGCAAGACGCTGAATGTCTTGGATATTGTCGAGGTTAGCCGATGTATCATGGCTCTGAATCTCTGAGGCTAGACCCTTGAGGTACAATTCGATACACTTGCTTGGAGGGTCCACCATGGTTGGACACAAGATGGCCAATTCGTTCGTCCGTTTCGTATAAGCATCAACTTCTGACCCCGTCATTTTCAAATGGTAAAGCTCCACTTCCAACTTGTGGATGTCATCACGCGTGCAGTATTCCCTTTCAATGCGTTCTTTGAATTCGTTCCAGGGGAGGTGGCGTTAGCAGCTGCCAACCCGAGAATCTGTACTTGCGCGTTCCACCAGGTTAGCGCGATTCCTTCCAACGTACTAGTGGCGTACTTAACCCTGCGTGCCTCAGGGCATTCACACATCTCGAATACTGACTCGAGCTTCTCAACCCAATGGAGTAGTCCCACCGCTCCTTCCGTGCCACTGAATGCGCTTGGACGACAGTCCATGAAGTTCTTGAATGTGCAGACAGGTTGCTGTGCGTTCCGACCCGTTGCGCGAGAAAGTTAGGTCAAGGTTAAGCGCGAGAGTTGGGTCACGAGAGTAGGATCTAACATCCTAGGATAGGTCTGGAATAGCAGGTTATACCTCCTGCTTGTGCGGCTGCAAGCGCCGCAGCAACTTGTTCGTTAATGAGAGCCGCCAACTGGGCTTGAGTCATGTCAACACGTCCAGACATGATCGAATAGTAAAGGTAGCATAAGTATGAATGGTTCGCGAGTAATGCGATGACAGAAAAGTGTAAGCACGTATGTGTTCCCAAGCAATAACAAGTTGTGAGCAAGGTAATGTAAGCATACTACGAGCATAGTTCTATGCAAATTCTAGCATGTAGGCAATAAACATAAACCTTATTACCTAGGAAGTTGAGTCTTGCACGTGGAGCGAAGCGTCGTTGTGGATCGTTGAGAGCACTGTTCTGGTTATAGTCTGGTTTTAATAAAAACGTTTTCCCCATATTAAAACCAAGTTCTCTATAACCAATGGCTCTGATACCAATCTGTCACACCCCCAAAATCCACCTGCGGAGTATCACCGCTTGGGAGCGTGACTGACCAGGATCAAGCCACCAATCATATTGAACATGCATTTAATATTAAGTAAAATAAATGAAAACCATCCATTCAATACAAAAGGTGATCAAACAAATCATCGTTTCAAAATGTAGCGGAAGCATAGTAAATAAACCAGTAGTAGTTAACAGTTTTAAGTGTCATAATAGTTTAACAGAAAAGTCCCGATCCTTGTCCACAACGACCCGCTTCTCCAGTGCAAGCTCCAAGTACCTAACGATCTGCAAGGCATGTAACAGAATGATCAACAAACTAGTTGAGCGAGTTCACAGAAAGTAAATGCGTAATAGTAAGTTCGTTTGTAACAGGTGGCTCTACTGGGCCGATTGTATGTTCTATTGGTGGTGGTGTTCCACGTTACTGGTGGTGGTGTTCCACGTTACTGGTGGTGGTGTTCCACGTTACTGGTGGTGGTGTTCCACGTTACTGGTGGTGGTGTTCCACGTTACTGGTGGTGGTGTTCCACGTTACTGGTGGTGGTGTTCCACGTTACTGGTGGTGGTGTTCCACGTTACTGGTGGTGGTGTTCCACGTTACTGGTGGTGGTGTTCCACGTTACTGGTGGTGGTGTTCCACGTTACTGGTGGTGGTGTTCCACGTTACTGGTGGTGGTGTTCCACGTTATTGGTGGTGGTGTTCCACGTTATTGGTGGTGGTGTTCCACGTTGTATAACCACTAGACTACTCGTAACTATAGGTATCCTTCACAACCGAGGATAGTAATGTGGTAGTCTAGTCATAGTGTCAATAGTGTATCTAATCAACCTTTCAATCCCATTCCCAACACCCCGGGAATCCCATGCCTTGGTAGGAGTGTGAACTCACCTTGGTTTGCTCGGTATGTTATTGCTTCTAGGGTTTATAAATCTCTAAGTCCGTATCACACGACCTAGGATGTGTTGCACATGACACGATGTAAGTGTTTGTATCAAATTAGGGTTTACACATCTTTGATATCCAAGCGATTGTGTTGTGTGTGTTTATTGTGTACATGATGACATTACAGTTGCATTCAATATCATACGATCATTCACGTAGAATCATACATCATGTAAGCAGTCAATCCTATTCACGTAATTCATGCATAGCGTCCCTGATTTCACGGTTCATTCTTACGTGTATAATAATCTAAGGGTCACCGTTAACATACTTACATATTAACATCATTTATTAAACTTTACACGTTTAACGTAGTCAGGGAATCAGGTGTCATACACAGCTTAACAGAATCAGCATAATATATCATGCAGCTACTTGTTTCAAATTGATCATTATACAATATCAGGCAGTTACACATCATCAGGTAATTACACAGCATCAGACATAGCACAACATCAGACAAGTGTGGGGGGCTTCCCCTGTTTGAAAGTCGGGTAACACATGACATAGCATACAACCTCGGACCTATAATTAACATACAAATTCGGACATGGATGGTCATGTTTTAAACTCGATCCAATAGGTAATCATTTAAACTCGGTCCATTTAGAAAGTCATTTAAACTTGGTCATTCTTAACTTAATATACTCGGAATTCACTTAACAAATAAACTCAGGCCTAGAATATACAAGAAACTCGGACAAGAGGGGTTCCAAGCTTAAACTCGGACAACATAACTCATTAAGGTCGGACCCTAATTTAACCATAAACTCGGGCAGCCTCCAAGATGTTTAAACTCGGACAAAGGTGGGGGCTTACAAACTCGGGTAGGGTATGGGGAAGCTGAAACTCGGACATAAGGCCCATTAAACTCGGACCAAGGGAGTTTGTGATAAACTCGGACAGGGGCATCATAATAAACTCGGACCATGTTGTTAATTTAAACTCAGACCCTATATTGTTCATTTAAATTCGGACCATCATGCTCATACATAACTCGGCTGAATTCTATTACTTAAACTCAGACTCCTCATTAACTAATTAAACTCGGACCAGCCCCCTCTTGAGTACTTCGGATCAGATGTTCACTCAACACAAACTCAGACCTCAAATGTTTAATTCTAAAGTTCGGGTAACGCGTAATGATAATGTTCGGACCTTACATAACATATTAAACTCAGACTACATGATTACAATCAAAAGTCAGACAAGTTGGCATCATCATACGTGCATTTGAGCAGTTACGTTTCTACGCTAAAAACCCTAATTTCATTCAGTGCGATCATTGCAACCCATTTATCAATCACCATTCTACAGCTCTTGCATCTTATCACAAACAAATCATCACACAACTAAACACCATCACATTACAATAATCAGAATCAATTCAAAGCACACAACCATCAAATCAATGCTAGGGTTTGCAAATATTACAAGAATCAAACATTGCTAATCATCAAACAATCAACAATTAATCACAACCAATGATTAAACACTTACCTTGATTTGATTCTAGATGGATTGATAATCAACTTGATGCCAAGAACTTGTGAATCCAAGAATGATGAGGAGGTGTTGTAGAGGGGATTAGAGAATGTGGGTACGTGTTTTTGATTCTTGAGAATGATTAGTGAATGATTAGGGAGGAGATTAGGGTTTTAAGTTGTTAAAGTTTCACTATTCACACAAAACACCCTAAGGAATTATCTATCACATGTCTCATGCACAAGATATACAATTTACAGTTTCACCACCACATTTAAGTATTTGCCAAATCGTTCACAAGTAATACATAACCATGCATAACCACATAATACACTTCATTGTATTTAAACGCATACAATTCCATAGCAATTAATTGTGAAATCAATCAACTAAACAATACAAGAACGTGCAATAGATGCGAAATAGAATCTTGGGAATTCGAGTTGTCACAAATGGGGTACCTATTTGCTGGATTTAAAAAGAACTGGACAATACTCTAGATTGACAATTTGTCAATTCATTGAGAAACTTGAAGAACAGATGGGGAAAAATGCTGAGAAGAAGAAAAGTCAAATTGGAAAAAGAAGCAGGAATATAGGTATTCAAGTGGAAGATGAACAGATCTCTGAATCAGTATGCTTCAAATGTGACAACTTTAAAACTGACAATGACAAACTATTGAAGGATGCGGAAAGTTTGACATCGGAAGTCGAGAAGTTGAAAGATGAAAAGCAAACTGATGATAAACATATTCTTATTTTGCAGGGAAATTGTGAGAAATTGAAAGCTGAAAATGACAAACTGTTAAGTAATTTGAACAGTTTGACATTTGAAAACAAAAATTTGAAAGAAAAAGAAAAAGATTTTGAAGAAAGGACTAAAAGTTTTGAAATTGAAAAATCAAGAATTGAAAAGGAGTTTCAAAATCAAATGAAAATTCTTGAAGATGGGAGAGATGTGTTTAGTAAAAATAACATCGAAAAACAGAAAATGATAAATTCCCATCTTCAGAAAATTATAAAATTGGAGAAAGAAGGTGAATATGCTAAAAAGAAAATCAAAGAGTTTGAAAAAGAGCTTGAAAGCAAACAGAAATCTTCAGAAGATTTGGATTTCTGGATAAAGCTTGAGAATAAGAATTTGAAAGCTAATGAAACGAAATTTCAAGAACAGATAAAAGCTTTGGAAAATGAAAAGTCTGTTCTTGAAAACGTGAAGAATGAGAATGAAAATTCAATCAAGTCTCATCTTGTTAGAATATCTCAACTTGAAAACGAAGTTGTGAATTCCAGGAGCAAGATTGATGAACTTGAGAAGAAATTGATAGGTTTTGTGACTAAATCAGACAGTTTGAATTTTCCCTGTCCAAAACCAATCAATTCTGTTCCAATAAGTGACAAGGTCACAAACTTTAACAATGTCAAAGTTGAGGATTGCGATGAAAAATCTGATGATGTAAATGAAAAAATAGAAAAACAAAAATTGTTTTTGGAATTGAAAGAAAAATTTCAGAAAACTGTTCTACAATCGACTGAAAAGGGAGAATGCTCTAAGCAAAAACCTTTGAAGAAGAAAGTGGAACAAAAACAAAAAGATAATAAAAGTTCATCAGAACCATCATCCAATCGCAATGAAAAATTACAAAAAGTATAAAATGAAAATTCAAAAAATGTTGGTAATAAGTGGTGCAGGTCAGACCACAGTGCTCAAAAGCCAAATCCAGCAAACTTGAGGAAGGAATATCACCAAGCCAGACAATGCTATGATCTGAGCGTTTGGTGTGAAGGTGGTATACGGTACGATAACAGAATGTGTTACCGATGCGGTTATCAAGGACACATTGCTGTTAACTGCCGGAATTGGAGATATGAGACCAGAAGATGCTACGATTGTCAGATCAAAGGTCATATTGCCAGAGATTGCCCAAGGAGATCAAATGAAAGATCGAGGGTTGTATCTCAGAAAGTGGCAAGAATTCCAGTCAAGGTCAAACCCAAAGAACTGAAAGTTCAAGAACCAAAAGTTCAAAAACCAAAAGTTCAAGAACAGAAAGTTCAAGAGACGAAAGTGAAGCTTTCGCAGGGGCAGAAAGACTGACTAAGGAAGAAGAGGAAGAAAGCTAGAGAGTATCTAGAGAAGATTTTGTCCTCGGGTTCATCCGTTGGAAAGAATAAGAGTTCTGATGAATCAACTTACTCGGCTGCAAAGTCAAACAAGATGAATTCATCAGATACAAATCTGAGGACGAAAGAGGAAAAGAAGAAGATGAAAGGTGTCGGCGATGAATCTGGCTCATCTAAGTCAGACAAGCCACACTCAGGCAATGATTCTGGTTCGTCAAAACCAGAGGAGCCAGTGGTTGAGGTAAAAAAGGAGAATTTAGGTTTAACAATGCATGATGCAAATTTTCCACCATTGTTGAACAAGAATTCAAAATCACCCAAGGACAGTCAGGCTTGGGTGAAACTATTCAAATGAAAAACCTGACTTGCCGGAGTTCCCAGGTTGGTAAGCGTGGAACATGAATCGGCACATTTCTTGAGAAATTTCACTCTGGTGATTTTTCGCCTTACATGTGGTAAATCAGGGACATTAAGTTGTACTTGGTTTTCTACAAATGGTGTTTGACAGTTAAAACTGAAATTGTAAAATCTGTCATATGTATGAAGAGAACAAGGTGATGAAACCCCGAGTTTATGAAACGTCACACAAAACTAATTTTCCGGAAAAACCATTTTGATTAAAACAAACTTAAGTGTTTTGAAATCATAATGGGAAAATAGTTTGTTGTAAGGGAGAGTTCTGATTGTTTACGCTAGGTGGATAGAGAATTGAAGTGATTCTCATCATGTTGTCAAGTTTGTACAGTTTATTTCAAATTTTCTCAGAAAATCAAATTGAAACATATTTTGATTTTAGGGGGAGAAAAATTTTAAAAATTAGAAAATTTGAAAATGTCAAAAACATTGAAAAATCAAAAATGAGTTTTTGTTGCATAAAAGAGGAAATGATAGTACATCAGTGGTCTATCACAACACGCTAAAGATATGTAATGTTTAAAAGTGATAAACAATCTTACTACGGATGTGTCGGTAGATTTTTGCACACGTAGTAAATTGAAATGAGATATAAACCTAAATTCAAACTTGCTTAATTCGTGGGTAACTATTCTTGGATATATGGGTAACCCCCGAAATCTTGTTTGAAAGATCCCTCTTTCTGAGATACTATGTCTTTATACTCAGTGATATCTGGGGTATTATTCCGGGACTTCTTCTGTATGGAAATACTGACCTAGTCCCGGAATAATACTTTCTGCAAAATGCTTTGAAATATAAGCGCAGCCCTCAGCAAGTTGATAAAACAATAAAATTGATAGTCACTGCTGTTGTAACAAAAGATCCTCTAAAGGGGACCCACCAAAAAGTCGAAGCCGTCATCTCTCTGCGTATACGGAAGTATCGACCTGAGCTCTCACGGCCCTCGCAATTTACCCCTTAACAGATATCATCTGTGGTATACTCACCTGTAAGACTGAACATTGGGATCTGTATACGGGAGTATATTCAAGTGGAGTGATACACATTTAAGTTCAAGTTTCTAAAACATTAATATCGTATCTCGAATCAATTGAAATTTGTGTGAAAATTTAAAGTGGACCAATATACTGACAATCTAGGTAAATTGTTTAAAACTTGAAATGATTAAAAGCTTAACGGTGTTGGTGATATGTCTCAAAAACTGATATGATCCTCTTGCACAAACTCACAAAAATATGTTTGTACATATTTCATTTCTGCATTTAATTTCTGCTATTGCATTTATGTTTCATAAAATCCAAAAAGATTTTCGACGACTGATAGTGAAAATCTGACATTCAAAATCTCAAAGGCTAAACATAATGAACAGTTGGATTGGTTAAATGGTTTGAAATGTTGAATCAGAATTTGAAATGTTTCAAATTTTGTTAAATTTTAAATGTGAAAGATTCTCAAATGTTTAGTTGATTCAGTTAGTTGAATCAAAATATTGTTTGTTCTTATTAGTGTTTGAGATTTGTGTAGGTGTTTGAGCTGAACAGAGAAAAAGCCAGGATATAATTTCAAAGGTGATAACGAATTCCAGACAGCGATCCCAGCTCGATGATAGGGGGAGTCTGACGAGAGATAGATCCAGAGAAAGATCCGGGTACATAATTCCAGGAAGAGGACCAATCAAGATTGAAGAGCCCTAGAGATTGTTCAAGACTAAAGAAGTACAGACATGAAGTTGCAAAAGACTTGATGAACGACTCCATCAACATCTGATGGGGAGTCTGTTTGTGCATTTCATCTGTTGATTTCGTCTTGGATCAAGTCTTTGTCTTAGAATGTTATTTTTGGGCTCATTGTACAAGAAAACAGGAGATTGTAGGTGTTTAGTGTGCTAGGTTCGCTTATATAACCATATGATAGGAGGTCCGCTTATACGGACATAGGAGGTCAGCTTTTATGTCAGGTCCGCTTATACGGACATGGTAGGTCCGCTTTTATGTCAGGTCCGCTTATATGGACATGTCCATATAAGCGAACCCACCATGACTATATATAGGGGACACATGAGCGGATCTAGTAGTGATGGTCTTGTAAGGTACGGCGAAGCCCTGCGGATTTGTTTTCGGAACGTGTAAACTGTCAGATTATCAATAAACAAGAAGTTAAATAGTGAAATCAAGCTTTACGAAGACTGAATCAATGAATTCCGCCTCTGATTCTGCCTAAGCGCTCTTTTGAACGACTCGTCAGGTCATCAAACGTTCCTACAACATGCTCAAAAATATGCCGGATGTTGGTTCGTTTGGCCGTACGATCGCGATGTTCGCTTAATTACGACGGAATGCGCATAAGCGCGAAAAACGATCCAAATTGCGCGACGAATGGATTTTTCTCATGCCAAACCCTAAGGCATAATATTATGATGCTTACATAAATTTTTGGATGTCCGGATGTATTCAGAACGTAACTTATGCGTGAAAGTGCAAACTTATGCACTTTTTGACACCTTTAGTCCCTGAATGATCAAAAGTTTATTTTAGCACACCGAACCCCTCAAAGCCCATTTCTAAGCTATATAAAGGATATTTAAGGTGTGTTTAACTTATGGTCATGTTCCAGAATGTCTGTTACAGTTCAAATTGGCATACTTTCGCAGTTTGTCAAATTTAGTCCCTATAAGCGAATAAACTTGTTTTTGCCATAACAAAGCCTTCAAAACTTATTTCTAAGTTATGAAAAGGTTATTTAAGGTTTTTTAAGTATATGTTGATGTTCCGGAGTATTTGTCGCATTAAACTAAGTACGTTTACGCACCAGTTTGCGTATAATTCTCCAGAAAGCGATGTAGAGTTTAAAATCGAACAAAAGTCAAAACATGGAAAATGTAAAACATAAACAAACAAACATTGGGATCAAATAACATTATTTTATTGATAACTGAACTATTCACATTGATTTCAAGTACAAATGTTACAGTCTCCCCTACTTGTGGAAATTTCGTCCCGAAATTTATTTTGAGGAAACTCGTGGAAAAAGATGCGGATACTTCGCCTTCATTTGATCTTCACGTTCCGAAGTAAACTCGGGTCCACGTTTAGATTCCCAGCGAACCTTGACCAAAGGAATGCGCTTGCGTTTAAGCCACTTGACTTCACGTTCCATGATTTCTACCGGTTTCTCAACAAATTTCAATGTTTTATCAACACGAATTTCGTCAAGCGGTATATGGAGGTTCTCATCAGCTAAACACCTCTTGAGATTGGACACATGAAAGGTTGGATGAACATTTCCAGGTTCAGGAGGTAACTCAAGTCTATAGGCTACCTTACCGATTCTTTCGACGATCTTGAATGGTCCAACGTATCTAGGTGCAAGTTTTCCTTTCTTTCCGAATCTGATAACACCTTTCCAAGGTGAGACCTTAAGTAATACACGATCACCGACTTGAAAATCCAAGGGTTTGCGTTTTAGTTCCGCGTAACTCTTTTGACGGCTTCTAGCTGTCTGGAGGTTATCACGAACTTTCTTAACCTTATCAGTTGTCTCTAAAATGAGGGCAGGTCCAGTAAGCCGAGCCTCACCGATCTCATTGCAGCAGACTGGTGAACGACATTTTCGACCATAGAGAGCCTCGAAAGGAGCCATGTTGATGCTGGAGTGATAACTGTTGTTGTAGGAGAATTCAATCAATGGGAGATGTGAATCCCAACTACCAGCAAAATCGATCACACAAGCTCTAAGCATATCCTCCAGAGTCTGGATTGTTCTTTCAGACTGACCATCCGTTTGCGGATGATAAGCTGTGCTCAGATTAAGTTGGGTCCCCATAGCAGATTGCATGGTTCTCCAAAAATGAGAAGTGAAACGAGCATCTCTGTCAGAAATGATGTTCAAAGGAACACCATGTCGAGCTACAATTTCATCCACATAGATTTTACCAAGTTTGTCAGCCGAAAAATCCTCACGGATTGGCAAGAAATGCGCTGACTTGGTAAGACGATCAACGACTACCCAGATGGCATCATGACCTTTCTTTGTGCGCGGAAGTTTAGTAATGAGATCCATAGTAATGTTTTCCCTTTTCCAAACTGGGATCTCTGGTTGCTCCAATAAACTAGAAGGACGCTGATGTTCAGCCTTAACCTTAAGACAAGTAAAGCATTTTGATACATATAAGGCAATGTCTTTCTTCATACCAGGCCACCAATACTGAATACGAAGATCCTTATACATCTTATCTGAGCCAGGATGAATAGAATAACGAGACTTATGGGCTTCATCCATAAGCAAGGTACGAAGATTATCTTGGCTTGGGACCCACAAACGGTCCATGAAGTAATACGATCCATTGTCCTTTAGTTCAAGAGCAGGTGTTATGTGATAAGGAAATTCCTTATCCATCAAACCTTGTGAAACACAAGATTGTTGAGCCTCAGAAATACGGGCTTGGATATCGGTTTAAGCTTGAATATCAGATTGAACATGAACACAATGAAGCTTAGTACGTTCCTTGCGACTCAAAGCATTGGCTACGACATTCGCCTTACCAGGATGGTAGCGAATTTCGCAATCATAGTCGTTTAGAAGCTCTACCCAACGTCGTTGCCTCATGTTGAGTTCTTTCTGATTGAAGATATGCTGAAGACTTCTGTGGTCTGTGAAAACCACACATTTTGTACCGTACAAGTAGTGTCTCCAGATCTTAAGAGCGAAGACAACTGCACCCAACTGAAGATCATGAGTGGTGTAGTTCTTCTCATGTATCTTCAATTGCCTTGATGCGTATGCTATGACTTTGTTTCTTTGCATCAGGACGCATCCAAGACCTAATTTAGATGCATCGCAATAAACGACGAAATAATCATTGCCCTCGGGCAAAGTCAAAACAGGCGCGTCGCAAAGTTTTTGTTTCAAAGTCAGAAACGCTTCCTCTTGCTTGAATCCCCAATCAAAGGGTTTGTTCTTCCGAGTTAGAGTAGTTAGAGGAACTGCAATCTTTGAGAAATTTTCAATGAAGCGGCGATAATAACCCGCAAGACCAAGAAAAAAACGAACTTCAGTAGGAGTAGTAGGCGTATCCCAATCCTTAATCGCATTGATCTTGGAGGGATCTACATGAATACCTTGTTCGTTGACAATATGTCCTAGGAATTGAACTTCTTTAAGCCAAAATTCACACTTGGAGAATTTGGCGAAAAGTTGCTCTTTCTTTAGGAGTTCCAAAGTAAGACGAAGATGTTGCTCATGATCAACTCGTGTCTTAGAATATATCAAGATGTCATCGATGAAAACGATGATGAACTTATCCAAATAAGGCTTGCAAACCCTATGTCACACCCCCAAAATCCACGTGCGGAGTATCACCGCTTGGGAGCGTGACTGACCAGGATCAAGCCACCAATCATATAGAACAATGTATATAGTTAAAGTAATAGCAATTAAACCAAACCAAATCCATATGAAAGGTGTTTCCAAAACATAAGTAAGTTATCACTGTTTAGCGGAAGCGTATAAGTAAAACACAATATAAATAAGTATGTAATGTCATAAAGTGTTCAACAAACAATCACGATCCAAGCCCACAACGACCAGCTCCTCCCTGTGCAAGCTCCATGTATCTAACGACCTGCAAGGCATGTAACAGAGGATCAACAACTAGTTGAGCGAGTTCACAGAAAGTAAGCGTAATAGTAAGTTCGTGGGTATCATGTGGCTCTACTGGACCGATAGTACATTCTATTGGTGGGGGCTTCCCATGTCGTATAACCACTAGACTATTCGTAACCATAAGGGTTCTACATATCCCGAGAACAGTAATACGTACAAGTTTACGTAGGTTTTACGTAAGTAATCCTTCACAACCGAGGATAGGGGTACGCGGGGGTTTACGTAGGTTTTACGTAAGTAATCCTTCACAACCGAGGATAGGGGTACGCGGGGGTTTACGTAGGTTTTACGTAAGTGCCTGACACAACCGAGGCAGTAGTGAGTATAAGTTCACGTAGGTTTTACGTGAGTGTCCTTCGCAACCTGAGGACAGTGAATAGCACAAGTATACGTAGGTTTTACGTATGTGTCCTGCACAACCGAGGACGATGGTATGGTAGTCTAGTAACAGTGTATGTACGAATCTAGTCAATCTCATTCCTTCAATCCCATTCCCAAGCCCTTGGGAATCCCATGCCTTAGTAAGGGTGTGAACTCACCTTGGTTTGCTCGGTATGCTAGGTTATGCACTCACAAGGAAATCAATCAAAGCCTAGAGTATGCATGTGTTCACAGTCAGTACATGTTTGTAAGGTTTCGCTTGCAAAGTTCATCACATAGTGTGTGTAACAGTTAACATCAAGCATTGGAACCAGTTAATCATCTTCATACAATTCATGCTTGACAGGAAGAACACGCAATTAACATACTTTACCAAGTTAACACGTTTAACAGAATTCACGCACTAACAATGTTATATGTCCACTGAGTTAACATCTTTACAGTCTTAACGGAATTAACGTGTTTAACTGTATTACACCCTAAAATAGTTTACTAACTAATAGAGTTAATAAGGTTAACAACTTAACCAATAATCAGATCATGTGTATAGCAAACAATTGAGCTACTTCATTATACTATCAAACATTCAGGCAAAGCTTCCTAGTTAATACTCGAACAATCAACCATGTTATAAAGTTCGGACAAGATGTAACACCCCCACAAGCATATAAACTCGGACAAGAAGTGAAGGGGGGGGGGGTTCCCTGTTCAAAAGTCGGACCATAAGGGTGTCACAAGGTCGGACTAAGGGGAAGTCTTAACAATGTTCGGACCAAGTGAGGGGTTGTTAAAACTCGGACAAGGGTAGGGGAATTAGAAGTCGGACATCCCACCTCCTTATTTGAAAAACTCGGACCCTTAGCATCTTATGAAGTTCGGACCCTTAGGCTTTCATACAAATAATTCGGACAGTAGCATGTATGTAAAAACTCGGACCACCTACAAGTCTTTAAAGCTCGGACCCCATCCATTACATCCATAAAGTTCGGACTTTACTTATAATATCACAAAGTTCGGACTATGTTATGTATATGAAAGTCGGACAAGTCTAAATGTATATAAAGGTCGGACCTTTAAATCATAAAACTCAGACAGCCAATAATTATACATACGAATATTCAAGTTCAACGTGATTGTATCAGTTACGTTCTTATATTCATAAGATCTGGAAAACCCTAATTCATACATTGCACAGCAGAAATCTATTCAACAATTAACGCTTTCATCATAACAGACATATCTTGATATCAAACAACCAATTACACAACTAATCAATATCATTTCGCAATCATCAGGATTCAATCAATAACTACAGAGCTAGTATTGCGAAGAACTAGGGTTTACAGGCATCAGTCAATTAACAATTAATCACAAACAATGATTAAACAATTACCTTGATTTGATTCTAGATGGATTGGTAATCAAACTTGATGCAAAAGAACTTGTGAAGCCAAGAATGATGAGAAGATGGTTATAAAGAGGATTAGAGAATATGAGGGTACGTGTTTTGATTCTTGTGATGATTAGTGAATGATTAGGGAAGGAGATTAGGGTAATGAGTTGTTAAAGTTTCACTATTAACCCTAAACACCCTTAAGTATTATCTATTACAGTTTCATCACCACATTAACACATAACCATTCACAATCACACAATACACTACATTGTATCAAGACGTTACAGTTCCATAACAAATCAATTGTGCAGATAAACAACCAAACAACAATAAACGTGCAATACATGCGAACTAGGAAATCTTAGAAATTCGAGTTGTCACATTATCCCCAACTTGGATGAAATTTCGTCCCGAAATTTAGCATGCGGTTACTGAGGAAGCTAGGTGAGTTGTATCGTTTACTGGTTTTCCTGGGGTGTCACATCATCCCCCCGTTGATTTGGAATTTCGTCCCGAAATTCCGCAGTAGTAGCTTCAGTCTCAGTAGTGGTTGCATTGGTTCCGAATAACTGGGGGTACTATTCTGTCATCTGGTCTTCGCGTTCCCAGGTGTACTCTGGGCCACGTTTGGAGTTCCAACGAACTCGAACAAGAGGGATTCTCTTGTGCTTGAGGACCTTAACATCCCGGTCTGTGATCTCAACTGGATCCTCAACGAACTGCAACCGCTCGTCGATAGTGAGTTCCTTAAAAGGAACTATGAGGGTCTCATCTGACAGGCACTTCTTCAGATTCGACACATGGAATACGTTGTGAACTGCACCGAGTTCGGCTGGTAGGTTTAGCTTGTAGGCCACTTTGCCTATTTTCTCAATGATCTCGAACGGTCCGACATACCGCGGATTTAGTTTGCCCCGTTTGCCAAAACGAACCACACCTTCCAGGGTGAGACTTTTAGTAAAACCCGGTCCCCGACCTGAAATTCCAACGGTTTCCTACGCTTATCCGCGTAGGCTTTCTGACGGTCGCGTGCTGCCGCCATGCGTTGTCGTATTTGTGCAATCTTTTCTGTGGCGTCCACTACAATCTCCGGACCCGTGATCTGACTATCCCCCACCTCTGCCCAACAGAGAGGTGACCGGCATTTACGCCCGTACAATGCCTCGAATGGAGCGGCTTGTATGTTGGTGTGGTAACTATTATTATACGAAAACTCCACTAACGGGAGATGCTTTTCCCAGTCGTTGCCGAAATCAATAACACATGCCCGAAGCATGTCTTCAAGAGTTTGAATCGTGCGCTCAGACTGCCCATCCGTCTGAGGGTGATAAGCTGTGCTCATGTCTAACCGTGAGCCGAAAGATTTGTGCATCGCTTGCCATAGCTCTGACGTGAATCGTGCATCCCGATCCGAAATGATGGAGGTGGGCACCCCGTGCCTCGAAACAACTTCTTTAAGATAAACGTCTGCGAGAGTGGAGAACGTATCCGTTTCCTTAATAGCCAGGAAGTGTGCAGACTTGGTGAGTCGATCCACGATCACCCATATGGTATCATTCCCACGCTGAGATCTAGGTAGGCCTGTAACAAAATCCATGGAAATTTCTTCCCATTTCCACTGTGGTATCCTGGGTTGTTGAAGCAGGCCCGCTGGTTTCTGGTACTCCACTTTGACCTTTGCACATGTCAAACACTTACCGACATAAGTAGCGATGTGGGCTTTCATGGTAGGCCACCAATATGTTGTTTTGAGATCGTGGTACATCTTATCCGACCCTGGATGTATTGAGTAGCGAGACTTGTGTGCTTCATCCATCACAAGCTCTCGTAAACCGCCATAAAGTGGGACCCAAATACGTCCTGTTACATAGTAGGCGCCATCTTCCTTTTGTTCCATTCGTTGCCTTGAGCCGTGTAAGGCTTCAGCTTTGACGTTTTCGGGCTTTAATGCTTCCATCTGAGCAGTTCGTATTTGTGCAGGAAGACTGGACTGAATAGTGAGCTGCAAGGCTCGTGCACGCCTAGGTAAAGTATCTTTTCGACTGAGAGCGTCAGCCACAACATTGGCTTTGCCTGGATGGTACTTGATGGCGCATTCGTAAACATTAAGCAACTCGACCCATCGTCGTTGACGCATGTTCAATTCCTTCTGCTTGAAGATATGCTCGACACTCCTGTGATCGGTGTAAATAGTGCACTTGGTACCGTATAAGTAGTGTCGCCATATCTTAAGCGCGAAAACAACAGCTCCCAGCTCTAAATCGTGCGTCGTGTTGTTTCATTCATGTATTTTGAGTTGCCGCGAAGCGAGGCAATAACTTTATCTCGCTGCCTCAATACACAACCAAGCCCCTGTATCGATGCGTCACAATAGACCACAAAATCATTCGTGCCCTCTGGCAATGAGAGAATAGGTGCGTTGCATAGTCTAGTGTTACCCAACGATAGGTAACACCTTTCTGTGTTAACATTGTAAGCGGCTGTGCGATCTTCGAAAAGTATTTGATGAATCGCCTGTAGTAACCCGCCAAACCCAAGAATTGGCGTTTTTTCTGTCGGTGTACGCGGTGCAGGCCAGTTCCTGATCGAATCTACCTTGGATGGATCGACATGAATCCCATCCCTGTTCACCACATGGCCTAAGAAGTGGACTTCACGAAGCCAGAAGTCGCATTTTGAAAACTTGGCGTACAGTTGTTCCTTCCGAAGGAGTTCCAAGATAAGACGTAAGTGCTGCTTGTGTTCCTCCTGACTCTTGGAGTAGATCAGAATGTCGTCGATGAAGACAATGACGAACTTGTCAAGATAGGGTTTGTACACCCTGTTCATAAGATCCATGAAGACTGCAGGCGCGTTCGTAATCCCAAATGGCATGACTAGAAACTCGTAGTGACTGTAGCGAGTTCTGAATGTTGTCTTGGAGACTGTCTTGGAGACGTCCTCATCCCGGACTCTCAGCTGATGATAACCAGACCTTAGATCAATCTTGGAGTAGTAACTCGACCCTTGCAACTGGTCGAATAAGTCGTCGATGCGAGGAAGAGGATAACGGTTCTTCACTGTGACTTTGTTCAGCTCGCGTGTGACAACCCTCTCAAAACCAGGTATCCGTACGACTTAATTAATTATTAATTGATGCCTAATTACTGTGCTTTACTGAGTTTGCTGATAAACTGCTACTTGATTGTTGGTACTTGTACATATCTGCATCATACTTTGATATTCCTGTCACTACACTACTTATTTATTGAACCTTAGTGACAAACATGATGCACAAAAGCACAGTAGCACTAAACGGATACACAGTGAACATGCTGATATAGCCAGCATCAGGCAAACACTGCCTCTAAAGGCCTGAATGAGCCAAAATATTTTTACTACACCCAGAGTGTGTGTAGGAATACAAGGGTTGTATTGATAGGATTACGTCTCTAGGATAAGATACAGAGATTTGGATGTGCCTAAAACATACTCTTAGCACGAAACACAGCACTTTTATCAACACACTAGCTTCTAGCTAATTAATAAAGTGCCAAAATATGAGGAATTATTCCTGACACTTTGCAGAATAAATTGTGTCGCTAAAAATATTATTTATGACGCTTAACGGATATCTTAAGCACTTTAACGGATTACTATCCGACCGAACAACCGGACAATACCCGGAACATAAAAATATTGCCAAAATTAATATTGGTACTTTTCTGAGCAAGTTAGGGTCCCTGATTACCCTAACACCCGCTTTTAATGCACTAAAACAACTAACGAGGTTAGTACCTTAAAGTAACGCACTTAACCAAACTGAACCGTAACTGAACGATTGAAAACGAACCGAGCACCATTACATCCTAAAGATTTCGGCCAACCAAGGAAGGACAAGAGTACGAGTTTTATTATTTTATATTGGATTGCACGAGGATCGAGACGACTTTTTCTATAAATTCACTCATCTCTCACACACTCAAGAACACACACTTCACCTTCACATCTCTCCCTCTCCCTCTCCCTCCTCTCGGCCGAGATCACCACCACCCCCACATCCATTGTCGGTTCAAGTCTTGCAAGTTCCAAGTATACTCAAGTGTTGGTGGTTACGTACAACGGAGCTCGGAACAAACGGAACGCGGAGGACCTCTACCGTTTGCTATTATCCACGCAGTTTTCGCCATAGATCTTCCCTAGCCCCGAGCTAGAGGTATAACGTTTAAAACTCATTATTAATCGTGTCTAAAGTGGTTAAAAGGATTTTTGATGGTTGAATGTCGATAACCCGCTAAATGAAACTTTAAAGTCTTCAAAAACGTGTATTTCGTTGGATAAAAGCACATAACGCGTGTAAAAGTCGTAGTACTTGAAGATGTTGATTAATATGGCCCGATCTACGATGTGGTGGCTCTCATCATCGTTTAACCCGACTTTGTCCGGATCGCGTATCTTGACATACACTTGTTCCTTGTGTACAAGGGTTAAAAGGTGAAACTCCACCACACGGGAAACATGAACTTGTGTAAAAATGTTTTGACATGAAAAATAGTATCTAAAACAAGCCGATCTACGGATGTACAAGTGGTATATTCGTAGGACCGGGTGTCGAGAAAATCACGTTTTTATAAAAATGGGTAAGATATGAATAAGTATGATTTTCTATAAACTACAAGTGTAGAAACACTTGTACATAAAAGATCCGACAAAATATTGAGTTTTCACAAAAGTTGTCGGGAAGTTGTGAAGAGTGATTGTTTCTAAAAACGGGGTTTTTACAAGACTAAGTTATTATATGAATAGATCCACTAATATAAAGTGATCTACAAAACGACTCTTGGAAAAATTACAAGTTCATGTGGTAATGCGACCTCGCAAAATAATCTACAATTTGAAGTGTTAAAACTTGTTTAGCATGTTGGAAAATTGTTTCGGTTGATTTAATAAATTGTTGAGATGTTTTTGTAAAAGAAAATGATACGCTTGAAAGCGTGGCCACCTCCAGTTACAGGGGAAACTCTGGCGAAATTTTCTAAAAATCTAACACTTAGAATATTTACAAGTGTTGGAATTATTTTTGAAGTATTTACAAAATATATTTCGCCATGACTTTATTAAATATTCGGAGGTGGGATTTTCACAAAAATAAACGTGATAAATATTTATTCAATAAATATATTTTTCACAACACTGTTTATGATTATTTTGTGAAAATGTATAAATATTATTTTTAGAGTAAAAATAATATTTACAAACTTTGTCGAACTCAAAATAATACAAACGCTTATACGACAAGCATAAAAGTTACAACGGTAATTTCTATTACCACCTAATCATTAAAACGTAACTTACGCTTTACGCAGAAATATTCATCGACACGTATGTTGTCAACGTATTATTTTGGAAAAGAATTATGTAAAGAAAATATATTATTTTTGAGAAAAATAATTATATTTTGGAATAAGAAATAAAATATATTAAGTGGGACTTAATGAGATAATATGAATACACATGTATTTAAATCCCCCATCCTTGGGAAGGAAAGTAAAATACCAAATATACACACGAAGCGGTTGTCTAACCGTTTCCCAAAAATATCAACTATGAAGCTAAAGCACGGCCATCCGTCTAATAGAATTAGCACATGTAGGTCGTTGCGCAGCACACGGATATTCGGATTACTGATTTAGTGACGCCTTCACTGTGAGTTCATGTCCCCCTTTTCTCTTAACTGTTTTCAGTTTTATAAACTGCGGGGGTGAAATACATGTTACAATGATTATGGATATGTTATACATGGTATGGTTAGCGTAAGGAGGGTTACTTAGATCATGTGAATGGGTAGGCGGAAACTTGAGGTCATTAATCCTCAGGGTAGGACCGAGGGGCAGGAGCGGTAGATCTATTTGGGTGTAGCGAGCCCAGTCCCAGGTCCAGCAGAACGGACCTTGGGATGACTTTGTTCCCGACGCATAAATTTGCTAGGTTTGAGCCTTCCTACTTGCATTTACACATATCAATGGCCTTGCAAACCATTGGTGATCTCTTTTTCCTTATTTGCTACATACCAGGGTTTTTGATAAAGATAAAGGTTTATTTACTCATTTTCGCATGAACTCGCTCAACATTATTGTTGATTTTTCAACTTACATGTATTTCAGGGAATTAAGGATCTGGCACGGTTTAGCAGGATTTCCCGCTGCATTTAGATTCAGAGTCATCCGGGGTTCAAGGCTCATGGCTCTTTCCTGGACAAGCCATGGCCCCTGAACCGTGTTTATTTTGTTTGCATTATGGTAGTAGTTGTACTGTTTAAGACAAGTAATGGTTGTTGGGTGTTTACCCATCTAGAAAATGTTTGACAGTTTTATTTTCAATGGATGACTTTGCATGATTTTAAATTCATATAGCTTGTTATGGTTAAGCTATGGTATTAAGAAGTCACACCAAATTAACCACGCTTCCGCAAAGCCAGGGTGTGACAGCTTGGTATCAGAGCTCTGATCATAGCGAACTAGGGTTCATTTTGAGTCTAGACTATGATCACTAGGGCTCTCACGAAAATGTTTTTCTGCATACCACTTAAGTCCAGATCCAAAACTTTTTATAAACAAATGTTGAGCATATTTTATTATTTTAGGCTCAGTCTGGGAGGCTGAGGCTCGGTCTGGGAGGTCGAGGCTCGATCCAATCGATCGAGGTAGTTGTCTAGTGGGACTAGGGAGTCAGTCTGGGAGACTGGGAAATGTTTGCTAGTGGGACTAGGGAGTCAGTCTGGGAGGCTGGGAAATGTTTGCTAGTGGGACTAGGGAGTCAGTCTGGGAGGCTGGGAAAGGTTGGCTAGTGGGACTAGGAAGGACAGTCTGGGAGGCTGGGAGGCTAGTGGGACTAGGAGGAATATGTGATTATTATGTGGTAACTTGTGTGATTACCTGATTTGCTGATATTTGTACATACTTGTGATTGTATTACAGACTCATGGATACCTCAGATACAGGAGATTCGGACACTACTGGACCCCGACCCATGGAGTCAGACGAGAGTATGTCATCAGAGCACGAGGTGCACACCTCGGATTATACCAGTACAGACGACGACGACTTTCAGCCATTCGCGCTACCTGACGGCGTCGATGAGCCCATCGTTGGTGGTCCTGCTGCGGATCTTCCTCTCGCTGTGATTCCCGCCCCGATTCCTCTTGCATCCTACCCAGCTTATGAGCTTATGCTTGATGCCGAGGCTGGTGACGATATTGATCTTTTCGGTGATGAGCTATACGAGGACGAGGATCCTGACCCAGCTCTTTTGCCCGCTGGCGGTCTTTTGATGATCGCCGATGCTCCTGCCGGAGACTCGCCTGTTCATTCTCCAGCTCCAGACTCCTTTGAGTCTGTGGCATCTGCTCCATCACATGTGGCGAGCACGCAGCTTTTCGTTCATGACTCGGATCCTGACCAGGCGTCATCTGCCGCCCCTATGCCGAGCTTTGTTTTTGAGCATGACGATATCGAGGATTCTGACCCTGTATTTCCTCCTGGATTCGATCCAGACCGTGATATTGAGTTCGTTCATATGGACCAGCCTGTAGAGGACCCCGTTGACCCTGCCGACCCTTTTGATCCTATCGATCCGGACTTTGACTTCGATATGGCGTTTGACGATCCCGAGCCTGCAGTAGCTCCAGAGCAGGCCGCTGCTTTCGATCCCGCACATGAGCATGGTTTGGCACATGCTGATGTTCCTGTTGATCCTATTTTGGCGGGTCAGCCACTTGGCGATGTTCCTGTTGATGATATTCCTTTGTTAGATGCTGACCATGTTGTTGATCCTCTTGTTGACCCTCTGATCGCTGACATTCCAGTTGACCCTCATGTCGATCATATTGATCCTGTTGTTGCTCACGTTGATCCTGCTGTTGCTCACGTTGATCCTGTTTTAGCTCCTGTTGATCCCTTACCTATTGAGCCCGAGCATGCTCTGTTTGCAGAGCACATGGATCCCCCTGACGAGGAGGCTCAGCACGGTTGGATACCGGCTGACGAGGATGTTCCGCCGCTTCCTCCTCACCGCATGGATGCTCACCATCCTGAGTTCTCGTTTCAGATTCCTTCTGTCATACCTCCAGCGGGGCCTGGAGAGGGCTCTTCCGCCCATCCATTTGGCCATGTACCGATGCCATTACCTGTCATGCCTCAGATAGCATCCATCCCATCTTCTGTTGCACCTATCGATCTTACCAGCACGCCATTACTTTGGTCCTCTTCCTCGCCCATGCCACCCACAGATCCATACCACCCATTTCATTTGGGCCATTCTATTGAGGATCTTTTGATGTCATTTGTACACCAGCATGATTCCCATTCTCAGCGTTTGCAGGAGCTCGAGAGAGCTCAGATGCCTCCTTATCCATATCTTGGTCCGTCATCCTCATCTGCTCAGCCATTTCGGTCTTTTCCTCCTGACATTGTTGCTCGACTTTCGATCCTAGAGCAGCAGATTGCATCCGTGATCCGCACCCAGCAGGCCTTGGAGGAGGATTGGCTTCTCTTTCGCCGCCTACATTATCCTCCACCACCACCACCCTTCTAGAGATCATCGACGTTACCAGGGTAGACACCGGTGAGACAGCCGCGATTGTTATGCACAGCTTTTGAAGACCATTTGACCACACAGATTTTTGTTGATACATGTGATGTATTGTTTGTATGTAACGCTGATATGATGTATTTTGTACAGGGGTGATGTAACCCCTATGTGATTGATGGATGTACTAACACACTTACTATGCTTATGGTCTTGATATATATGCAATCGCCGCATTCTCATCATATCTGATTTACTTGATTGATTATTTTTATATTTGGACATGGGATGTTGGACATGGGATGTTGTGTGTGATATATTGATAACATGAGATGTTATATGCTATTACTATTACTATATACGTATGATTTCTATGGCCTAATCGACGTACGCAACTTTAGAAAATGGCACCAAGACGTCAACCGCAGCCGATGCCCACGACTCAAGAAGAACTGCAAGGAATCATTGCTGCCGCGATTGCTCAATATGCTGCATCGCAGGGAGGACCCAGCTGGAGTAGCTCCAATGGCAATGGCAACCAGAATCCCACTCATGGTAACCCTAAGTCTTTACGACGTACCATGATCTAATCGGATTCCTGTAACGATTGCTAATACAGTTCCTATGTTGAAACGAATGTGCAGGGTGCACCTTCAAGCAGTTTCTGGACTGTAAGCCCACAAACTTCGACGGCACGGGCGGTGCTGTTGCCTTCGTTCGTTGGGCAGAGAAGACTGATTCCACCATCCGTATGAGCAAATGTGCGATCGACCAGCAGGTCACTTACATTTCAGGGCTGTTTCTAGATGGAGCCCTATCTTGGTGGAACCTTCAAGTGCAAACTCTAGGCGAAGCTGCCGCCTACACCCTGTCTTGGGCCGAATTGAAAGAGCTTATGCGGAAGAAGTACTGCTCTCGCGCGGAGATTCAAAAGCTTGAAACTGAGTTTTGGCACTTAAAGATGGAAGGGTCGAAGATAGCGGAATATGTTCAGAGATTCCACGATCTGTCTCACGTGGTACCTTATATGGTAACACCCGAGTTTAAGAGGGTTGAGCGCTTCATCTGGGGATTGGCTCCTCAGATAATCAGTATGGTGACTTCTTCCAAACCCGCAACCATCACAGAAGCCATCGATCTGAGTGTGGCTTTAACTGAAGAAGCGATTCGGTTAAACAAGTTCGATGAGATTGAACCCAAGGGAAAGGAGACTCATGTGGAGTCATCTAGTGGCAATAAGCGGAAGTTTTCAAGTTTCAAGCAAAGCACCGGGACGGTGGTCAAGAAGGGAGAAGCGAATGCACCAGCTCAAGATTCAGTTGGTGGTGGAAAGAAGAGCAGGGGATACATGGGTGCACAGCCCAAGTGCAACTCATGTCAAAAACATCACTCCGGTCGTTGTGGGTTGAAAGTTTGTGAAGCATGTGGAAAGGTTGGCCACCTGAAGGAGACTTGTTGGGCAAATGCTGGCCGGGGAGGTCAGGGAGGAAATGGGAATAGGAATACCCGTGGTGGTAATGGGAACCGCCCACAAGGAAATCAAGGAGGAAATGGAAACCGTGCTAACCAAGCAGGCACCGTGAACCGAAACCAGGGAAACCACCAGGCTGGGAACAATGGTGGAAACGGGCAGAGGCCCGGGTGTTTTAATTGTGGAGATCAAGGGCACTTCAAGAGGAACTGTCCGGAATTGACCCAAGCTCGTGGAAGAGTTTTCAACATGGAGGCCAGGGAAGCGCGCCAGGATCCCAATGTTGTTACTGGTACGTTCCCTGTAAACCAACGCTATGCGTCTGTTTTGTTTGATACTGGTGCCGATTATAGCTTCGTATCGCTAGAATTTAAGAACACGCTTGGTTTAGCCGCTAGTAAGTTAGATATTCCTTATTCAATCGAGTTAGCTAATGGGAAGTTAGTAGAAGCCAATGAAGTGATTAGAGGTTGCGTAATCGAGTTAGGAGAGCGTGAGTTTGCTCTCGATCTACTACCAGTCCAGTTGGGAAGCTTCGACGTGGTAGTAGGGATGGATTGGTTAGCAAGTAACAAGGCGGAGATTGTTTGTCACGAGAAGATTATCCGTATTTCGACCGACGATGGTGAGACCATTGTTGTTCATGGAGAGAAGCGTGAGGCGCCGTTGCGGATTATCAGCTGTCTGAAAGCAAGAAAGTGTCTGAAGAAAGGATGTGTTGCTTTCCTAGCACACATCGTGGATAAAAAGGCTGCTGAGCCGAAGATCGAAGACATCCCTGTCGTAAGGGAGTATCCGGAAGTCTTTCCAGAAGACTTGCCTGGCTTGCCGCCTCAGAGGCAAGTGGAATTTCGCATCGACTTAGTTCCAGGCGCCGCGCCTGTGGCTAAGGCACCTTATAGACTTGCCCCGTCTGAGATGCAAGAACTATCAACACAACTTCAAGAGTTGTTAGATAAGGGTTTTATTCGACCAAGCTTCTCGCCTTGGGGAGCTCCAGTTTTGTTTGTCAAGAAGAAGGATGGTAGTTTCCGTATGTGCATTGACTACAGAGAATTGAACAAGCTGACGATCAAGAATAGGTATCCTTTGCCAAGGATTGATGATCTGTTTGACCAACTTCAAGGTTCAAGTTTCTACTCCAAGATCGATCTTCGATCTGGATATCATCAACTTCGGATACAGGAGGAAAGTATCCCGAAGACAGCCTTCAGAACTCGTTATGGGCACTACGAGTTCCTTGTCATGCCGTTTGGTTTAACAAACGCACCTGCAGTGTTCATGGATTTGATGAACCGAGTTTGTAAGCCGTACCTGGATAAGTTCGTGATTGTGTTCATCGACGACATCTTGATCTACTCAAAGACGAAGGCAGAACACGAGCAACACCTCAGAGCTATCTTAGAGCTACTGAAGAAGGAGCAGTTGTATGCCAAATTTTCTAAGTGTGAGTTTTGGCTGAGAGACGTGCAATTCCTTGGGCACGTGGTAAATGAAAGTGGAATTCATGTGGACCCAACCAAGATCGAGGCGATCAAGAACTGGGAAGCGCCAAAAACGCCAACCGAGATCCGGCAATTCTTGGGTTTGGCTGGTTATTATCGAAGATTTATTGAGGATTTTTCAAAGATCGCTCAGCCATTGACGCTCCTCACGCAAAAGGATAAAAAGTTTGATTGGGGAATCAAACAGGATGAAGCATTTCAGTTGTTGAAGGATAAGCTTTGCAACGCGCCAATCTTAGCTCTACCGGAAGGTACCGACGATTTTGTGGTATACTGCGACGCTTCGCGTCAAGGATTGGGTTGTGTGTTGATGCAACGTCAAAAGGTTATCGCCTACGCATCACGCCAACTGAAGGTACATGAAAAGAACTATACCACGCACGATTTGGAGCTAGGCGCAGTGGTTTTTGCTTTGAAGATTTGGAGACACTACCTTTACGGTACGAAGTGTACGATCTTTACAGATCACAAAAGCCTCCAACATATATTCAACCAGAAGGAGTTGAATATGAGGCAAAGGCGATGGGTTGAGTTGCTGAACGATTACGACTGCGAGATCAAGTATCATCCGGGGAAGGCGAATGTGGTCGCCGATGCCCTAAGTCGCAAGGAGAGAATCAAGCCCATAAGGGTTAGGGCTATGGAAATGATTATCCAAACCGATCTTTCTTCACGCATTCGAGCAGCGCAAAAAGAAGCTCTCAGGGAGGGAAACCTTGAGAAAGAATATCTCCGTGGGATGGAGAAGATATTGGTTCCAAACAGGGAAGGAACGTTATGTTTTGAGAAAAGGATTTGGGTTCCTTTGTTTGGTGATTTAAGAGAAGTTATTTTTGATGAAGCTCACAAATCACGGTACTCTATCCACCCGGGAGCGGATAAGATGTACCAAGATCTTAAGGATTATTATTGGTGGCCTAGGATGAAAGGCGATGTTGCTATTTATGTGAGCCAATGTTTGACTTGCGCTAAGGTTAAGGCAGAATATCAGAAGCCTTCGGGACTTCTGCAGCAACCGAAAATTCCCCAGTGGAAGTGGGAAGATATATCCATGGATTTTGTTACAAAGTTGCCAAGAACGCCTAAGGGCCATGACACTATCTGGGTGATAGTGGATCGCTTGACGAAATCAGCACACTTCTTGCCGATCCGCGAAAAGGATCATACAAGCAAATTGGCTGAAATTTACATGAGAGAAATTGTCACTCGCCATGGAGTACCTCTCTCGATTATATCCGATAGAGATGGAAGGTTCGTATCGAGGATATGGCAATCCTTCCAGGAAGCTTTTGGCTCGAAGCTGAATATGAGCACCGCTTTTCACCCGCAGACCGACGGCCAAAGTGAGCGGACGATTCAGACATTGGAAGACATGCTGAGAGCATGTGTGATGGATTTAGGCGGTAGCTGGGATAAGCATTTACCCCTGGTTGAGTTTTCATACAACAACAGCTACCACACCAGTATTGGTGCCGCGCCATTCGAAGCTTTATATGGACGCAAGTGCAGGTCGCCGCTCTGTTGGTCTGACGCAGGTGATAGACAACTGGTAGGTCCCGATGTAGTTCAGGAAACTACAGATAAGATCGCGCAAATCCGAGATCGCATTAGCGCGGCTCGTGATCGCCAGAAGACCTATGCAGATCTGAAAAGGAAACCTCAAGAGTTTGAGGTTGGGGATATGGTTTTGTTGAAGGTATCACCCTGGAAGGGTGTAGCACGCTTTGGGAAGCGTGGGAAGTTGAATCCACGCTACATTGGTCCTTTCAAGGTTTTGAAAAGAATTGGAACAGTAGCATATAAGTTGGATCTACCTGCCGAGCTGAATAACGTTCACGATACATTTCATGTATCCAATCTTAAGAGGAGTCCAACTCAAGTTAACGTTGCCATTCCTACCGACGAGATTCATATTGATGACACGCTCCACTTCGTTGAAGAACCTGTTGAGGTCACGGATTGGAAAGTTAACAAGACCCGCAGGAGCAGTGTCAAGCTCGTCAAAGTTCGCTGGAATGCTAGACATGGTCCTGAATTCACCTGGGAGCGTGAAGACCGAATGAAAGAAAAATACCCCCACCTGTTTCCTAAGAACCCTGCTTCTTCAAGCAGAACCTAAATTTCGGGACGAAATTTATTTAACGGGGGGAGAATGTGACAACCCTCTCAAAACCAGGTATCCGTACGACTTAATTAATTATTAATTGATGCCTAATTACTGTGCTTTACTGAGTTTGCTGATAAACTGCTACTTGATTGTTGGTACTTGTACATATCTGCATCATACTTTGATATTCCTGTCACTACACTACTTATTTATTGAACCTTAGTGACAAACATGATGCACAAAAGCACAGTAGCACTAAACGGATACACAGTGAACATGCTGATATAGCCAGCATCAGGCAAACACTGCCTCTAAAGGCCTGAATGAGCCAAAATATTTTTACTACACCCAGAGTGTGTGTAGGAATACAAGGGTTGTATGATTACGTCTCTAGGGATAAGATACAGAGATTTGGATGTGCCTAAAACATACTCTTAGCACGAAACACAGCACTTTTATCAACACACTAGCTTCTAGCTAATTAATAAAGTGCCAAAATATGAGGAATTATTCCTGACACTTTGCAGAATAAATTGTGTCGCTAAAAATATTATTTATGACGCTTAACGGATATCTTAAGCACTTTAACGGATTACTATCCGACCGAACAACCGGACAATACCCGGAACATAAAAATATTGCCAAAATTAATATTGGTACTTTTCTGAGCAAGTTAGGGTCCCTGATTACCCTAACACCCGCTTTTAATGCACTAAAACAACTAACGAGGTTAGTACCTTAAAGTAACGCACTTAACCAAACTGAACCGTAACTGAACGATTGAAAACGAACCGAGCACCATTACATCCTAAAGATTTCGGCCAACCAAGGAAGGACAAGAGTACGAGTTTTATTATTTTATATTGGATTGCACGAGGATCGAGACGACTTTTTCTATAAATTCACTCATCTCTCACACACTCAAGAACACACACTTCACCTTCACATCTCTCCCTCTCCCTCTCCCTCCTCTCGGCCGAGATCACCACCACCCCCACATCCATTGTCGGTTCAAGTCTTGCAAGTTCCAAGTATACTCAAGTGTTGGTGGTTACGTACAACGGAGCTCGGAACAAACGGAACGCGGAGGACCTCTACCGTTTGCTATTATCCACGCAGTTTTCGCCATAGATCTTCCCTAGCCCCGAGCTAGAGGTATAACGTTTAAAACTCATTATTAATCGTGTCTAAAGTGGTTAAAAGGATTTTTGATGGTTGAATGTCGATAACCCGCTAAATGAAACTTTAAAGTCTTCAAAAACGTGTATTTCGTTGGATAAAAGCACATAACGCGTGTAAAAGTCGTAGTACTTGAAGATGTTGATTAATATGGCCCGATCTACGATGTGGTGGCTCTCATCATCGTTTAACCCGACTTTGTCCGGATCGCGTATCTTGACATACACTTGTTTCTTGTGTACAAGGGTTAAAAGGTGAAACTCCACCACACGGGAAACATGAACTTGTGTAAAAATGTTTTGACATGAAAAATAGTATCTAAAACAAGCCGATCTACGGATGTACAAGTGGTATATTCGTAGGACCGGGTGTCGAGAAAATCACGTTTTTATAAAAATGGGTAAGATATGAATAAGTATGATTTTCTATAAACTACAAGTGTAGAAACACTTGTACATAAAAGATCCGACAAAATATTGAGTTTTCACAAAAGTTGTCGGGAAGTTGTGAAGAGTGATTGTTTCTAAAAACGGGGTTTTTACAAGACTAAGTTATTATATGAATAGATCCACTAATATAAAGTGATCTACAAAACGACTCTTGGAAAAATTACAAGTTCATGTGGTAATGCGACCTCGCAAAATAATCTACAATTTGAAGTGTTAAAACTTGTTTAGCATGTTGGAAAATTGTTTCGGTTGATTTAATAAATTGTTGAGATGTTTTTGTAAAAGAAAATGATACGCTTGAAAGCGTGGCCACCTCCAGTTACAGGGGAAACTCTGGCGAAATTTTCTAAAAATCTAACACTTAGAATATTTACAAGTGTTGGAATTATTTTTGAAGTATTTACAAAATATATTTCGCCATGACTTTATTAAATATTCGGAGGTGGGATTTTCACAAAAATAAACGTGATAAATATTTATTCAATAAATATATTTTTCACAACACTGTTTATGATTATTTTGTGAAAATGTATAAATATTATTTTTAGAGTAAAAATAATATTTACAAACTTTGTCGAACTCAAAATAATACAAACGCTTATACGACAAGCATAAAAGTTACAACGGTAATTTCTATTACCACCTAATCATTAAAACGTAACTTACGCTTTACGCAGAAATATTCATCGACACGTATGTTGTCAACGTATTATTTTGGAAAAGAATTATGTAAAGAAAATATATTATTTTTGAGAAAAATAATTATATTTTGGAATAAGAAATAAAATATATTAAGTGGGACTTAATGAGATAATATGAATACACATGTATTTAAATCCCCCATCCTTGGGAAGGAAAGTAAAATACCAAATATACACACGAAGCGGTTGTCTAACCGTTTCCCAAAAATATCAACTATGAAGCTAAAGCACGGCCATCCGTCTAATAGAATTAGCACATGTAGGTCGTTGCGCAGCACACGGATATTCGGATTACTGATTTAGTGACGCCTTCACTGTGAGTTCATGTCCCCCTTTTCTCTTAACTGTTTTCAGTTTTATAAACTGCGGGGGTGAAATACATGTTACAATGATTATGGATATGTTATACATGGTATGGTTAGCGTAAGGAGGGTTACTTAGATCATGTGAATGGGTAGGCGGAAACTTGAGGTCATTAATCCTCAGGGTAGGACCGAGGGGCAGGAGCGGTAGATCTATTTGGGTGTAGCGAGCCCAGTCCCAGGTCCAGCAGAACGGACCTTGGGATGACTTTGTTCCCGACGCATAAATTTGCTAGGTTTGAGCCTTCCTACTTGCATTTACACATATCAATGGCCTTGCAAACCATTGGTGATCTCTTTTTCCTTATTTGCTACATACCAGGGTTTTTGATAAAGATAAAGGTTTATTTACTCATTTTCGCATGAACTCGCTCAACATTATTGTTGATTTTTCAACTTACATGTATTTCAGGGAATTAAGGATCTGGCACGGTTTAGCAGGATTTCCCGCTGCATTTAGATTCAGAGTCATCCGGGGTTCAAGGCTCATGGCTCTTTCCTGGACAAGCCATGGCCCCTGAACCGTGTTTATTTTGTTTGCATTATGGTAGTAGTTGTACTGTTTAAGACAAGTAATGGTTGTTGGGTGTTTACCCATCTAGAAAATGTTTGACAGTTTTATTTTCAATGGATGACTTTGCATGATTTTAAATTCATATAGCTTGTTATGGTTAAGCTATGGTATTAAGAAGTCACACCAAATTAACCACGCTTCCGCAAAGCCAGGGTGTGACATCGCGGTAATCAATGCACATTCTGAAAGTGCCATCCATCTTTTTCACGAATAATACTGCAGCTCCCCAAGGCGAAGAGCTTAGACGAATGAAGCCCTTATCCAAGAGCTCTTGTAGTTGCTTTGACAGTTCTTCCAGTTCAGTTGGAGCCAAACGATACGGTGCGCGAGCTATTGGTGCTGCTCATGGAGCTAGCTCGACTTGAAATTTGACCTGGCGATGAGGCGGTAGACCAGGTAAATCTTCAGGAAACACTTGAGGAAATTCGCGTACAACTGGAATATCCTCTATTCTTTTCTCTTTCGTCGATGCATCTGCAACTAATGCCAGAATAGCAGTGTGCCCCTTTCGTAAACATTTCTGAGCCTTCAAGAAAGAGATGATGCCAACCATAGCACCACTCT
Source organism: Helianthus annuus (assembly GCF_002127325.2). Lineage (NCBI taxonomy): Eukaryota > Viridiplantae > Streptophyta > Magnoliopsida > Asterales > Asteraceae > Helianthus > Helianthus annuus. The sequence goes on along the minus strand of NC_035439.2, from coordinate 39,047,576 downwards.
TGTCGCCTTGAACTTCGAGAGGTTCCTTACCCGAACGAGGAATGCGAATGATCTTCTCTTTACATAGAATCTCTGCCTGCTGCTTGGATAACTAATCCATACCAACGACGATGTCAAAACTACCCAGAACTATTGGAATAAGATCAATCGAGAAGATCTGACCCGCTAGAACGATGTTACAACCCTGGACTACATGCGTGGCTTCTACACTCTTACCATTTGCTAGTTCTACGACATGTTTGGTGTTTAGGGGTGTTGGTGTACGTTTTAGCATTTGGCTAACTTTCAAAGACACGTAACTTGTATCCGCACCCGAATCAAATAATACTGTAACATAAAAGTCATCAAGAAGAAACTTACCCATGACTACGTTGGGATCATTTCTGGCATCACCCTGCCCCAACACAAATGCACGACCCCTTGCTTCATTGCCGTTGTTGTTCCCACCGTTGTTGTTGTTGCCATTTCCCTGATTGTTGTTATTGTTGTTGTTCTGGTTCCTATTTAGCTGAGGACAGTGCCTTTTGAAGTGCCCTTCTGCGCCGTAATGAAAACACCCCTTGTTGCCCTGTTGCTGATTCTGCTGTGCTTGTGGCTGCTGCTGATTCTGGTTCGCAGGCCGAGGGCTTCTAGAATCTTTGGCCTCATGACCCATCTTGAGGCATCTTTGACAGCGACCCTTGTTACACTGGCCACTGTGGTGTCTGTTGCAGTTGTTACACCTTGGAAGATTCCCTCGATATCCGCCCTGACTGTGACTGCCTGAAGAGTGCTGACTGGGACTCTGATAACTGTCAGTCTTTCGCTGCTGAACCTGTGACTGAACTGAAGCTGATCCCTTGCTGGAATCCCCATCCCATTTTCTCTTGTTGTCACTGGGAGTAGCAGAAGTAATGGCAACAGTAGTGGTAGCACTGATGCGTTTTGGCAGCTTTGTCACACCCCCAAAATCCCACACGCGGAGTACCACCGCTTGGAGAGCGTGACATGACCAGGATCAAGCCACCAATCATATTGAACATATAAATGAGTTGCAAAAGTTTCCATCAATACGAAAGGTGTTTATCAAAACCAACAAGAGTAAATATAGCGGAAGCATTAACGTGGAAAACCCAACATAAGTATTAACGTATGAAAAGTAATAAGTGTTTCTTCACGATCCAATTCCCACAACGACCTGCTCCTCCTTGTGCAAGCTCCTTAAGTACCTAAGGTCCTGCAAGGCATGCAGCAGAGAGTCAACAACTAGTTGAGCGAGTTCACAGAAGTAAGTTCAGTAATAGTAAATATATGAGTCGTATTATGTTCGTTCATTGTTCATGTATAGTATTGGTTTCCATCGCGGGCCCTTTCGGCATGTATGCGAAGATTTGGGTTAATACTCCCAAATATCCTAGACTATGTATATTTGTATCGCGGCCACCCTGGCTTTACTTGCGAAGATTTATTCTCTATAGTTCGCAGCCTCCCCGAGGCATGTGTGCGAATGATTAGTCATATTATCGCAGCCAACCCTTGGCGTGTGTGCGAAGATCAGTTCAAGTAGGTATACTAGTCTAGCCGTATCTTATCATTACCATCCTCACCCTGAGGACTATTTCATTAGGTTCCATTAACTAAGTACGCACGAAATAATCATCCAATCCCATTCCCACCCTGGGAACCCCATGCCTTGGCTGTGTGAACTCACCTTGGTTTGCTCGGCAGATACACAAAAAGGTTCTTGAACTAAGGGTGGTCAACCGCGTCCTAACAGGGGTTACCACACAAGTCAGGTTTTGACTTCAAGTAATACGCGTATGTTTACACATAGTCTAACAAGTCACGAGCACGTATAGTTCATGGCAACACGTTTGGTACGTTAACAGTGTCACACCCTGGCTTTGTGGAAGCGTGGTTATTTTGGTGTGACTTCTTAATACCATAGCTTAACCATAACAAAGCTATATGAAATAAAACCATGCAAGATCATCCATTTAATTAAGTTTTAAAAACCAAATACAACAACACTGTCTCAATGGAAACACATCCTAACGACATTGTTCAACAACACAAACATTAACATGACATAAACATAGTTTAAGGACTGTGACTTGTCCAGGAAAGAGTCACATTCCCCAAACCAGGATGACCTCGTAACTAGTGCAGCGGGAAGACGTGTCATACCGCGCCAGATCCTTTAATTCCCTGAAATACATGTAAGTTGAAAAATCAACAATAATGTTGAGCGAGTTCATGTGTTTAGTATGTGCGCGCGAATAAACCTTTATAATCATTGTAAGTGTGAATATTTTGTAAACTCTGGTATGAAAGCAAATAAGGAAACATATCAGTTAATGTGTAACCACATGGTCCAACCTGCGGGCGCATGGGAGGGGATAGGACAAGGTCACCACATGGTCCAACCTGCGGGCGCATGGGTGGTGTTACGACAAGGTCACCACATGGTCCAACCTGCGGGCGCATGGGTGGTGTTAAGACCAGGTCACCACATGGTCCAACCTTAGGGCGCATGGGTGGGGTTTGTTTTGCTCAAATAGGCCTATCACTTGTATCCCTCGATGGTACTACGAGGACTAATGTTCTTAAGGTTTCACCTACCCAAATCACATAACCTAACTGTTCCTTCCTTAGCTGACCATACCATGTAAGAAATATTCATAATCATAGTAACATGTATTTCACCCCCCGCAGTTTAGAAAACTGAAAACAGTTATGAGAAAAGGGGGACATGAACTCACAGTGGTGCGTCTCTACCAAGTACGCCTCCAAATCAAGCAGCTGTGTGACGACCTACACGTACTAATTCTATTAGACGGACGGCCGTGCCTTAGCTTTATGGTTTAAAGTTTTTGGGAAATAGTTAGACAACTATTTCGTGTTCACATTTTGTAAATACTTGGTAATCATTTTCCTTCCCAAGGATGGGGGATTTAATACATGTGCGTTCGTATACTTCGGAATATATTATTAAGTCTCACTTAAAATATACTTTATTTCTAACTCCAAAATATAAATATTTTTCTCAAAAATATTATATTTTCTATTACATAAAATTTTCCCAAAATAATACCTTGACAAAATACGCGTTCAGTCATAAAAAATGCATAAGTCACGTTTTAACGATCGAGTGGTAATATTAATTACTGGTGTAACTTATATATTTATCGTAGAGGCGTTCTTATTATTTTGGATTCGTTAACATTCGATAATATTATTTTTACCCTAAAAATAATATTTGTATACTTCACAAAATAATCATAAACACATATCAAGTGACGTTATGAAAAATATATACTAAATATATATATTTACCAAGTTTTATTTTGTGAAATCCCACCTCTGATGTTTGTAAATAAATTCGTGGCGAAATCTATAATTTGAAAACAAGTCGAAAAGTATTTCTAACACTTGTAGTGAAAATAATTCTAAGTGTTAGGTTTTTGGAAAAATTTCACCAGAGTTTCCCCTGTAACTGGAGGTGGCCACGCTTTCAAGCGTATCATTTTCTTTTATAATTCAAATCAACAATTTTCTCATTCAACCAAAACAATATCCATAGCATCAAACTAGTCAAAATATATATAAATCGCATAAATTACATGAACTTGTGGTTTGTCCGGAATATGAAGTAAATCCCATTACTTTTAGTGGATCTTTATATAAATCAATCCGGTTTCGTAAAACCTCGCTTTTAAAGAAATTCCATCTTTACAACTTCTTGTAAAATTTGACAAAACTAGTTCTTTGTCGAAACTTAGTGTTACACAAGTGTTTATACACTTGTGTGTTTAAAAATCATTCTTGTTCATGTAAGATCCGGTTTTAGAAAATATAATTTCTTTGACACTTGGTCCTTTGAAAATACCGCTTGTAGATCCGTAGATCTACTAGTTTTAAACACTATTTCATAAGAAAAATCGATTTTACACAAGTTCATGTTTAGTGTGTGGTAGAGTTTCATCACTTAACCCTTTTTACACTTAAACAAACTCTATGTCATGATCCATGATCATGACCAATCCGGGATAGACGATGATCCGAGCTACCACAACATAGATCGGCACTAAATAGCTACACAAAACAAATCTTACAAGATTTACACAACCCTTGTACTATTAACCAACATATTCATCATTTTAATAGACTTTTAACACTTCATCTTGTATGTTCACGAGTTTTAACCGTCATATATCGTTTTAACCACTTTGAAATAGATCGAGAGTGCGTTTATAGTAACTTACTACTAGCTCGTGGCTAGGGAAGAAACTAGTCGAAAAATAGGTGGTTAAAAACAAACGAGAGAGGTCCTTGGCGATCCGTGAGCTCCACACCTCCTAAAATGGCTCCTTGCACCTTGTAATATACTTGGATGGAATGAATGGAAAAAAATAAAATGTGGTGGCGTGTAGGAGGTTGTTCAGCCGAAGCTTTGTGTGGGGGGAAGGAAAGAAATTGGTTTGGTGATGATGATGAGTGATAACTGTTTATTTATAATACTAGTTTGAGTCTTTAACCATTAGACTAAATGTCAACAAAAGTACCAACAATATCTTTCCTAATTTTTCCATAAGATTACATGGGAATGTAAAGAATTCAAAATAAAATATCTAGAGGATAAGCTTGAGCCGAATTCATCCATGTGGGGGTTTAGATGTGACTTTTGTGGGTAATAATTTAATTAGTGGGGGGTTTAATGCTATATCTAGTGTTTAGCGGGTACCGGGTATTATGTAAGGTGTTATAATGCTCGGGGACCATAACTGGTTCAGAAAAAGAAAAATAATGTTGATGACAATATTTTTATGTTCCGGGTTAAGTCCGGTTGCCCGGTTGGATACCGATCCGTTAAAGTGCTAAATAAATATATAAAGTGTCGTTAATATTATTTTTAGTGACACAATGAATTCCCTACACATTGGAAAGTGTCTAGTAATATTTTTTTTTCTCATGTTTTGGCACTTTATTAGTTAGCTTAATGCTGAATTTTTATTTAAAGTGCTGAATTTTGTACTTAAAGTACGTTTTAGGCACATCCGGTCACTATAATTATCACCTAGTGACGCAGTTCTACAACCCTCTTATCCCTAGACTCTCTACTAGTGTAGCAAACTATCTTTGGCTCTTACAGGCCTTAGAGGCAGTGTCTGCCTGGTGCTGGCTATGACAGTACGTTCAATAGGTTATCCGTTCATAGTGCTACTGTGCTTTTGTGCATCATGTTTGTCACTAAGGTTCAGCATGTAAATAATGTAGTGACAGTAAATAAAGTATGATGCTGGTATGTACATGTATCAGTAATCAAGTAGCAGTTTATCCACAATTTCAAGTAAGCACAGTAATTAAGCAGTAATTAATTATTAATTAAGTCGTACGGATACCTAGTTTAGTAAGGGTTGTCACATTCTCCCCCCGTTAGAAAAAAATTTCGTCCCGAAATTTTAAGTTCTGCTTCTAGAAGCAGGGTTCTTGGGAAATAAGTGGGGGTATTTCTCTTTCATCCGGTCCTCACGCTCCTAGGTGTATTCAGGACCATGTATGGCATTCCATCTGTCTTTGACGAGTTTGACACTGCTCCGGCGGGTTTTGTTCACTTTCCAATCCGTAACCTCGACAGGTTCTTCAACGAAGTGGAGCGTGTCGTCAATCATGAATTTCGTCGGTAGGAATGACAACGGTAACTTGGGTTGGACTTTTCTTCAAATTGGATACATGAAATGTATCGTGAACTCCATTTAGTTCAGCAGGTAAGTCCAGTTTGTATGCTACTAGCCCCATTCTTTCCAAAACTCTGAACGGACCAATATACCGCGGGTTCAACTTTCCACGCTTTCCGAAGCGTGCCACACCCTTCCAGGGTGATACCTTCAACAAAACCATATCACCTACCTCAAACTCTAGAGGTTTCCTTCTTCGGTCCGCGTAACATTTCTGACGATCACGAGCCGCCTTGATGCGATCTAGGATCTGTGCAATTTTATCTGTGGTTTCCTGGACCACATCAGGACCAACCAATTGCTTATCACCTGCATCAGACCAACAAAGCGGTGATCTCCACTTGCGGCCATATAGAGCTTTGAATGGCGCGGCACCAATACTGGTGTGGTAGCTGTTGTTGTATGAAAATTCGACCAATGGCAAATGCTTATCCCAGCTACCGCCCAAATCCATAACACATGCTCTCAGCATATCTTCCAACGTTTGAATCGTCCGTTCGCTTTGTCCGTCGGTCTGTGGGTGAAATGCAGTGCTCAGATTCAATTGTGAGCCAAAAGCTTCTTGGAAGGATTGCCAAATCCTTGAGACGAACCTTCCGTCTCTATCAGAGATGATTGAGAGAGGTACTCCATGGCGTGTAACAATTTCTCTCATGTAAATTTCGGCCAACTTGCTCGTATTATCCTTCTCTCTGATAGGTAAGAAGTGCGCTGACTTCGTTAATCGATCCTCTATTACCCAAATAGTGTCATGGCCTTTTGGCGTTCTTGGCAACTTCGTAACAAAATCCATGGAGATTTGTTCCCACTTCCACTTGGGAATTTCCGGTTGTTGCAGAAGTCCTGAAGGCTTCTGGTATTCCGCTTTAACCTTAGCGTAAGTTAAACATTTGCTCACATAAACAGCCACATCGCCTTTCATCCTAGGCCACCAATAATAATCCTTAAGATCTTGGTACATCTTATCCGCTCCAGGGTGGATAGAGTACCGCGACTTGTGAGCTTCATCGAAAATAACCTTTCTTAAACCTCCAAACAAAGGAACCCAAATCCGTTTCTCAAAACATAATGTTCCTTCCCTGTTTGGTACCAATAGCTTCTCCATCCCACGGAGATATTCCTCTTCAAGGTTTCTTTCCTTGAAAGCTTCTTTCTGCGCGGCACGAATGCGCAAGGAAAGATCGGTCTTAATAATCATCTCTAAAGCCCTAACCCTTATGGGCTTGATCCTTTCTTTTCGACTTAGGGCATCGGCGACCACATTCGCCTTTCCTGGGTGGTACTTTATCTCGCAGTCGTAATCATTCAACAACTCAACCCGTCGTCCTTGCCTCATATTCAACTCCTTCTGGTTGAATATATGTTGCAGGCTCTCATGATCTGTGAAGATTGTACACTTCGTACCATAAAGGTAGTGTCTCCAGATCTTTAAAGCAAAAACCACTGCGCCAAGCTCCAAATCGTGAGTGGTATAGTTCTTTTCGTGCACTTTTAACTGACGTCTTGCGTAAGCAATAACCTTTTGGCGTTGCATCAACACACAACCCAATCCTTGACGCGAAGCGTCGCAGTATACCACAAAATCATCCGTACCCTCTGGTAGTGCTAAGATTGGCGCGTTGCAGAGCTTGTCTTTTAACAGCTGGAGTGCTTCTTCCTGTTTGATTCCCCCAATCAAACTTCTTATCTTTCTGTGTGAGGAGTGTCAATGGTTGAGCGATCTTTGAGAAATCTTCAGTGAACCTTCGATAGTAGCCAGCCAAACCCAAGAATTGTCGAATCTCGGTTGGCGTCTTTGGGGTCTCCTAATTCTTGATCGCTTCAATCTTGGTGGGAGCCACATGAATTCCATCTCCATTTACCACATGTCCAAGAAATTGGACTTCTCGTAGCCAAAACTCGCACTTAAAGAATTTGGCATACAGCTATTCCTTCTTTAGCAGCTCCATAATAGCTCTTAGATGTTGTTCGTGCTCAGCCTTTGTCTTTGAATAAATCAAAATGTCGTCGATAAAGACAATCACGAACTTATCCAAGTATGGCTTGCAAACTCTTTCATTAGATCCATGAAGACTGCAGGCGCGTTTGCCAACCCAAACGGCATAACCAGAAACTCGTAGTGCCCATAACGAGTTCTGAAAGCTGTCTTTGGGATAATCTCCTCTTGTATCCTTAACTGATGGTATCCAGATCGCAAGTCGATCTTTGAGTAAAAGCTTGAACCTTGCAGTTGATCAAACAGATCATCAATTCTTGGCAGAGGGTATCTATTCTTGATCGTCAGCTTGTTCAGCTCCCGGTAGATGATGTTTATTTGAAAATCATCATCCTTCTTTTTGACGAGTAGTAATGGGGTTACCCCAAAAGGGAATTTTGGTCTGTTATCTTCCTTCTCTATCCATTGCTAAAGCTTCTCTGTCAATCCTTGCATCTCCGAAAATGTAAGTCGCTACGATGCATTGACTACGGGTGCAGTGCCTGGAATTAAATTGACGCGGGATTCGACTAATCGTTGAGGAGACGATTCCGGCAAGTCTTCGAAGAAGACTTCGGGGTGTTCTCCAATCACAGGGATATCTTCGGGTTTTGGTTCTTCGGCTTCTTTTTCCACGACATGAGCCAAGAATGCAACACATCCTTTGTGCGAAAATTTTTGTGTCTTCTTTGCCTGATAATCCGTAGGAGCGTATCCTGCTCCATGAATCACAATCATTTCTCCGTTCGTTGTCGGGGTGCGGATGACAATCTCCGCTGGGTTGTTCGACAACCAGTCCATCCCAATTATCACATCGAAGCTTCCGTCAGGCTTGTTCTATCGAGAACTAGGTATCTAGGTTACTTACTACTAAAATAACTATATTTTCTGAAGCTAAAATTTGACAATACTGTCAAATAGAGCGTAACATTGACTATTATGAGACGTACCGATATCCACGCTTGGATTCTATCCCCGCTGTTGAGCTTTCATCCACGTGCCTGAGTGTTTTTAGGGCAATACTTCCTGAAATGCCCCACATCACCGCAATTAAAACATGCTTGGCCACAGCCTTGATCGTCACCATCCCTGCCTTGATAGTTGTCGTCGTCGTTATTTCTTCCGCGATTTCCGTTACCATCTTGACCTCTATTTCCATGTTCAGTACCTTGCCGACACGTTTCCTTGACATGTCCCACCTTGCCACAGTTACCACATTTTCCATATCTACACCGCCCGTTATGGTGACGTCGACAGTTGTCGCACTTTGGTAGGATACCCGTGTACTCTTTTCTCTTTTTGGCCTTGTCGTCTCTACTCGACTGGGTACCCTGTTTGAAATTCGCCAACTTCCTCTTGTTGTCCCCAGATGACTCTACATGAGTCTCCTTCTTCTCCTCAGAGGCTGAAAATTTGTTCATCCTGATTGCCTCTTCCGTCAGGGCTACACTTAGATTGATGGCCTCAGAGATTGTTGCAGGCTTTGATGCCGTTACCATGCTCATGATTTGGGGTGCCAATCCCCAAATGAAACGCTCAATCCTCTTAAACTCCGGATCTACCATGTAAGGAACAATACGCGATAGAACTTGGAACTTCTCCACATACTCAGCTATTTTTGGACCTTCCATCTTCAAGTTCCAGAACTCAGTTTCTACCTTCTGGCTTTCTGTTCTCGAACAGTACTTTTTATGCATTAGCTCTTTCAGCTCGTCCCATGATAGAGCATACGCAGCAGCCTCGCCCATTGTCTGAACCTGAAGTTTCCACCATGACAGAGCCCCATCTCGGAACAACCCGGAAATGTACGTGACCTGATCTCTTGGGGCGCATTTGCTTGCACGCAAAACAGTGTCCGTCTTCTCAATCCAGCGTACGAAGGCTACGGCACCCCCAGTGCCGTCGAAATGTAGGGGCTGGCAGCCTAAGAACTGCTTGTAGGTGCAGCCGTTGGGTGGGTTATTTCCTGAGGTACCTCCGTTGCGCTCGGAGTGATGGGCCTCGTATTGTGCGATGACTGCAGCAATGATTCCCTGAAGTTCCGCCTCGTTGGTGGGTATGCGTACTTCCCGTCTTGGAGGCATCTTCTAAATGATGATCGTATGGGTCTGGTCATAGTAAATAAAGTGTACGTAAGTATACAACAATATCAACACATAACATCTCATGTTATAAATAAATCAATCACATAACGTCTCATGTCATAGAACATAAACAATATTGCCACAAATTGAGACCAGAATGTAAGGTTTACAGGTACCCAACTGTATCATACAACATCAATGACTTAGTAGGTGACGACCCTAGGCAAGTCGTGCGATCGCTGGACATGTTCAGAAATCTCTGGTTCGTCCATTTTCAAATTCCAGGACTCCATCTCAAGCTCCTATTATTCCAGTCTTAGAACCATATTTCTCCTTAATCATTTCCTTGAGCTCGTCCCAGCTCAGTGCATAAGCAGCATCTGTACCAAGGGTCTGAATCTAAAGATCCTATCATGAGAGTGTGCCATCTAGAAATGACCCCGAGGTAAAGGTAACACTCTGTTGGGGTGAACAGTTAGTCATTTTTAGAATGGAGTTAATCTTTTCGGACCAACGAACAAATGCAATGGCGCTTACTGTTTCGTCGAAGTTCAAAGGCTTGCAGTTCAGGAACTGCTTATAGGTGTGGTCAATTGGGGGGGGGGGGGGTTATTTCCAGTAGTGCCATCGCTGTGCCTAAAGCGGAGAGATTCATGTCGTGTAATTGCCTATGAGTTGCGTTTTCGCAGCTCGGCTTCTATGAGTTGCGTTTTCGCAACGTACTGGTGTTTGTGTCACGCCTGGGTGGCATTCTCTTCTGCCGAAATGGCATGAAGCGGGTTAGACAACATTCCAATTATCTATGAGATACATGGCACCATAAGCCATCATGTAATCACCCAATTTTACACGTAAATATACTCAATGTATGGGTGGGGAAAATAAATTTCTGAGCCTTCACATAGGCTTGCCAATTTGGCTTGATGCTTGTAATAGAATGAACTTGAGGCTACATCGGCTTGGTCATTAGTTATTTCCTGCTACATTGGTTTTCATTAGCTTGACTCGCAGAGTCCACCGGGATTTCTGTGCACTACAAGTCGTTATTACGTGGGCCCCCGTAATAATAAATTATCTTGCATAGTTACCCCACATTTTCTCTCGTCCAAGCAGATGATCAACCAAGGAGCAACAGCAGGTGCATTGGCATGAACAGGGTCATGCTCCAATGCGGGGTCAAGAGCAACGCCTGGCTCAGGGCCACGGCTGGCTCCGGATCAACAAACTCCATCTCAAAAATCAGCTGGACCAACCATCACAGGGGGGTTGCAGGATCCTCCAAGGGCTGGTCTAAGTGTATGAACTCAAAGTCATGGTCTGGATCAAAACCATGTTGAAGAACAGGATCACCCTCAATACTGTGATCAAACTCAAAGCTGTGTGCGGGAAACTGTGCAGCTAATGATGCCGTATCAGGGTCGGCGTCGTGTGAATGGTGCTGCACTCCCTGTATATGCGAAAATGCGGATGTCGGAAACTCAATGAGTCTGGGACAGGGGAATGGGCATGAGTTTCCCCCGCAGGAGCGTCCGCAAGCCATAGGCTAATACCAGCAGCAATAGGGCCTCACCCTCGAATGGGTCCTCCTTTAGTAGATCATTATCGTCGACAGAGGCCATGTCAGGGGCATATCAACAATGGGATAAGCGGCAAGGGGCACAGGAGCAGGGATCACCGCGAGTGGCAAATTTCCAACAAGATGGCCATCAGTAGGCTTTGCTACGACTTCAGGCAGCGCAAAGGGCTGAATGTCGTCATTGTCTGTGCCGGTAGTATCGGAAATGTGCACCTCGTGCTCCGATGAACTATGTCGTCTGATGCGATGGCCATGGGATTCGTAGTGTCCATCTTTCTTGTACATGATGAAAGCATGACTTTTGTAACATAAACACATATACGTATAACAATCACATCAACATATAAACATGTTAGTCAGCAATAAGCAATCAAATAATTCTCCTAGTCCCACTAGCCTCCCAGCCTCCCAGACTGATATTCCTAGTCCCACTAGCCAAATTCCTCCCAGCCTCCAAGGCTGCTCTATCATCTACCTCGACCTCTCAGATCGAGCCTCGGCCCCCAAGACCGAGCCTCAGCCTCCATGACTGAGCCTACTCTTCCTAGTCTCACTAGCCATCTACCTCGATCTCTAAGTTCGAGCCTCGGCCTCCAAGACCGAGCCTCAGCCTCCAAGACTGAGCCTAAAAACAATACACACCTACCTCGATTTCTAAGATCGAGCCTCGGCCTCCAAGACCGAGCCTAATAAATAAAATGTGCTCAATATTTGTTTATAAAAAGGTTTTGGATCTGGACTTAAGTGGTATGCAGTAAAAATGTTTTCGTGTGAGCCCTAGTGATCATAGTCTAGACTCGAGAAGGAATCCTAGTTCGCTATGATCAGAGCTCTGATACCAAGCTGTCACACCCTGGCTTCGTGGAAGCGTGGTTATTTTGGTGTGACTTCTTAATACCATAGCTTAACCATAACAAAGCTATATGAAATAAAACCATGCAAGATCATCCATTTAATTAAGTTTTAAAAACCAAATACAACAACACTGTCTCAATGGAAACACATCCTAACGACATTGTTCAACAACACAAACATTAACATGACATAAACATAGTTTAAGGACTGTGACTTGTCCAGGAAAGAGTCACATTCCCCAAACCAGGATGACCTCGTAACTAGTGCAGCGGGAAGACGTGTTATACCGCGCCAGATCCTTTAATTCCCTGAAATACATGTAAGTTGAAAAATCAACAATAATGTTGAGCGAGTTCATGTGTTTAGTATGTGCGCGCAAATAAACCTTTATAATCATTGTAAGTGTGAATATTTTGTAAACTCTGGTATGAAAGCAAATAAGGAAACATATCAGTTAATGTGTAACCACATGGTCCAACCTGCGGGCGCATGGGAGGGGATAGGACAAGGTCACCACATGGTCCAACCTGCGGGCGCATGGGTGGTGTTACGACAAGGTCACCACATGGTCCAACCTGCGGGCGCATGGGTGGTGTTAAGACCAGGTCACCACATGGTCCAACCTTAGGGCGCATGGGTGGGGTTTGTTATGCTCAAATAGGCCTATCACTTGTATCCCTCGATCGTACTACGAGGACTAATGTTCTTAAGGTTTCACCTACCCAAATCACATAACCTAACAGTTCCTTCCTTAGCTGACCATACCATGTAAGAAATATTCGTAATCATAGTAACATGTATTTCACCCCCCCGCAGTTTAGAAAACTGAAAACAGTTATGAGAAAAGGGGGACATGAACTCACAGTGGTGCGTCTCTACCAAGTATGCCTCCAAATCAAGCAGCTGTGTGACGACCTACACGTACTAATTCTATTAGACGGACGGCCGTGCCTTAGCTTTATGGTTTAAAGTTTTTGGGAAATAGTTACACAACTATTTCGTGTTCACATTTTTTAAATACTTGGTAATCATTTTCCTTCCCAAGGATGGGGGATTTAATACATGTGCGTTCGTATACTTCGGAATATATTATTAAGTCTCACTTAAAATATACTTTATTTCTAACTCCAAAATATAAATATTTTTCTCAAAAATATTATATTTTCTATTACATAAAATTTTCCCAAAATAATACCTGGACAAAATACGCGTTCAGTCATATTTTCTTAAAAATGCATAAGTTACGTTTTAACGATCGAGTGGTAATAATAATTACCGGTGTAACTTATATATTTATCGTAGAGGCGTTCTTATTATTTTGGATTCGTTAACATTCGATAATATTATTTTTACCCTAAAAATAATATTTGTATACTTCACAAAATAATCATAAACACATATCAAGTGACGTTATGAAAAATATATACTAAATATATATATTTACCAAGTTTTGTTTTGTGAAATCCCACCTCTGATGTTTGTAAATAAAGTCGTGGCGAAATCTATAATTTGAAAACAAGTCGAAAAGTATTTCTAACACTTGTAGTGAAAATAATTCTAAGTGTTAGGTTTTTGGAAAAATTTCGCCAGAGTTTCCCCTGTAACTGGAGATGGCCACGCTTTCAAGCGTATCATTTTCTTTTATAATTCAAATCAACAATTTTCTCATTCAACCAAAACAATATCCATAGCATCAAACTAGTCAAAATATATATAAATCGCATAAATTACATGAACTTGTGGTTTGTCCGGAATATGAAGTAAATCCCATTACTTTTAGTGGATCTATATATAAATCAATCCGGTTTCGTAAAAACCTCGCTTTTAAAGAAATTCCATCTTTACAACTTCTTGTAAAATTTGACAAAACTAGTTCTTTGTCGAAACTTAGTGTTACACAAGTGTTTATACACTTGTGTGTTTAAAAATCATTCTTGTTCATGTAAGATCCGGTTTTAGAAAATATAATTTCTTTGACACTTGGTCCTTTGAAAATACCGCTTGTAGATCCGTAGATCTACTAGTTTTAAACACTATTTCATAAGAAAAATCGATTTTACACAAGTTCATGTTTAGTGTGTGGTAGAGTTTCATCACTTAACCCTTTTTACACTTAAACAAACTCTATGTCATGATCCATGATCATGACCAATCCGGGATAGACGATGATCCGAGCTACCACAGCATAGATCGGCACTAAATAGCTACACAAAACAAATCTTACAAGATTTACACAACCCTTGTGCTATTAACCAACATATTCATCATTTTAATAGACTTTTAACACTTCATCTTGTATGTTCACGAGTTTTAACCGTCATATATCGTTTTAACCACTTTGAAATAGATCGAGAGTGCGTTTATAGTAACTTACTACTAGCTCGTGGCTAGGGAAGAAACTAGTCGAAAAATAGGTGGTTAAAAACAAACGAGAGAGGTCCTTGGCGATCCGTGAGCTCCACACCTCCTAAAATGGCTCCTTGCACCTTGTAATATACTTGGATGGAATGAATGGAAAAAAATAAAATGTGGTGGCGTGTGGGAGGTTGTTCAGCCGAAGCTTTGTGTGGGGGGAAGGAAAGAAATTGGTTTGGTGATGATGATGAGTGATAACTGTTTATTTATAATACTAGTTTGAGTCTTTAACCATTAGACTAAATGTCAACAAAAGTACCAACAATATCTTTCCTAATTTTTCCATAAGATTACATGGGAATGTAAAGAATTCAAAATAAAATATCTAGAGGATAAGCTTGAGCCGAATTCATCCATGTCGGGGTTTAGATGTGACTTTTGTGGTAATAATTTAATTAGTGGGGGGTTTAATGCTATATCTAGTGTTTAGCGGGTACCGGGTATTATGTAAGGTGTTATAATGCTCGGTGACCATAACTGGTTCAGAAAAAGAAAAATAATGTTGATGACAATATTTTTATGTTCCGGGTTAAGTCCGGTTGCCCGGTTGGATACCGATCCGTTAAAGTGCTAAATAAATATATAAAGTGTCGTTAATATTATTTTTAGTGACACAATGAATTCCATACACTTTGGAAAGTGTCTAGTAATATTTTTTTTTCTCATGTTTTGGCACTTTATTAGTTAGCTTAATGCTGAATTTTTATTTAAAGTGCTGAATTTTGTACTTAAAGTACGTTTTAGGCACATCCGGTCACTATAATTATCACCTAGTGACGCAGTTCTACAACCCTCTTATCCCTAGACTCTCTACTAGTGTAGCAAACTATCTTTGGCTCTTACAGGCCTTAGAGGCAGTGTCTGCCTGGTGCTGGCTATGACAGTACGTTCAATAGGTTATCCGTTCATAGTGCTACTGTGCTTTTGTGCATCATGTTTGTCACTAAGGTTCCGCATATAAATAATGTAGTGACAGTAAATAAAGTATGATGCTGGTATGTACATGTATCAGTAATCAAGTAGCAGTTTATCCACAATTTCAAGTAAGCACAGTAATTAAGCAGTAATTAATTATTAATTAAGTCGTACGGATACCTGGTTTAGTAAGGGTTGTCACAAACAGTCAAGAGCATATCATATTCATACTAGAACGATTTAAATAACCAAGCCCAAAAGATGGTAGGCCCAACATGTTGTGCGGTCGGCACAGCCTTGTGCGACCCACATCATGTTGTGTGACTCAGTTGAACAACCCAACCAGTACCCGGCCCAACATGACAGTCCAGTTGTATACGGCCCCAAATATTATAACGGATCAGCAATACATTCTCGGCCCAACAGATAACATGTAAGTGGCATTGTGCGATCCAAGCAGACTTGTGCGATCTGCTTGGGTTGTGCGATTCATCATGTACCCGGCCCAAAGATTAGAAACCCAACTGATAAAGATATAGCCCAATACAATAAACAGATAACAAATCTTGTGCGATTCAAAACATCTTGTGCGACTGAGGATTCCTTGTGCGACCGAATCTGGGCTTTAAGGCCCAACAATACAATACTTCGGTCTTGTGCGGTTCATGTGTATTGCGGGTTGTGCGATTGGAGCTGGTCCAGTCCAACATGATATGCATAGCCCAACATTTAAATTAACATTACAGCTTGTGCGATTGATATAATATCCCGGATTTCATGCCATCCGGTTACAGATTAACAGTCCCCACTTTTTGTAACCAATTAACAAAATCAATTAAGGTGAACCGATTTCCAATTTACAAATCAATCAACATAATTCCAACTAATCAGTTACATACACTCGATCAAACAAGATAGTTATCATCCGATTCCTAAGAACCCTAAATCGATTCAACATGAACAAATATCAAACTCCTAAAACATATTAGCATGAATCCTGAATTGTTAACATATATCCGATCTTAAATCATCATATAAACAATCCGAAAACAGGTCATGGCAGCCGATAAATCATCTATTCGGTTTTGATTCAATATCATGCAATCCTATTCATAACAAAGTGCACATGTGAGCCGGTTGTATCACGACCAATCATACAATATTACTAGTTCATCATGCAACACATAGGAATCATAACATCATCTAACAAGATTATAAAGCACTAACCGATTAGATGCCTAGAACAAGAAAAGCTTCGAGTGATAAGGGGATGCTTGCCGCCGGCTTCGGGTGAAGAGAAAGAGAGCGTGTAGGGTTTTGTGTGTGAGTGTTTTTGTAACAAATGAGAATACCCCTCCCCAACTATGAGGTTTACACGATTTAAGAGGAGTGGGCCGTCCCTTATTTGGGCTGCCCCTAATCCGAGCACAATGGCACGGCCCAAAGGCCTTGTGCGATCGGTTCGTGTTGTGTTGCGCGGCTCGGGTTGTGTGCTTATCATACATACACGTAAGTAACACATATATCACATAATATTTATTATTCACAAAGTTCATATAATCACATGGCATAGCATTAATCATTTAATCAGTCAACCAAATTCACATACGTTACATACAATAAAAAACGGGTTCGAAATACGAGTTGCACATTTTCCCCAACTAAAAAGAAATTTCGTCCCGAAATTTGGTACGCACTCACTGAGGAAGCTAGGTAAGTTATATTGTTCACTGGTTTTCCTGGGGTGTCACATCCTCCCCCCGTTGATCTGGAATTTCGTCCCGAAATTCCGAAGTAGTAGCTTCAGTCTCAGTAGTGGTTGCATTGGTTCCGAATAACTGGGGGTACTTTTCTGTCATCTGGTCTTTGCGTTCCCAGGTGTACTCTGGGCCACGTTTGGAGTTCCAACGAACTCGGACAAGAGGGATTCTCTTGTGTTTGAGGACCTTAACATCCCGGTCCGTGATTTCTACAGGTCCCTCGACGAACTGCAACCGCTCATCGATAGTGAGCTCTTTCAATGGAATTATTAGGGTCTCGTCTGACCAGCATTTCTTCAGATTCGACACGTGGAAAACATTGTGAACTGCCCCGAGTTCAGCTGGTAGGTTTAGCTTGTAGGCCACTTGCCAATCTTCTCTATGATTTCGAATGGTCCGACGTAATGCGGATTTAGTTTGCCCCGTTTGCCAAAACGAACCACACCCTTCCAGGGTGAGACTTTGAGTAAAACCTGGTCCCCGACCTGAAATTCCAATGGCTTTCTACGCTTATCCGCGTAGGCTTTCTGACGGTCGCGAGCTGCCGCCATGCGTTGTCGTATTTGTGCAATCTTTTCTATGGCGTCCACTACAATCTCTGGATCCGTGATTTCACTATCCCGCACCTCTGCCCAACAGAGGGGTGACCGGCATCTACGTCCGTACAATGCCTCGAATGGAGCGGCTTGTATGCTGGTGTGATAACTGTTATTGTATGAGAATTCCACCAAAGGGAGGTGCTTTTCCCAGCCGTTGCCGAAATCAATTACACATGCCCGAAGCATGTCTTCAAGAATTTGGATCGTTCGCTCAGACTGCTCATCCGTCTGAGGGTGATACGCTGTGCTCATGTCTAACCGTGAGCCGAAAGATTTGTGCATCGCTTGCCATAGCTCTGACGTGAATCGTGCATCCCGATCCGAAATGATGGAAGTGGGCACTCCGTGCCTCGAAACAACTTCTTTAAGATAGATGTCTGCGAGAGTGGAGAGCTTATCCGTTTCCTTTATAGCTAGGAAGTGTGCAGGCTTGGTGAGTCGATCCATGATCACCCATATGGTATCATTCCCACTCTGGGATCTGGGTAAGCCTGTAACAAAATCCATGGAAATTTCTTCCCATTTCCATTGCGGTATCTTGGGTTGCTGAAGTAGGCCCGCTGGTTTCTGGTATTCCACCTTGACTCTCGCACAGGTCAAGCACTTGCTGACATAGGTAGCGATGTGGGCCTTCATGCTAGGCCACCAATAAGTAGTTCTGATGTCGTGGTACATTTTGTCCGATCCTGGATGTACCGAATAGCGAGACTTGTGAGCTTCATCCATTACAAGTTCGCGTAGTCCGCCTTAAAGTGGGACCCAAATACGCCCCGTTACATAGTAGGCGCCGTCTGCCTTCTGTTCTAATCGTTGCCTTGAGCCGCATAGGGCTTCAGCTTTGACATTTTCGGGTTTCAATGCTTCTACCTGAGCATTTCGTATCTGTGCTGGAAGACTGGACTGTATAGTGAGCTGCAAAGCTCGTACGCGTCTAGGTAGAGTGTCCTTTCGACTGAGGGCGTCAGCCACAACATTGGCCTTGCCTGGATGGTACTTGATGGCGCATTCGTAATCGTTAAGTAGTTCAACCCATCTTCGTTGACGCATGTTCAAATCCTTTTGCTTAAGAATATGCTCGAGACTCCTGTGATCGGTGTAAATTGTGCACTTGGTACCGTACAGGTAGTGTCGCCATATCTTGAGCGCGAAAACAACAGCTCCCAGCTCTAAATCGTGTGTCGTGTAATTTCGTTCATGTGTCTTAATTTGACGCGAAGCGTAAGCGGTAACCTTATCCCGTTGCATCAATACACATCCAAGACCCTGGATGGATGCATCACAGTATACTACAAAATCGTCCGTGCCCTCTGGCAATGAGAGGATAGGTGCACTGCAAAGTCTATCCTTTAAGTGCTGGAAAGCAGTTTCCTGCGTATCGCCCCAACGGTAGGTGACACCCTTCTGTGTCAGTAGTGTAAGTGGCTGAGCAATCTTTGAAAAGTCTTTAATAAACCGTCTGTAGTAACCCGCCAAACCCAAAATTGGCGTATTTCCGTTGGCGTACGTGGTGCAGGCCAGTTTCTGATCGAGTCTACCTTGGATGGATCGACATGGATCCCGTCCTTGTTTACTACGTGGCCTAAGAAGTGGACTTCACGAAGCCAGAAGTCGCATTTCGAAAACTTAGCGTACAGCTGTTCCTTCCGAAGGAGTTCCAAAATAAGGCGTAGATGCTGCTCGTGTTCCTCCTGATTCTTTGAGTAGATCAGAATGTCGTCGATGAAGACAATGACGAACTTGTCAAGATAGGGTTTGCACACCCTGTTCATAAGGTCCATAAATACGGCAGGCGCGTTCGTTAACCCGAACGGCATGACAAGAAACTCGTAGTGGCCATAACGAGTTCTGAATGCGGTTTTGGAGACGTCCTCATCCCGGACTCTCAGCTAATGATAACCAGACCTCAAGTCTATCTTGGAGTAATAACACGACCCTTGCAACTGGTCGAATAAGTCGTCTATGCGTGGAAGAGGATAACGGTTCTTCACCGTCACCTTGTTGAGTTCACGGTAGTCTATACACATCCTGAAGGTACCGTCCTTCTTTTTCACGAACAATACTGTAGCTCCCCAAGGCGAAAAGCTTGGACGAATGAAGCCCTTTTCCAAGAGCTCTTGTAGCTGCTTTGACAGTTCCTCCAATTCTGATGGAGCTAGACGATATGGTGCGCGAGCTATGGGTGCTGCTCCTAGAACGAGCTCGATTTGAAATTCGACCTGAC
This sequence comes from Helianthus annuus, assembly GCF_002127325.2. Classification (NCBI taxonomy): domain Eukaryota; kingdom Viridiplantae; phylum Streptophyta; class Magnoliopsida; order Asterales; family Asteraceae; genus Helianthus; species Helianthus annuus. The sequence goes on along the minus strand of NC_035439.2, from coordinate 39,027,459 downwards.
GATGAGGCGGTAATCCAGGTAAATCTTCAGGAAACACTTGAGGGTAGTCGCGTACAACTGGAATATCCTCCAGTTTCTTTTCCTTCACTGATGCATCTGAAACGAGTGCCAAGATGGCGGTGTGACCCTTCCGCAGACACTTCTGAGCCTTCAAGAAAGAGATGATGCCAACCACAGCTCCACTCTTGTCGCCTTGAACTTCGTGAGGTTCTTAACCAGAACGGAGAATACGAACAATCTTTTTCTTGCATAGGATTTCTGCTTGCTGTTGCTGCTGGAGATTCTGATTTGCAGGCCATGGGCTCCTGAATCCTTAGCTTCATGGTCCATCTTGAGACACCTCTGGCAACGTCCCTCGTTGCACTAACCACCGTGGTGTCTGTTGCATTGGTTACACATTGGGTGAATCCCCGATATCCACCCTGCCCCAAATCACCAGAAGTTGGGTGACTCGGCTCTGGTGATTACTATTCTTGCGCTGCTGCTGTGCTTGAGACTGAACGGTAGCGGAACCCCTGCTGGAATACCCATCCCATTTCCGCTTGTTGTCACTAGTAGTAGCGGGAGTAGCAGAAGTGATAGCGGTAGTAATAGCGCTGATACAACTAGGCAGCCTGTTCTATTCCACTGCTTGATCCGTGAGGTGATGAGCAAGACACTGAATGCCTTGGTTATTGTCGAGGTTAGCCGATGCAGCATGGCTCTGAACCTCTTAGGCTAGACCCTTGGATACACTTTCAAATGTTAAAGTGTGAGCCTCAAATTCTGACCCCGTCATTTTCAAATGGTAAAGCTCCACTTCGAAGTTGTGGATGTCATCACGCGTGCAGTATTCCCTTTTAATGTGTTCCTTGAATTCGTTCCAGGGGGTGGCGTTAGCAGCTGCCAACCCTAGTATCTGTACTTGCGTGTTCCACCAGGTTAGCGCGATTCCTTCCAAAGTACCAGTGGCGTACTTGACCCTGCGAGCCTCAGGGCTTCCCAAACCAATGGAGTAGTCCCACTGCTCCTTCTGTGCCACTGAATGTGCTTGGACGACAGTCCATGAAGTTCTTGAATGTGCAGACAGCTTGCTGTGCGTTCTGACCCGTTGCGCGAGGAAGATAGGTCAAGGTTAAGCGCGAGAGTTGGGTCACGAGAGTAGGGTCTAACATCCTAGGACAGGTTTGGAATAGCAGGGTATACCTCCTGCTTGTGCGGCTGCAAGCGCCGCAGCAACTTGTTCGTTAATGAGAGCCGTCAGCTGGGCTTGAGTCATCTTCACACGTCCGGACATGATCTTTATAGTAAAGGTAGTGTAAGTAAGAATGGTTCGCGAGTAGGGCGATGACAGAAAAGTGTAAGCACGTAGGTATTCTCATGTAATGGTGTCATGTGTATCTAAGTGTACTACGAGCAAAGTTCTATATAGTTCTAGCATGCAGGTAATAAACATAAACCTTATTACCTAGGATGTCGAGTCTTGCACGTGGAGCGAAGCGTCGCTGTGGATCGTTGAGAGCACTGTTCTGGTTATAGTCTGGTTTTAATAAAAACGTTTTCCCATATTAAAACCAAGTTCTCTATAACCAATGGCTCTGATACCAATCTGTCACACCCCCAAAATCCCACACGCGGAGTACCACCGCTTGGAGAGCGTGACATGACCAGGATCAAGCCACCAATCATATTGAACATATAAATGAGTTGCAAAAGTTTCCATCAATACGAAAGGTGTTTATCAAAACCAACAAGAGTAAATATAGCGGAAGCATTAACGTGGAAAACCCAACATAAGTATTAACGTATGAAAAGTAATAAGTGTTTGTTCACGATCCAATTCCCACAACGACCTGCTCCTCCTTGTGCAAGCTCCTTAAGTACCTAAGGTCCTGCAAGGCATGCAGCAGAGAGTCAACAACTAGTAGAGCGAGTTCACAGAAGTAAGTTCAGTAATAGTAAATATATGAGTCGTATTATGTTCGTTCATTGTTCATGTATAGTATTGGTTTCCATCGCGGGCCCTTTCGGCATGTATGCGAAGATTTGGGTTAATACTCCCAAATATCCTAGACTATGTATATTTGTATCGCGGCCACCCTGGCTTTACTTGCGAAGATTTATTCTCTATAGTTCGCAGCCTCCCCGAGGCATGTGTGCGAATGATTAGTCATATTATCGCAGCCAACCCTTGGCGTGTGTGCGAAGATCAGTTCAAGTAGGTATACTAGTCTAGCCGTATCTTATCATTACCATCCTCACCCTGAGGACTATATCATTAGGTTCCATTAACTAAGTACGCACGAAATAATCATCCAATCCCATTCCCACCCTGGGAACCCCATGCCTTGGCTGTGTGAACTCACCTTGGTTTGCTCGGCAGATACACAAAAAGGTTCTTGAACTAAGGGTGGTCAACCGCGTCCTAACAGGGGTTACCACACAAGTCAGGTTTTGACTTCAAGTAATACGCGTATGTTTACACATAGTCTAACAAGTCACGAGCACGTATTGTTCATGGCAACACGTTTGGTACGTTAACAGTCAAGAGCATATCATATTCATACTAGAACGATTTAAATAACCAAGCCCAAAAGATGGTAGGCCCAACATGTTGTGCGGTCGGCACAGCCTTGTGCGACCCACTTCATGTTGTGCGACTCAGCTGAACAGCCCAACCAGTACCCGGCCCAACATGACAGTCCAGTTGTATACGGCCCCAAATATCATAACGGATCAGCAATACATTCTCGGCCCAACAGATAACATATAAGTGGCATTGTGCGATCCAAGCAGACTTGTGCGATCTGCTTGGGTTGTGCGATTCATCATATACCCGGCCCAAAGATTAGAAACCCAACTGATAAAGATATAGCCCAATACAATAAACAGATAACAAATCTTGTGCGATTCAAAACATCTTGTGCGACTGAGGATTCCTTGTGCGACCGAATCTGGACTTTAAGGCCCAACAATGCAATACTTCGGTCTTGTGCGGTTCATGTGTATTGCGGGTTGTGCGATTGGAGCTGGTCCAGTCCAACATGATATGCATAGCCCAACATTTAAATTAACATTACAGCTTGTGCGATTGATATAATATCCCGGATTTCATGCCATCCGGTTACACAGTAACAGTCCCCACTTTTTGTAACCAATTAACAAAATCAATTAAGGTGAACCGGTTTCCAATTTACAAATCAATCAACATAATTTCAACTAATCAGTTACATACACTCGATCAAACAAGATAGTTATCATCCGATTCCTAAGAACCCTAAATCGATTCAACATGAACAAATATCAAACTCCTAAAACATATTAGCATGAATCCTGAATTGTTAACATATATCCGATCTTAAATCATCATATAAACAATCCGAAAACAGGTCATGGCAGCCGATAAATCATCTATTCGGTTTTGATTCAATATCATGCAATCCTATTCATAACAAAGTGCACATGTGAGCCGGTTGTATCACGACCAATCATACAATATTACTAGTTCATCATGCAACACATAGGAATCATAACATCATCTAACAAGATTATAAAGCACTAACCGATTAGATGCCTAGAACAAGAAAAGCTTCGAGTGATAAGGGGATGCTTGCCGCCGGCTTCGGGTGAAGAGAAAGAGAGCGTGTAGGGTTTTGTATGTGAGTGTTTTTGTAACAAATGAGAATACCCCTCCTCAACTATGAGGTTTACACGATTTAAGAGGAGTGGGCCGTCCCTTATTTGGGCTGCCCCTAATCCGAGCATAATGGCACGGCCCAAAGGCCTTGTGCGATCGGTTCGTGTTGTGTTGCGCGGCTCGGGTTGTGTGCTTATCATACATACACGTAAGTAACACATATAGCACATAATATTTATTATTCACAAAGTTCATATAATCACATGGCATAGCATTAATCATTTAATCAGTCAACCAAGTTCACATACGTTACATACAATACAAAAACGGGTTCGAAATACGAGTTGTCACAAGCTTGTTCTGTTCCACTGCCTGATCCGTAATACGATGAGCAAGGCGCTGAATAGCTTGGATATTATCAAGATTAGCCGATGTCACATGGCTCTGGATCTCTGGCGCTAACCCCTTGAGATACAACTCAATGCGCTTGATTGGAGGGTCCACCATAGTGGGACACAGCACGGCCAGTTCGTTCGACCGTTTAGTATAAGCTTCGATTTCTGACCCAGTCATTTTCAGATGGTAGAACTCATCTTCCAACTTGTGAATATCTTCCCGAGTGCAGTATTCCCTTTTGATCAATTCCTTGAAATCATTCCAAGGGGTGGCGTTAGTAGCTGCCAACCCTAGGATCTGCACTTGTGCGTTCCACCAAGTTAACGCAATCCCCTCTAAGGTACCAGTGGCATATATGACCCTGCGAACCTCAGGGCATTCACACATTTCGAATACTGACTCTAGCTTCTCAAACCAATGGAGGAGTCCCACTGCCCCCTCGATGCCACTGAACGTGCTAGGACGACAATCCATGAAGTTCTTGAAAGTACAAATAGGTTGCTGAATGTGTTGACCTCCTGCGTTTGCAGCTGCAAGTGCCGCAGTTACTCGTTCATTGATAAGTGCCGTCAACTGGTCTTGAGTCATGTTCACACGTCCAGACATGATCTTCATAGTAAAAGTAGTGTAAATGAGAATGGTTCGCGAGTAGTGCGATGACAGAAGAGTGTAAGCACATAGGTGTTCTCAAGCAATAACAAATAGTGAGCAATGTAATTTAAGCATACTACGAGCAAAGTTCTATGTAATTCTAGCATGTAGGCAATAAACATAAACCTTATTACCTAGGATGTTGAGTCTTGCACGTGGAGCGAAGCGTCGTTGTGGATCGTTGAGAGCACTGTTCTGGTTATAGTCTGGTTTTAATAAAAATTTTCTTCCCATATTAAAACCAAGTTCTCTATAACCAATGGCTCTGATACCAATCTGTCACACCCCAAAAATCTACGTGCGGAGTATCACCGCTTGGGAGCGTGACTGACCAGGATCAAGCCACCAATCATATAGAACAATGTATATAGTTAAAGTAATAGCAATTAAACCAAACCAAATCCATATGAAAGGTGTTTCCAAAACATAAGTAAGTTATCACTGTTTAGCAGAAGCGTATAAGTAAAACCCAATATAAATAAGTATGTAATGTCATAAAGTGTTCAACAAATAATCACGATCCAAGCCCACAACGACCAGCTCCTCCCTGTGCAAGCTCCATGTATCTAACGACCTGCAAGGCATGTAACAGAGGATCAACAACTAGTTGAGCGAGTTCACAGAAAGTAAGCGCGTAATAGTAAGTTCGTGGGTATCATGTGGCTCTACTGGACCGATAGTACATTCTATTGGTGGGGGCTTCCCATGTCGTATAACCACTAGACTATTCGTAACCATAAGTGTTCTACATATCCTGAGAACAGTAATACGTACAAGTTTACGTAGGTTTTACGTAAGGAATCCTTCACAACCGAGGATAGGGGTACGCGGGGGTTTACATAGGTTTTACGTAAGTAATCCTTCACAACCGAGGATAGGGGTACGCGGGGGTTTACGTAGGTTTTACGTAAGTGCCTGACACAACCGAGGCAGTAGTGAGTATAAGCTCACGTAGGTTTTACGTGAGTGTCCTTCACAACCTGAGGACAGTGAATAGCACAAGTATACGTAGGTTTTACGTATGTGTCCTGCACAACCGAGGACGATGGTATGGTAGTCTAGTAACAGTGTATGTACGAATCTAGTCAATCTCATTCCTTCAATCCCATTCCCAAGCCCTTGGGAATCCCATGCTTTAGTAAGGGTGTGAACTCACCTTGGTTTGCTCGGTATGCTAGGTTATGCACTCACAAGGAAATCAATCAAAGCCTAGAGTATGCATGTGTTCACAATCAGTACATGTTTGTAAGGTTTCGCTTGCAAAGTTCATCACATAGTGTGTGTAACAGTTAACATCAAGTATTGGAACCAGTTAATCATCTTCATACAATTCATGCTTGACAGGAAGAACACGCAATTAACATACTTTACCAAGTTAACACGTTTAACAGAATTCACGCACTAACAATGTTATATGTCTACTGAGTTAACATCTTTACAGTCTTAACGGAATTAACGTGTTTAACTGGATTACACCCTAACATAGTTTACTAACTAATAGAGTTAATAAGGTTAACAACTTAACCAATAATCAGATCATGTGTATAGCAAACAATTGAGCTACTTCATTATACCATCAAACATTCAGGAAAAGCTTCCTAGTTAATACTCGAACAATCAACCATGTTATAAAGTTCGGACAAGATGTAACACCCCCACAAGCATATAAACTCGGACAAGAAGTGAAGGGGGGTTCCCTGTTCAAAAGTCGGACCATAAGGGTGTCACAAGGTCGGACTAAGGGGAAGTCTTAACAAAGTTCGGATCAAGTGAGGGGTTGTTAAAACTCGAACAAGGGTAGGGGAATTAAAAGTCGGACATCCCACCTCCTTATTTGAAAAACTCGGACCCTTAGCATCTTATGAAGTTCGGACCCTTAGGCTTTCATACAAATAATTCGGACAGTGGCATGTATGTAAAAACTCGGACCACCTACAAGTCTTTAAAGCTCGGACCCCATCCATTACATCCATAAAGTTCGGACTTTACTTATAATATCACAAAGTTCGGACTATGTTATGTATATGAAAGTTGGACAAGTCTAAATGTATATAAAGGTCGGACCTGTAAATCATAAAATTCAGACAGCCAATAATTATACATACGAATATTCAAGTTCAACGTGATTGTATCAGTTACGTTCTTATATTCATTAGATCTGGAAAACCCTAATTCATACATTGCGCAGCAGAAATCTATTCAACAATTAACGCTTTTATCATAACAGACATATCTTGATATCAAACAACCAATTACACAACTAATCAATATCATTTCGCAATCATCAGGATTCAATCAATAACTACAGAGCTAGTACTGCGAAGAACTAGGGTTTACATGCATCAATCAATTAACAATTAATCACAAACAATGATTAAACAATTACCTTGATTTGATTCTAGATGGATTGGTAATCAAACTTGATGCAAAAGAACTTGTGTAGCCAAGAATGATGAGAAGATGGTTGTAGAGAGGATTAGAGAATATGAGGGTACGTGTTTTGATTCTTGTGATGATTAGTGAATGATTAGGGAAGGAGATTAGGGTTATGAGTTGTTAAAATTTCACTATTAACCCTAAACACCCTTAAGTATTATCTATTACAGTTTCATCACCACATTAACACATAACCATTCACAATCACACAATACACTACATTGTATCAAGACGTTACAGTTCCACAACAAATCAATTGTGCAAATAAACAACTAAACAACAATAAACGTGCAATACATGTGAACTAGGAATCTTAGAAATTCGAGTTGTCACACCCTATTCATCAAGTCCATGAAAACAGCAGGAGCATTAGTCAAACCGAATGGCATGACTGTGAACTCATAATGCCCATAACGAGGGCAGAACGCTGTCTTGGGAATATCTTCTTCACGCACATGAAGTTGATGATATCCAGATCGCAGATCAATCTTTGAAAAATAAGAAGCGCCTTGCAATTTATCAAAGAGATCATCAATGCGAGGTAGGGGATATCGATTCTTGATGGTAAGCTTGTTAAGCTCACGATAATCGATACACATCCTAAAAGATCCATCCTTCTTCTTGACAAAAAGAACGGGAGCACCCCAAGGTGAAAAGCTAGGACGGATAAACCCTTTGTCAGAGAGTTCCTAAAGCTGCTTAGACAACTCTTGCATCTCAGACGGTGCAAGACGATATGGAGCTCTGGCAATGGGATTTGCACCTGGTACGAGATCAATACGGAACTCGACTTGGCGTGCTGGGGGTAGACCAGGTAACTCTTTAGGAAATACTTCAGGATAATCCCGAACAACAGGAATATCTTGAATAGATTTACCTTTGTCCTTATCTGCTATAACATGTGCCAAAAATGCCACATAGTTCTTTCGCAGATACTTCCGAGCTTTAAAACAAGACATGAGTTTGAGACCACCAGCAGGTTTCTCACCACGAACTTGTAGGATCTCACCTGTCGAAAGCGGCATACGAATGATCTTCTCAAAACAAACTATCTCTGCATGATGCTTGGCTAAACAATCCATACCCACAATAACGTCAAAGCTTCCAAGTTGCATAGGCGTGAGGTCAATAGGAAAAAGATGGTTGTTAAGGTTTAACTGGCAGTTGTGGAGAACAGAATCAAGAACAATGGGTTCACCATTAGCCACTTCTACTGTCAATGGTTTACCTAGTTTTGTTCTAGACATGCGAAGCAATGGTTCAAGAGATAACGACACAAAACTCTTATCGGCACCCGAATCAAAAAGAATAGATGTTGGCTGATTATTAATAAAGAACGTACCGTTCACCACATTATCATCTACTTGAGCCTCTTGTGCGTTCATGTTGAAGACTCGACCTCGAGCCTGAGCCTGATTCTGATTCTGGTTGGCTAGTCTTGGGCACCGGTTTCTGTAGTGGGTCAGATCCCCACAATTGTAGCACGAACCAGGAGGAAAATGAGGTCGTGCAGCTTGACCTTGTTGCTGAGCAAGAGGCTGAGCAATTTGTTGGGCTTGGTTCTGAACTGCCTGATTCTGGTTAGCAGGAACGCGGCGGGTGGCAACGGGATGACCATTTCTTCCACAGTTGGTGCATTGACGACAATGAAGATGAGGTGGGTGATGGCCGTTACACCTGTTGCACAAGGGTGCATTGCCAAGATAAGGCTTCTTGGCTAGTGGTTGCGTAGGCTGATTTGGTGCAACTTGACCCTGTGCAGTAACGGCATAGTTTTGGGAAGCCTTTCGCTTCCTTGACCCCCTTGAGGAACCAAAATCCTTTCCCTTCTTGTTTTGACCTTTCTTGTTATCTTCTTTGTCAGACGCCTGCTTCTTACCCTCGTCACCCTTTTTGTGCAGCTTTCCCTTTCGAATCTGCGACTCAGTCAGTGTCGCTGCTAACTCGATCGCCTGACAGAGTGTGGTAGGGTTACTACTAGTAATGATGTCTTGTACCGAGTCAGGTAGGCCGTCGGTGTACCTTTCGATAGCCTTGTCGAGTGGGGCAACCATAGTTGGGCAAAGCAGACTCAACACCTCAAACCTATTAGTATATGCCCGGTGCTCGCCACTGTATTGTTTTAAGTCATCAAACTCTTTCTCCAAAGCTCGCTGTTCATGACGAGGACAGAACTCCCTCATCATAAGAGCCCTAAGTTCAGCCCATGTCTGTGCTAGAGCAACTTCTGCACCACGGTCTCTCATTACCCCGTTCCACCACGTAAGAGCCCTCTTCTGAAACACACTTGAGGAAAACTCGACCTTGCGATTGTCAGGACACTTCACGTGACGAAAAGTATTCTCAATGCTCTCGAACCATTGAGGAAGCCCAGTTGCTCCCTTAGAACCACTAAACTTGAGTGGTTTAGCCGAGTTAAAATTCTTGAAATTGCATGGAGCATTGTTGTTGTTGTTGGCTTGGTTCCATTGAGCAAAGAGATTTGGGAATTGAGCAGCCATTTGCTGCGCAATAATTTCTGCCAGTTCGGCAGTTGGTATCTGGTTCTCACGTCGAGGAGGCATTCTAAAAGAGGAAAACATGAAAGGAAACGAGTGAGATGATTGGATGAAGAGAATGAGATGAAACAATTTCAACAAAAGCAAAGATGGTGGTCATGCATCGCAAAGCAAACAAGCGACACACAGTGTCTAATCAAAGTAAACAGGTCAAAAATAATGCATCGCGAAGACATGTTCGCCTATAAGTGAACACTCACCCCAAGAGTTCCCAGGTAAGAGTGACTGGTCCGATTATGTGGATTTGTACGAACACTCTAGCCTTAGACAGAAAACTCAAGGTACAGGCATTCACTCTTCCAGTTCGCACGTGTTCACACTAAAACCCAAAAACTTTGACGAGATTTTTGAAAATTCAAAGGGGTTCAAAACCTTATAACAGAGGGTTCAAAACCTAGTAATCAATCATCCAAGAACAGATGATTAATTTTCAAAGCGGATTCGGAATCGATGTTCTCGTTGTGGTTATCACCTAAGGATAGGTGAAGTGCATGTTTTAAAAATCTAAACACAAGATAACTTGTGTTAGGGTCGTAGAAAGTTATAGTCTAGGTCAAAGCATTACTAATAACCTAATTCCCTATAACCATTGGCTTTGATACCAACTCTTCTGTCACACCCCGACCACGTGGGACAACCAAACGTGGCGAAAACGTCGGGGAGTGTTGTAACAGAATTAATTGTTTCACAACCATGGCATACAAAGTTACGTTTTATTTATCAACAAGAGTGTTACATTGTCTCAAAAAACAGGAAATAAAGTGTTCAGAACATATTTAAACTAGTTCTATCTTCATTTTAAGTCTCTAAGGCACAGGTCCGCCCTAGTGTCATGGTCATCGTCCTACGCAAAAGCTCCTGAAAACACATGTGAAAATAGGTACGTCAGCATAAAAATGCCTGTGAGATACATAGGTTTTGTGAAAATAGGATTCATGACTTGAGTTTAAAAAAAAACTTTTAATAACAGTCAGTCATGAACCTTGTAAATTGTTTTGTTTTGTAAATCGTATGAAAAGTGATAAGATCAGATGATATGTATACGTAAAAGAGTAATACAATGGTTAAATAAATAACCAAGTAAAATGAGTTGGGTAAAAGAAATTATTTGTAAAGCAATGTCTTGTGGAAGATATGTTATTTGTATAAAATGTTATGTGTCTAAATTAAAATGATTCAAATAACGCTACGATATGTAGTACCATACAAACACTTATATATAGGAAGTACCAGCGGCGTATCCACCATGCTTGTATCATATTACACGTCTCGTTTACTTAAATCATTTAAACAAACCACCAATGTATAAAGTCCAAGTTTAAACCAATTGTCAAAAAGTCCTCGTATAAACCATGTTAAATGTTCCGAAGTCCAAATGTAGTCAAGTAATGTGTAACATATGTTATGTATTGTAAGTGAAGTGTTGTCACAATTATAAATGTAGAAATGTACAAAACAAAGTATTTTGAATATATCAAAAACTTATGTTTTGAAAAGTAAATGCATGTTACATTGATACAAACATTTATGTGGTAAGTTAACGCATACATTCAAGCCTTGAGACAGTCGGGTAACCTTAAGTCAAGGTTATCAAAAGAAATGTTTTCGGATTCAGTCATTCCTTACATCCAAACAAACCCGGGATGTCAGGAATGGGATTTGTCAAGTCCTATGGTACCACTACTTACTACCGAGCGGCGTAGCTAATGTTAATGAACGTATATAAGTCCCGTTTGTGCAAACCAAATGTTATAGCAAATGTAGGCATGTTATATGAAAACAATGTACTAAGTATGCTAAGTTAACATATAAAGCAGAAATTTCATGTAAATCAATGTGCTAGCATGCTATTAGTCAACATGCATAGCAGAAATGTAAAGTAAAACATTGTACTAAGTATGCTCACAATGGACATACATAGCATAGAATGTAATGAAATCATGTACTATAATGTACTAATGAACATAACAAGCATATGATATGAAAGCATGAAAAGCATGAAAGTAGCAAGTAGGCACATGTGTTTCACCCCAAAACAGTTTGGAAAACGGTAAAAGAGGGGTACATGCATTAACATATACACCTTGAAAGCATTTAAAAGATGGGGTTCAATGTACTCACTTGAGATTGCTTTGAAGTCCTTGTATAACAACCAAACAATGCTAGAGATCGCGGATATCAAACGGCACCTAATATAGGTAACTATGTTAATATACCAGACCTAAATCGGAGGATTGGATAGGATGAGGGTTCGTAAACCAAACGAGTATGGAGACTCGTGTAATATGGTTTAACAAAGCCCACATACTAAAATGAAACTTAACCTAAGTGCTTACGACCCATTACGACCCGTTTAGGTAGCTTATGCTACCTTAACGCGTCGTTCGCGTAAAACGCGTTTGGAACGCCTAATGTCGTGACCATAAGGTATAACCTCGGAAGGTTATTCCCAATACAACTATGGTCACCTAAAGTGTTTGGTCAAATCCTAATGATCGACCAAATGGGTCGGGTTCGAAAGTATAAGCGATTGTTTAGATCGCTTACCTTACGACCCTATATAAGCACTATACTAAAAGTGACGAGCTAAGCATGTTAGAACATGCTTAACTAAGTTTAGAAAAACAGGTTTGGTATCAAAACAAACGGTTTGGATACCTATGAGTAGTTTGATTACAAAATACGCAAGAATGCGCATTTTGGCCGAAACTACGACTCGTCACTGAGCCTAGATAACGTGGAAATCAGTAGGTGTAGTCACTATAGACTATAACCATCGTGATCACGCTCACGTTATGAAGTTCAAACGAACTTCGTGTTGACCATAAACTGGTCAACGCAGAAAGTCAAACAAAGCTTGACTTTCGGACTCGAAAAGCGAATAAAAGAACGAAAGATCACTTACGAAGGGTCCCCGAAAGCTAATCTTGATCCAGGAGCTCAGGTATGAAGCAATGGCATCAACTTAGAGCTCTTTGATCAGATTTGTGGGTTTTTGCAAGAAAGGGGGTGGGGCATTTATAGGATATGCAAGACCGTTAGGATTGTTTCTTGAATATCGTGCCTTGATCTTACCCGTACAGTTGTCGCAATGTTGTGGTAGCTTATTTTGCCCCCACCACAAGAATTTGACAAGTGGCATTGCCCTTTGGGTGATTGAAAGGCTGTTACAAGTTGTTTAAAACATTGAATATGGTCTGAAAGGCTGACGCGGGCCGCGTAAAAGATCACCCTGGGCTTACGCGGGCCGCCTGGGAGTTCTGATCTGCAACCAACTTTCAGAAATGACACTTTAGGTCCCTGTTGTGGTTTAAGGCAATTTCCGACATGTTTAAGGCCTGTTAAGCCATCTTTAAGGCCCTAAAATGATGCTTAAACATTGAGGACAGGAAACATGCTCAAAAATATGCCGAATGTTGGTTCGTTTGGCCGTACGATCGTGATGTTCGCTTAATTACGATGGAATGCGCATAAGCGCGAAAAACGATCCAAATTGCGCGACGAATGGATTTTTCTCATGCCAAACACTAAGGCATAATATTATGATGCTTACATAAATTTTTGGATGTCCGGATGTATTCAGAACGTAAGTTATGCGCGAAAGTGCAAACTTATGCACTTTTTGACACTTTTAGTCCCTGAATGATCCAAAAGTTTATTTTAGCACACCGAACCCCTCTAACCCCATTTCTAAGCTATATAAAGGATATTTGAGGTGTGTTTAACTTATGGTCATGTTCCGGAATGTCTGTTACAATTCAAATTGGCATACTTTCACAGTTTGTCAAATTTAGTCCCTATAAGCGAATAAACTTGTTTTTGCCATACCAAAGCCTTCAAAACTTATTTCTAAGTTATGTAAAGGTTATTTAAGGTATGTTAAGTATATGTTGATGTTCTAGAGTATTTGTCGCATTAAACTAAGTACGTTTACGCACCAGTTTGCGTATAATTCTCCAGAAAGCGATGTAGAGTTTAAAATCGAACAAAAGTCAAAACATGGAAAATGTAAAACATAAACAAACAAACATTGGGATCAAATAACATTGTTTTATTGATAACTGAACTGTTCACAATGATTTCAAGCACAAATGTTACAAATCACTAGGTGTCGTCCATGATATTTGTTTATAATTTGGAAATTTATGCATGTTTGCGGTAGTTAAATCTCGGGTAACATGGCTGCGTTTTTCTGTTGTGATTATGATGCTTGTTGTTTTGATGACTACATGTGGTATAGGGTTCGTAGAAATCGTATTGTTGATGTTTTATTTGATCATGAGTTCGGTTAAGACACTAGGGTTTTAATCATGGGTTTTGTGGTAGTTGTTAACATGCACGCATGATTTTATGGAATTATCTTGGCTGCGTTTTATGATTAGATAATAAGAGTTGAAGTTGGGATGAATCACAGGTTCGGGTATATCTCTCGGGGTGATATTGATGGGCTAAATCTAGTGGCTAGTGATAAATTAGTTGCTACATAATCTAATTTGTGATAAAAACCTGCTGTGATTGATGGTTATAAGTAATGGGTTCGTTAGATAATCCTTTGTGTGGTTCGGGTGACTAAACATGTTCTGTCCAGATCATTACAACCGACTTAACCGACTGTAACCGGGTCCAATTTTATCAATAACTGATGTTTCTTGAGTTTATGATGTACTTCGAGGAAATACCTTTCAAAACCCACTAGAATCACATTTTTCGACTTCGTTTGGTATTTTAAATGATTTATTTCATGTCAAAGGTCTAGGCTGCATTTTCTATCAGAATTTGCAGCCCATTACGAATATCATAACTCAATGTAGGAATTGACTTATGATCTCAAATTTTTACTGTCGGTAGCTCTAGGTGATTATAAAAATCTCCCACTGGAATTTCGTAAAAAGAATAAATGAGAATTTTTTAAATGATTTTTGGCGTAAACAGTCACCAGAAAGTTATAAATCAGATCTAGGAGTAAAGAATTATTTTTAGTAATTTTTCTGGAAAGGCTAAGGTTATGAGAAAAATATGCTAATATTCGGGGACTAATTAACATTTTGTGTTAAAATATCATAATTTTTTGAGTTAGTTTAGTATTTTAAATAAATTCCGGGAAACTGCCTAAAATTTGACATGAAACTGCATTGAGCTGAAAGTGTTTGTGAACGTTTTAGATGTGTGTATATGTTATCATAAGGTGTTGTATGATATTAGAAACATTAATTGAATGACAATGTGATTCTGTGGCTATGTGTTAGACTACATGTAGGAATTCATAAATTAAACTAATTAAAACGGTAAACCTATCAGGAAGAGATTGACATTCATGATTACCTTTCAAGTTTACTACCAAGCAAACCAAGGTGAGTTCACAACTTGTTTTCCAAAAGCATGCGTTCCTAGTTTGGAACAACACTTTTTATGGTAGCCCTTGTTGGCGCTATTGCGCGTTCCTAGTGGAACCACTAAAACATACTATCCACTAGAGGTGGAGTAGTACACTTGGACTAAACGAAAACTCTATCATGAAAGTCCCTACATTTTTACTGATTAGATTGTCAGGTGGGCATACGTAGGGTATTAGTTGATGGCGCTATTAGGTTTAACAAACCTAACACCGTGCTGGAGGCCGGGCGTGAACTTCTAACCTTCACTCTTGCATTAATGTTGATAGACATTAATGAGGGCAAAAACGAAACGTCAGCATTAGGTACACATTTTAGTCATGTGATGAGGGTTAGCTACCCGAGTCATACATAAATTAAAAACATTTTTGAACTTTACTTTTGCTTAACTCAAATTTGTGAATTCACCAACTTTATTGTTGACACGTAGTTGCATGTTTTGTAGGTTAGGAGGTACAACTATGGACGGGCGTTGAAAATGGCTGGAGTGGTGTGGTTCATTAAAACTTTACGTATTGAACATTTATTAAACTTGTGGTTTTAAGTTCTTGATGGGTTTTACTTAATTTTTCCGCTGCAACATAAACTGTGTTTTGGGCAATCAAAACTTTGTCACTAATCATGTTATTAGTAAAGATTTTATGATTTTAAATGTTTGGCTCAACATGATTAGTGGCTAGATCCTGGTCAGTCACATGCCTTGAGGTAAAATTCCGCATGTGGAAATTGAGGGTTGGACACCCATTTTTAGGTTATCACTGTTAACTTTCTCATTTAAATCTTTATGATTTTCTAGCACTTCCGTACATGCATTCACATTACACATGTAGGATTATGACACACGGAACCAACATAAACTAGTGGAACTAGTTTCGTGCACACACTTAAAGTTAAATTACTAACTTTCTATACAAATTTTAATGTGTCGGAACACGAGGGTTAATTGTGCAAACCATAAATAACAACTCACAAACTTGGAAACCCAAACCCGGAAACCCCTAAACCAACTTTCAAATTCAGAACTCAAAGGGGTCCTAAACTCGGACCCCTTCCTCCCTTACCTCTAAACTAAACTCGGACATCCCATAAATCCCAAACTCAGAATCCCTCTGTCTTTTATACAAACTCGGAACAATTTTAAAAATCGCTGACTTAAGTTTTGTTATATATATATTCATGCAAACACTAATCGTCATTCGGAACATGTATCTCTAATTTCTTCTCTTTTAACGACGACTTATCACACAAGGCTTTTAACCCTCTTGGCTTTCATACTTTTCACGATCTCTATTATTCTCGGTAATCTATCTTAAACTTGTTTGTAGTTCTTCTTCATACATGAATTCTTGGCTGTGTCTTGACGATTACATGATGAATGAAACCTAGGGTTTACTAGAAACAAGAATCTTTATAGTTACAAAGTTTGTTGGTTAGTATGTTTTGTAGATATGCATATATGCTTAGGGTTTCGATTTATACTGTGGTCTTGATTTTAAACCCGATGCATTTAAATGGATTACCTGCTAGTAGCCGAAAAGTTTGATAAAATCATCATAAAAACGTTTTTGCAAACTGTTGTGAAGAAACAACTTCTGCGTAGAAATCTAAGCTAACTTGTACCAACTGTTTCTTGGTCAAAACCTAACGAAATCGAATTGTTCTTGAGTCTAGAGTCAAGTATAAATAAATAGCTTTCAATCCAATTGGATGTGTATCTTCCTGACGAGATTTGGTCAGTTAAAATATTTAAATAAAATTAGAGGTCAAAGCTACGTTTTTCTACAGAAATTGCAGTCCACTACTCCACTACGGAAGTCATAACTTGGTCAATATCTAGAGTTAATACTTGAAATTTTTACTGTAAATAAATATAGGAGATTCTAAGGTGCTCCAACTGGAATTTTGTTCAAAGGATCAACGAGGATTTTTATATAAAATAAATTTTGCTCTTTATGTGCTAAATGATTTTTAGTGATTTTCCTGTGAATATTCAGACCTGGAGAAAAATACACAAGGTCGAATGGATTAAATGACATGTCTCATAAATAATTGGTAATTTTTCTAGTCCTTTTAGTATTTTAAATAAAATTCACGAAAACAGCTCAACGTCTGTAGTTGAGCTGAAATTGCTGAAACTTGATGTTAATGTTTATAAATGCATTTTCTTGTTACTACGAGGTGTTAATTGTTATTTGATATCTAATTGAACGTCATTAAACATGTTACATGTTGTGAGGTGTACACATGCACATAACCACACGAATGTATAACTAAGTGTCAGCGTGTATGCATATTATTTGGTAGTATACGTGTAGAATTCATGTGACTTATGTGAATAACATCTAACAATAAAACGTTAACCATATCAGGACGTGGTTGACCACACGCAACTTAGTCACTAAAATTCTAGCAGAGCAAATCTAAGGTGAGTTCACTACTTTACTAAAAGCATGTATCCCAGGTTTGGGGACTACATTATCCCTGGTTTGGGACTACATATATATTCCTGGATGGAATACTACAACTTAAATACTCTAGTTTAATTTCATGTCTATAGTGGACTAAATGAAATATCTATCTTGAAAGTCCCTACTCTTTATACCGATCAATAGTCGAGTGGAAAATGGGGTATTAGTTGATAGCACTATTAGGTTTGACAAACCTCACACCATGTGGGAAGCTGGGCGTGAACTTTTGACCTTCACTTTGCATCAATGCCGATAGACATTGATGTGGGGCACAAAAGCATGCACAATCAGTATTTGGTACTACTAGTTTAGTTGCTTCACAATGGGTTAGCTACCCATAACATGCCTTTATAACTTTTGTATTTGAACTTACTTTTCATTGAACTAAAAACTGTTAACTTGTCAACTTTTTGTTGATACACTTTAGCATGCTTTGTAGGACGCTGGGTACAACGCACGTGGGAACTTGTAGCTTGGAGGATATCATAGCTTTTTACTAAACTGTTTTCATTATTCATGCTAAACAACTATGGGTTTTTGATTATGTCTAGATTTTTATACCTTAGCTTCCGCAGTTAAACTTTAACTTGCGTTTTCAAACATCTGAAAACTATTATCACTATTCATGTTGAATGTGATTGTTAAACATTTTCCAATTATTTTGAAATGATTCAACATGATTACTGGCTTGATCCTGGTTTGTCACACGCTTCGCGGTGAAACCCTGCATGTGGATTTGAGGGTGTGATATATTGGTATGAGAGCCATTGGTTATAGTAAGCTTCGTTTAAATTTTTGAAAAACCAGACTATAACCTTTCTTTTTCAAAAAACTACAATGACACTACACTCCAAAGTGCAAGATTCATCATTCTTGTTGCATACACTATGCACATATACTTACTTAGCACTCACTCATGCATTGCATTTCAGATATGTTTAGTTCTCAAAACTCTAGTGGTAAGAAACCACCAGATACCGATTCACCTTCGCAGCCTCCCAGATCTTTCCCTTGGTCTAGGAGAATCCTACCTGAGAAATGTCTGCTTGAGATACCCACTCATGAGGAGCTTGTTGCGGGTCCTATCAAGAAACCACGAGAACAAAACGCGAAAGAGGAGACTGTTGGTGCATAATGTCTAAAGCCTGCGTCTTAGTCTCAGTTGTTGAATGTATAGGGTCTAGATGTGTTAATTATGTATTGTATAGGGGTTGAAAGTGTAATTTTGGGTTTGTTATGTAAAGGTTTCGCTTATATGGACATGTCCATAAAAGCGAAACTACTTGTTAAGAGGTTTCGCTCATTTGGACTGTCCACATAAGCGGAACTATCACCCCTATATATACCCAAAGTTTTTTCTCATTTTGCACGTTGATGTCAAAAGTGTAGCCGACCTGCTGACCTTGTATTTTGTGAAAGTTGAATGAGAAAACGGTGTTAAAGTGTATTCTGTTTCTACTCCTTTCTTGCTTTGATTCATGCCGATTTTGTATTTCCGCTGCATTTTCGGTAGTTGCTAGCTCCGATTGTCTCAAACGACTGTCAAATACGGTCCTACAATTGGTATGAGAGCCAGTTGTGAGCTAGTTGACCCGAATCAAAGCCTTTTTCAAGCACATTTTGAGTTTCAGACCTTTCCGACAGACAAAATGGACTGAGATTTGAGTATATAGTGTAAAACTGATTAATACCAAATCCTTGAGAAATTCAGACCTAAAATCAGCTTAAAAGTGACCTAAAATGGCTCGAGAATAGGTTCCGCTTTTGTGTCATCTTGAGAGGTTTTGCTTATTTGGGATTAGAAACCAGAGGTTTCGCTCGTGTAGTTTCGCTTATTGTGACATGTCAGAGGTTTCGCTCATAGGTTTCGCTCCAAAATGTCAGTGTTGAGGTTTCGCTCGAGTGGTTTCGCTTATTAGTCAGTATAGTAGTTCCGCTCTTGAGGTCATTTAGTAGTTCCGTTTGTAAGGTCAATAAGTAGTCTCGCTTATTTGGTCATCACATAGTTTCGCTCTTAGTGTACAAGTAGTTCCGCTCTCACATACACTTAGAGTCTAGTTTCGCTTATTTGACCTGTTTTAGTGTAAAAACCATATTTTGAGCGTTTAGTCCATTTTGTACGTGATCAAGTGTTGGAAACTAAGTTTGTGTTAAAAGTTTTCGATAAAAACAACCTGTTAATCAAAAAGTTAAACGTTTTTGGAAATTTATCACTAAACATGGAACATCAAGATTTTTATAACTTGTTTGCGGGGAGTGGTATGGCTACGCAAAGTCCGGCAAGTATCATGCAAAATGTTAACATGGAGAATGAATTGGGGACTATGCAAAAGCCACCAAAGCTCATGAGTTTAGATAAATATGCGGGATGGTCCGACCGTTTCAAAAAATGGGTGCAAGCCAATCACTTCGAGTGTTAGATGAAAATAGAGGCTAAGTATCAACCACCAGTTAATGGAATGGGATTGGAAAAGGGAATCGGGAGTTTGACAGAATCTGAACAGATTGAATTCAAAGCTGAAAAGAAAACGGTGAGCATTCTTCAACAGGCCATTAAAGAAGATATTCTCGTCTTACTGCAACATGAAGACAATGCTCACTCAATGTGGCAAGCGTTATAGCTGAAATTCCAAGGCAATGTTTCAATGATTAAGAGCAAGAAAGCCTTAATCAAAAAGGAATTTGATATCTTTACTGGGATTAAAGGCGAGACAACAAAGCAGTTAATCGAACGATACTGTCATCTTGTGGTCGAAATGAAACGTTTGGAAATTAAAAAGACAAATGAAGAATGGATTGATAAGTTTTGTGATGCTCTTCCGTATGATGAGTGGGGAACGTATCTAATGATGTTGAAGAATAATTCTGATTTTGTGAATCTCAACCTCAGCTCATTCATTGAGAAAATCGAAGCCCACGAGCTGGAATTGCTGAAAATCAAGAAAATGAACTCAACGAGTGTGCAGCAGGATGTATCGTTGTATTACAAAGGCAACCATACAGTCTCAACCAATCAAAGTCCAAAAATACATACAGGGTTCAGTGCTGATAACAAGTGTTTCTTCAAACACTTCGCAATCTGGCAATTCGTCACCATTTGCGAACTTTGAACCGAATGTCAAAGCTCAGGAACAGCCTTCACCTCAAAGCTCAACATGATCAAATCATCAGGCATACATTTCTGGAGTTCAGTGCAACATTGCGGTAAACATAAAGAATGGGAACGCGATAACTGAAACAGCCGCAAAACAGCACATAGCACTGCTCGCTTCCGTTCTTGAGGCTTATGAGGGCTTAGTCGCAGGGAGGATCGGTAATCCTGACATGACGAAGGAGGATTACGACCAAATCGATCCCAAAGAGCTTGAGTTAATTGACATCAAGTGGTGTATGGTGAATTTGGTGCGTAGGGCTCAGCCTTTCATGGAAATTACAGGCCGAAACAGTCTATCAGGCCCCGATCAAAAGTTAGGGTTTGATAAGTCGAAAGTTACATGCTTTAAATGTAAAGAACGCGATCACTTCAAACGAGAATGTCCTAATCGTGAGCAACAATCACCAAAACCCGTTCACCAACGACTACTACAGGCAAGCGATATATCACCAACCAAATCAACAGCAAACTGTTCAGAGGCCACAGATAGAGAATAAACCGGAAAAGGCACTGATTGTGAATCAAGACGACGAGAAGGTTGCTGCAAGTTTCAGCTGGGATAAGTATATCCCCGGTAGCGATGGTCAAGCAATGATGGCTGAAGTTGTTTAGATTTCTGAGAGTGTGTCTGAACCGGAAACAGTTACTGAGGATGTTTCTGTGGTTGTTGAAGAGGTTTCTGCTGATTATGCGGTCGATATGAAAGAAATAGCTGCTGGAGTGTATTATTATCAGTCAGAGCAAGAGGTTTTAGGAAGTTTAATGAAATCTGTATTGCCTCCTAACATTTCTGAATCTTTTGCAGGTTAGTTTGAAGAACCAAGGACCGGATCCTGCCCAAGGTTTGAAGAGAAGAAAGAAGTCATTGAAGAGTTGATAGATGTGTCGAAAGAGATGACTGGAGAAGTTTTGAAAGAAATAGCTGACAAAGCACTGATGAGAAAACTCAAAGAGGTAGACTCAGAATCCGAGGAGTCAAAGTCTGTCAGTAGTGTGTCTGTCAAAAGAGAGGAATCTGGAGTTCAGGAGAGCAAATCTGTCAAATTATCTGAGTCGGAGTCAAACAATGTCGGTAAAGTTGATAGTGTTGAGCAGGTTGTTGAAAAGGTTGTTTCAATCCCTGAAACACCGTGCAAACAGTGTTTAGAACCATGCACGGAGTGTCTTGAAAAAGACACTAAGTATCAGGAGTTGAAACACCACGCTGATATGATTAAGTTTGACCTTAGTCAAGTGAAAGAGGCGTACGATACTCTTAAAAGGTCAATCAAGATGATACAAAAAGAAAGTGTCGAAAATGATAAAGCTACAAAATTGGCTAAAGCAACATTATTTGATAAACAACAAGCAGTCAATTTTCATTTAGACACAATTGCTTCGCTTAAAAAGGAACTTGAATTGGTTAAAATTGAAAACGATCGGATTGATAAGAAGTTAATGAGTTATGTGGCTTCGTCGTACGTTCTTGAACAAATTGTTCCCCAACAACCACATGCTTCACCTGTCTTTAAGAGCGTTCCACCCCCAATGTGGAGTCATTACACACAGAAGTATCCAGATGGGGTGGAAGCGGCATTGAATCTCAAATTCAGAATGATAGAAGATGAGTTGCCTGAGACCATAGATGTCACATTTTCCCCATCCGATCCCGACAACGAATCTCAGGTTATCAAAAATGTTGTCGATCAGGTGTTGGATGAGGAGAGTGAGAAGTCTGAAAAGGCTCAATCTGAGAAGGCTGTCAGTGATTCTGAAGATGAAGGAAATTTCTTACATCGATATGTACCGAAATCGGAAAAGAGTGCGAATAACGATCCGATTATGGTGGTATACACCATGATTAGAACAGACAAACTTTATTCCGACTTCGAGTACCAACTTCAGAATGTGAAGATAGAAAATGTTGAAAAAGTGTTTAAACTGGTTGAAATGAACATTAACGAAGTTAGTAACAATGAATTCTTTTCGAAACCCAGAAAGTCGTTTATTACTTCACGTCCCACAAGTTCGGAAAAGAAAGAAGGGGTTGCTAAAGGTAAAAACAAGAAAAACACCTTTAAAAACAAAGGAATCGGGTTTGAAAAGAAATCGGCTAAGCAGGAGTTTAAGCCGAAAGAGAAGATCAATGAAGTTTTTGTCGCTGGTCCTAGTGTTGACGATGAGAAAGATTATATTTTCAGTCAAAAAGCTGTGGACAATTTCAATGCAACAAAGAAGTTGAAAGAAG
The DNA here is from genome assembly GCF_002127325.2 of Helianthus annuus. NCBI lineage: Eukaryota > Viridiplantae > Streptophyta > Magnoliopsida > Asterales > Asteraceae > Helianthus > Helianthus annuus. The sequence goes on along the minus strand of NC_035439.2, from coordinate 39,004,560 downwards.
AGTCAGTCAAATCTACTTTTGTAGAATATGACAAAAGGGTGTGTTACCGCTGCAATGAGATCGGCCACACGGCGAAACAGTGTCAGAATGTCATTGAGAAACCTGTTGTTGTAAAACCGGTTAAAAAACAAACTGTTTCAAAACCAAGCTGTTTCAAAACCAACGGTTCAAATGTCAAGCATTCACAAACCTCGGCCTAAATCTCCAACTGACACAAAGGGCAAAACGCCATTGGTTTCTCCGATCCGTATTTTGAAACGAGGTGAATCGTTGAAGTCGGAGGATAAGCCGAAATCTATTTTTGAGATTGGCGAATCCTCTAAGACAAGCAAGACTTCAAAGTTCTACCCTAAAACAAAAACTTTTGAAAATCAATCTTGGATCGCGAAAACGAAACCGTCGGCTGAGGTCAAGAAGATGGAGAACGCTTTGAAAATTGATTCAAATCTTTTTAAAGATGATGTGGTTGATTTTGAAAATGAAGTTGATAAGTTTCTTGATGAATTTCCATCGATAACTAACAAAGTTAAAACAATTGTGAAAGAAGAGGTTCCAAATGTCACATTTGATTTTCCGAAAACAAATGAAAAGTGTGATCTTGTGTTCAGAAGTGTGTCGGAAGTAAAGAAATCATGGGCTTTATTGTTTGAGTAAATTTGATTTGTTTGTTGCAGGGCTGCCCAAGTCGATACTATCAAAGTGGATGATGGATAGTGGCGCTTCAAGGCATATGACTGGGACGCTTGCTCTGCTCTATGATGTCAAATCCATAAACGGAAGCTATGTTAGATTTGCTAGGAATCAAGGTGGAAGGATCGTTGGTCAAGGGACACTGTCAAATGGAGTAATTTCGTTCGATAAAGTGAACTACATAGTAGAGTTAACAAACAATTTACTCAGTATATCGCAAATCTGTGATAAAGCGTTTAGTGTACATTTTACTAAAACTGAATGTGTTGTGTTGAAACCAGGGTTTAAAATCCCTGATGAGATGGTGCTGTTGCGAGCTCCGCGGGAAAATGATCTTTATATTTTGGATATGAGCGTCGCAACGCCAACATCTCATCAGAAACAGTATTTTGTGTCTAAAACCAAAGCGACAGAAAAAGATTCGATAATGTGGCATCGAAACATGGGCCACATTCATGTTCGCAAAATGAACTTTTTGGTACACAATGATTTAGTTGATGGTGTTAATCTAGAGAATTTTCACTTGAATGATGATTGTATAGCGTGCAAGAAGGGAAAGCAGACTCGAAAGTCACACCCATTGAAGATGATGAATTCAATCAGGTTACCTCTTGAGAGATTGCACATGGATCTCTTCGGGCCTGTCAACGTAAAGAGCATCAGCGGAGACTTATATTGCCTGGTGGTAACTGATGACTTTACGAGATTTTCATGGGTAGTGTGCTTGGAACGAAAAGATCAAACTTTCGAGTCATTGATGGTGCTTTTCAAGAAGATGGAAACGGTGTACAAACTGCCAATCCGGAGGATTCAGAGCGACAACGGAACGGAATTCAAGAATAACAAGATGTACGAGTTCTGCAACGAGAAGGGAATTCTTCATGAATTCAGTGCGTCGTACACTCCACAGCAAAACGGCATTGCTGAACGAAAGAATCGGACCCTGATTGAGACAGCACATACAATGTTAGCCGATTCCAAGCTTCCAATCTTTTTCTGGAGTGAAGCAGTTTCAGCAGCTTGTTACACACTGAATAGAGTTCTCACTGTCAAGAAGTACAAAAAGACTTGCTTTGAGCTGCTGCACCGTTATAAGCCAAATCTTGAGTTTTTGGAGCCGTTTGGGTCTCCTTGCACTTTTATTGATGAAAATGGTAAATTTGGCGCAAAATCTAATGAGGGTTTCTTTGTAGGTTACGCAAGCCCGCTGAAGAGGGTGTTCGTACCGTGCCTGGGGAAGGTGATTCAAGTCCTACATGTGGATTGTTAGAAGCACACTCCATCGCCACAACTTCCCGGACAAAGATTCCTGTTCGACTACGAAAAACTCTGGGAGTCGTTTCATCTGCCGGTCGAGCCGAGTGATGTGGAACTAGCACTTTTGTACCAGTATCAACATAATATGCCACAGGAACAAGTGCCTATACCGTCAAGAGTTCCTCAACCCGCCGTGGGTACTCACGACAATGAGGCAGGACCGAGTGGAACAGCTCATGAACCACCAGAGGAACCAGCTCCATCTTTTGACGAATCTGACGACTCAGAAGCGAAACCCGCTCCGACTTTTGACGAGGATCCAACGGAAGCTGAGGATCAAACGGTTGATCTTGACATATCGAGCTTGGAATCGGAAGTAAATGTGCCTGAAAATCCTATGCCACGGACGTTGTCTTATCATCCCTCAGAACAGATTATTGGTGACCTACAAAGTGGTGTCAAAACCCGACATCAAATAGATCGAGCTCTTACATGTTTCTATTCATCTATTGCTGATATGCAGAAAGAAGTCTCATTAAAATGTTTTATTTCGCAGATAGAGCCCGGAACCTACAAAGAGGCATTGTCCGAGGATAGTTGGGTGAATGCAATGCAGGAGGAGCTGCAACAGTTCGAAAAGCTGGGCGTCTGGAGACTTGTCCATCTACCTAAGAATCAAAAGCTAATCAAAACGAAATGGGTTTTTAAGTGTAAGCGTGATGACAGAGGTGTCGTGGTGAGAAACAAAGCGCGACTTGTGCTTCAAGGTTTCAGTCAACAAGAAGGAATAGATTATGATGAAGTCTACGCGCCGGTTGCCAGACTCGAGGCAATCCGGATTTTTCTAGCCTTCGCGTCATGGAAAGATTTTACAGTATATCAACTTGACGTCAAATCTGCCTTTCTTTACAGAACAATCAGAGAAGAAGTGTATGTGGGGCAACCGCCGGAGTTCACAGACCCACTGCACAGAAACAAGGTGTATCTACTGGACAAAGCGCTATACGGACTTCACCAGGCCCCGAGAGCCTAGTACGAGACGCTTTCGACATACTTGCTGGACAACGGGTTCACAAGAGGCACAGTTGACAGCACTTTGTTCACCAAGGAAGAAGCAGGCCACTTGTTGATCGTGCAGATATATGTTGACAATATTATTTTTGGATCCACCAACCATGACTTGTGCAAAGAGTTTGAAAAGGTGATGAAGAAAAAGTTCGAGATGAGCTGAATGGGGGAGATGAAGTTCTTCCTCGGGCTACAGGTAGAGAAACGCCCGACGGAATCTTCATTCACCAAACGAAGTATGTGAAGGACGTGCTTGACAAGTTCGACATGACATATTGCAGTCCTGCATCTACCCCCCTCGCGCAGAATCATGGAATTTGTCCAGACGAGCAAGGTGTGAAGATGGACGAGACATTGTACCAATCTATCATTGGCTCTCTGATGTATCTCACGGCTTCCCGTCCAGATATCATGTACCCGACGTGTCTCTGCGCCAGATATCAGTCAAATCCAAAGCAGTCACACCTGACCATAGTGAAACGCATTTTACGGTATTTGAAGGGCTGCCCAAGCATCGGCTTGTGGTACCCTCGATCGGGTGACTTTACTTTATCTGGTTTTGCTGATTCTGACTTTGGGAGCTGTAAGCAAAACGCAAAGTCCACCACTGCTGGGTGTTAGTTCTTCGAAAATCGACTCGTCAGCTGGCAGTGTAAGAAACAAACCGCAGTAGTGCTCTCTACATGCGAGGCTGAATACGTTTCAGCCTCCAGCTGTTGCTCGCAGATCCTTTGGATCCAACAGCAGATGCGCGACTTCGGCTTGCAGTTCTTAGATACTCCTATCTATGTGGACAATGAAGCAACGATTAACATTACTAAAAATCCGGTTCATCATTCGAAAACAAAGCATATTGAAATCCGTCACCACTTTATCCATGACTGTCACGAGAAAAAGTTAATTCGGATTGAACACTTGCACACCGATGATCAGAAAGCGGATTTCTACACAAAACCATTTGATAAAAAGAGATTTTATTATCTTTTGAGGTTAAACGGGATGAAGAATCTGCAATCTGCGAGGGTTATTGAATGCAAGCCGATTTGGGCGGCGATCTGACGTGAACCTTTGTCGAGTTGTCAATTTTGTTTGTACAGTTTATTTTCTGCTTTTCGATAAAAACAAAAACATAAAAATATGTTTTAGTTTTAGGGGGAGAAATTCGCAGAAAAATACAAAAACATGATATAATTCAAAAATCCAAAAACATTAAAAAATTCAAAAAGAGTTGTGTAGAATAGGGGAAATGATAGTACATCAGCTAGACTGGCACAGTACGCTAAAGAATTGTAATGTATAAAATGCAATTAAGCAGTCTCACTAAAGATGTGCCGGTAGGTTTTCACAAAATTAGTAGATCAGTTTGGGATATAAACATAAATTTCACTTGCGTCTACATAGGTAACCCCTGAAATATTGTTTGAAGGGTCCCGTATTCTGAGATACTAGGTCTTTATGCTTAGTGATATCTGGGGTATTATCCCGGGACTTCTACTGTATGGAAGTACTGACCTAGTCCCCGGATAATACTTTCTGCAAAAGCTTTGAAATATAAGCTCGCCCTCAGCATGCTGATGAAAAATAAAATTGATAGTCGCTGTTGTTGAAAACAAAAGATCCTCTAAAGGGGACACACCTTAAAGTCGAAGCCGTCATCTCTTTGCGTATACGGAAGTATCGACCTGAGCTCTCACGGCCCTCGCACTTACCCCTGAACAGATATCAGCTGTGGTATACTCACCTGTAAGACTGAATACTGGGGTCTGGATACGGGAGTATATACTGAGGTGGGACACATGTAGATGTTTAAGTTCTAAAACACTAATTTCGTATCCCAAAGAGGTTGAACGTTTTGTGAAAATTTAAGAGGATCAGTATATCGGCAATCTACGCGAATTGTTTAATGCTTAAAATGAATTAACAGCTTAACGGTGCTAGTGTCTAGTCGGCAGCTGATATGATCCCCTAACACACTCACAAAAATATTGTGTGTACAGTTTTCAGTTTATCCAGTTAAAAATCCAAAAAGATTTTAGTTTCTCATTTATTTTCGACAACTGACTTTAGGAATCGGAAGATCAAAGCTTAGTACAGAACATGTCTGTGTTTGATGAGGGCTGGGTAAGCTGGTGAGGCAGAATTGTGATTGGTACATTGTTGGATAAGTTTAAAAATGTTTGGAAGTTCAAAACGTTCAAAAGTTCATTCATTTGAACTATTTTTCAAGATAAAACAACTGCTTACTTCATAATTCGGTCAACCAAGGCCATTAACTTGGACTTGGTGGACCAAGCAGTTGACCAAGGTCATTGACTTGGACTTGGTCAACTGGGTGTGACGGTGGTTAATCTGAAATGTGTTAAAATGTTAAATTTTTGAAAAACAATTTAATGGTTTTGCTTTTATGTCACACTAAAATAAAGGTTTCGCTCATATGGCTGCTTATCATGTAGTTTCGCTTATAGCATCATATGTAGTTCCGCTTGTTTGACCCACATGGTTTCGCTTATTTGACAATTGGTCGTTGGAGCGAAACTACACCACCCAATATATAAGTTAGAAGGTTCCGCTCATGTGTCACTTTACCCTTTCGCTTATACGACACCTTCTCTGGCAACGTTGAAACGAAACCCTAGAATTGACCATTTTCAGGTGAAGTGCTGCCCGATTTTCTTTTGATCTTGTTATTCTCTTAGTTTACAATCATGGGCAAGGTTAGTACTGTTCTAATTTGTTCAATAACATGCTTAATTTGATCTGTCGGACACGTCTGTTAAATGAAACATAGTTTTAGGCTTTTAACTATTAAATCAGAACTCAAAATCAAACATGTATAGTCGTCTGAGTGTGTAGATCATATTATTGTGTATTGATTGGTTCAAATTTGTTGATTGATGATGTTTATCAAGTTGCAGATAGTTCAGACATAGATCTAGGGTTCTTTTAAAGTAAAAATTGAAATTAAAACAAACCCCTAGTGTCGGATTTCTCATGCTATCAGATTAGTGATTTCAATTTGAGGATTTGATGAGTTTGTAGAAGGTTTGACAGAGGTTTCGCTCAAACGGTTACAATCTGTAGTTTCGCTCATAGGACAATGTGTATTTTCGCTCATGTGTACCATGTTAATGATGTTCTACTTTTCTGTACATACTGTGGTTCCGCTTATTGATACATAATGATGTTCCGCGTGAATGTTCATCAGTAGTTCCGCTCATAGGAACATATGGTAATTTCGTTCATGAGTGCAGACTGTAGTTCCGCCCATCTATACAATCAATTTGTTCCGCTTGTATGAACAACAGAGGTTCCGCTCATAAGAGCATTTATGGTTCCGCTTGTATGCACAAAAATAGTTTCGCTTATAGGGTATCATGTGTGATAACTTGTAAAATTTTAATGTTTGAAAATTTTTCAAGTAATTCTGATTCAGTATATATGATTGTGATTTGCAGGGATCTAGTGTTGTATTTGATCCTCTTCACAACAGTTGTTGTGATTTGGATACTCAAAAATACCCAGACTTGGCAAATTTTAGTGGCATCTTGGAATTCATGGGTCGTATTCCCATTCAGAAGGCATTAACTGATCAAAGGCCAGTATACAAGTCTCACATTGAACGTTTCTGGACGAATGCCTGCTATGATGATCAGAATAAAGTTATATCTTCGATTGTTGAAGTACATGGCAAGATGGAGAAGACTTTAGTCACCGAAGCTCTTATTCGTGAAGTTATTAACTTTCCTGATGAAGCTGATTCGCCAACAAGATTTCCGGAAAGAATGGTGAAAGGATGCATATTAAGAATGGGATATCAGGGAGCTTTAAATGCTGGGAATTATTTGAAGTCAAATTTTACAAAGCCGTATAAGTTTCTGATTCATTGTGTATTGATGTCCTTAAGTAACACAAAAGGAGGGTATGATGCGATGCGTGACTATCAAATGAATATGGTCACTGCTTTGGTGCTAAACAAGAAATACAATTTTTTGCATATCGTGTGTCATTACATGGCAGAAAATATTACATCAAAGAGCAAAACCTGGACGTATCCGAGGTTTGTGCAGATGTTGATTGATTACGCGTATCCTGAGATTGACAGAAATATAAAGGATGATTTGTTGGTGCAATCACATATGAACAAGGTTTCAATCAAACAATTTGTGAAATATCATCCAAACCACCCTGAACCGAAAGTTAGTGTTGAACTCTTTGGGGCTATAAAAGATGCTAACTATGCTGATCCAGATCCAGTTGATCATCAGAACTGGAGAAATGAAGCTGAAATGAAAGAAGCGGCATATGCTGAAGAGTTGAAAGTTCTTGAAGATTTCAAAAGCACAAAGAATGAATGGTATGTGAAGGAAACAGGGAGGAGACGTAGAAAGGCCAATCCTATTGTTAAAAAGGATGAAGGATCTTCTTCACAACCAAAGAAGAAGCAAAAGAAAGCAGCTAAAACGTCTTTGATCGATGAACCGGAAGAAGATAATCCAGTGGTTACTGTGGAAAAGGAAACAGTGGTAGCTGCAGAAGATGATCCTTTTAATGTTGATGATTTATTTCATACTGATGTCTTGGAGACAGGGACAACAGTGATTGCTGATGTTGATAAAGCTGTTAATGTTGAAGCACAGAAAGAGAAAGAAAAGGTTGTTGATGATATTGAAGGAGATGATGTGGATAAAGATACTACGAGTTCCTCGAGTTCTTTAGATGAAGAGGTTGTAGATGAAACCGAACGTCGAAAAAGAATTCAAGAGGAGATAGAAAAAGAGAAGTTATTGAGAAAAAGAAGGAGACAAGAAAAGGACGATGATGCTGCTTACGTTCCTTCATCAGAACATGTCTCTGAATCGCAATCTCCTCCAGGTGGTAGAAAGAAAGCTGGAGCTAGAAAGAAAGTAGTTTCTCCAAAGATTCGCAAAGTTACGCCAAAGATCAAAGTGCCAAAGATTGTGCTCAAGAAGAAACAAACCAAGAAACCACCTACACCACCGCATGAATCAACACCACCACAATCACCTATCCAATCACCACCTCGACAACCTACACCACCACAACAATCCTCACCACCTAAACAACCAACTCCACCAAGACAACCATCACCTATTCATCAATCACCACCACCACAACAACCCTTTCTTATTTCACAAGAAATATTTCAAACACCTCCACTCACCCAAGGTCAACTTACACCGGGTTCTGCGGGATTCCAAAACTTTCCTAATGCTCCTTCGAATTTGAATGTGAGCCTAGATGATGTTGGAGATTTTGATTTTGCCAACACTTCACAAGTAAGGAATGTTGAAAAAAAGTTGATGAAGTTGTCGCTGAAAACAAGAAGCTTGCAGCTGAAAACAAGAAAGTGTCTGATCGGGAGAAAATGCTTGAAATGCGTGTAAAGAAGTTGGAGATTGATAATAAAGAGTTGGTGAAAAAGATTGACTCTGATCAATCTGAGATAGACATTTTGAAGGTGAAAATTGCTGAACTGGAAGAAGAAAAGGCTAGACGTGATGAACAAAATGAATACTTCAAGTTGTAGAACAAAGAATTTGAAGCAACTAAAGCTTTAAGAGATCATGAGTTCTATATGCTAAATAAAGTAATGGAAAGTATGCTTGAAACGTCTGTTGTGCAAAAGTTTGAAGAGCTGCAGGTTGAAGAGCTCAGAGCTAAACGTCAAGCCAAAATAGACGAGCAAATGAAAGACAAAGGCAAAGGAGTTGAAGGAAGTTCAGCTGTGACTGAAAGATCGATTGTTCCTTCAATGGTTGTTGATAATCCTGAGCCTATCTCTGCAATATCTGGTCTGTTTGAAGATGAGACACCTCTTGAAGAGTTGATGGGTGAAAGTGATGATGAAGATGATGAAGAGGAGGATGAAGAGGAAGATAAAGAGGAAGAAAAAGTATTCTCTGCGAGCAGTCATAGATCTGGTAAAGATGACGATGATGATGATGCTCAGGGAGGTACAGGTTTGAAAGTTACTGAAGAATCTACTGAGAAAACAGTTGATGATCTGATGAATGATTTAGTTAATGAAGAATTAGGGGAAGCAAGTGGAAAGGGGGAGTCTAGTAATGCTCAGATTGTTGAACATACTGAGAAGTTAATCTTGGGATTGGATGTTTACAGAGAAATGATGCATACTGTGGATCCTGAATTCAAGTTCGATTCTGAAGAAGAGTTGAATACTTTTGACATCAATTAACAGCCTGAATACACATATAAGTATGTTGAAGAGGCTGATAAGTACGACAGAGTTGAAGTAGAAGACTGGACGGATGATGAGGATGTGGTTGAAGATACTTCTAAGTATCCTACGTTTATGGAGTTTTTTGCAGAGGAGAATAGAGATGAATTGAGACAAAAAGTAGCAGAGGCGGTGAAAGATAAGAACTTTGAGAGCACTCAAAAGGATATGGAACAGGAAGAAAGGAAGAAATGGTTCAGAAAAAGTCATGAGAGAAAGTTTAAGAGACCTTTGAAGTATTATCAACGTGATCGAAGCGTATCTCTTGGTGACATCATCAGTTGGGGTTTCTTACCCCAAGTGAATGCTTATGCAATTAGAAGAGAGTGCGGAGTTCAGTATTTTGAACGTTTATATGACATTATGTCATTACCATGGTGGGATGTGGATGAACTACCGAAGGTAAGATGTTTGGATTATCATGTTCGAAAGAATGATGTTGCTATGTGGGGTTACATTACATATGAATCGTTAAAAGAGTTTCGTAAATGGAAGCCACATCATCCTAAGAGAGTGCAGAGGGTTGATCCTGAAACAGGAGCTGTAGAAACTATTTTGAATGTCAAACCGCCAAGAACGATGAAAACGATACCAATGCCTCAGATAGAATAGAATTTTATAAAGGCTTCATAGGTTGGGTGTATAGTTGTATTTCAACCGAAGCTATAATTACTTACAGAGCAGGAGGGGAGATACGAGAGATACATGTTTATGATCCTATGTGGCTTGTAAATTGCTCGGCGAAGGATATCGAATGTCTTTTCATCACCAAGATTCATTATCAACCAGAAGATAAAGATCAAGCGCAGCAGTTTCAACGTGTTGTTGCCCTTTGCTTTCAGAAAGGTATCAATTCTAAGAGTAAATGGAAATCATCTTGGTGGTCGCTTGATGAGAAGATGAAAAGGAAAGCCAAACGTGAACGTCAAAAGCTTGAAGAAAAAAGGGGCACATTTATAAAGATTCAAGCTAAAGAAGAAAATGCAAAGAAGAAAGAGAACGAAATGATAAGAAAGGCGCTAAGCAGGAAGCCTAAGCAACATGAAGAAAAGTTCAGAACTATTTGAAGACCCGAAGACAAGACGAAGACTGCGGCTGTATCCATTTGGAGTTTGTTGGTGCATAATGTCTAAAGCCTGCGTCTTAGTCTTAGTTGTTGAATGTATAGGGTCTAGATGTGTTAATTATGTATTGTATAGGGGTTGAAAGTGTAACTTTGTGTTTATTGGTATCAGAGCCATTGGTTATAGTAAGCTTCGTTTAAATTTTTGAAAAACCAGACTATAACCTTTCTTTTTCAAAAAACTACAATGACACTACACTCCAAAGTGCAAGATTCATCATTCTTATTGCATACACTATGCACATATACTTACTTAGCACTCACTCATGCATTGCATTTCAGATATGTTTAGTTCTCAAAACTCTAGTGGTAAGAAACCAGCAGATACTGATTCACCTTCGCAGCCTCCCAGATCTTTCCCTTGGTCTAGGAGAATCCTACCTGAGAAATGTCTGCTTGAGATACCCACTCATGAGGAGCTTGTTGCGGGTCCTAGAAAGAAACCACGAGAACAAAACGCGAAAGAGGAGACTGTTGGTGCATAATGTCTAAAGCCTGCGTCTTAGTCTCAGTTGTTGAATGTATAGGGTCTAGATGTGTTAATTATGTATTGTATAGAGGTTGAAAGTGTAATTTTGGGTTTGTTATGTAAAGGTTTCGCTTATATGGACATGTCCATAAAAGCGAAACTACTTGTTAAGAGGTTTCGCTCATTTGGACTGTCCACATAAGCGGAACTATCACCCCTATATATACCCAAAGTGTTTTCTCATTTTGCACGTTGATGTCAAAAGTGTAGCCGACCTGCTGACCTTGTATTTTGTGAAAGTTGAATGAGAAAACGGTGTTAAAGTGTACTACTTCTGTTTCTACTACTTTCTTGCTTTGATTCATGCCGATTTTGTATTTCCGCTGCATTTTTGGTTGTTGCTAGCTCCGATTGTCTCAAACGACTGTCAAATACGGTCCTACAGAGACGTCAGAAATTCAGCAACTAAGGGAAAGACAGGCTGTCATGGAGCAGAAACATAAAAATTTGGTCACCTACACCAGAGAACTACATGCACAAGTGAGCAGTATGGGTAATCTTCTGGATCATGCTCGTGACGAAATTCAAGCGCTAAACACAAGACTCACTGATGCGTAAACCATGCTGAGGAGGAAGACGAACAAGAGGAAGAACATAAGGAAGTTCAGGAGGAGGAGCCGGATGAAAGTGACAATGAAGGATCAGTCATCTCCTTTGCCGGTGATGACGTTTCACATCACTATCTATCCCTTTTGCTTTCATATTCCACTTTCTTTAAACTTATAATAATGATTATATTTGTTAATATAACACCTTATTAAGATTAACCACATATATTTCTAAAACCAAATGATTTAAAATATTAGTTATTTATAAAGATGGTAATATTACAAACAAAACATTAAATCTAATTTAACTTTTAATATAGGATTCCAATTATTGTCACGTGTCATTCTCTCCTTCAACCTTACAACTTAGACTTACATCTTATTTTAAAATATTTTAAATCCTTATCCTTGCAAATATAATAAATTTAATTTATGTATGCTAATAACCAGATTAGGATACACTATTTAATTAATATTATTAGAGTGATACAATGTATTTTATTGAAAATTATCGTAAAATAAAAAAGGGGAATTGGCCTGTAATAATCCCACCTAGACCTTATTGGCCATTAATAATCCCACCTTAGAATATTCCCCCCACTAGTCCCACCTTTCATCTATTTTTCCTACAATGGTCTCCCGTTAAAAAAACTTAACGGAGTTAAGCTTTTTTCCAAATTACAAACAGATTTTTAGGGCTTTTGATTAGAACGACGATACGAGTCCATTGATGTAAAACTTGCCTCGAAAGGGTGCTCCAAACGATGAAAACGGCGCTTCAATTCGGGTGTTTAAATTTCCAATTAACCAAAATCAAGTCACTTGGAGCACCATTTCGAAGTAAGTTTTACATCAACGGACTCGTATCATCTGTCACACCCCCAAAATCCACACGCGGAGTATCACCGCTTGGGAGCGTGACTGACCAGGATCAAGCAATCAATCATATCGAACATAGCATTTAATAATAAAAATAGATAATGTAATTCAACAAGACATGATTGATGTTCAAAACCAAACATTTGTTTAAGTAGCGGAAGCATGTAAGTAAACCCAACATAAATAATAATGTAATGTCATAAGTGTTTAAAGAAACAATCACGATCCAAGCCCACAACGACCAGCTCCTCCCTGTGCAAGCTCAATGTACCTAACGACCTGCAAGGCATGTAACAGAGGATCAATAACTAGTTGAGCGAGTTCACAGAAAGTAAATGCGTAATAGTAAGTTCGTTTGTAACAGGTGGCTCTACTGGGCCGTTAGTACGTTCTATTGGTGGGGGCTTCCCATGTTGTATAACCACTAGACTACTCGTAACCATAAGTATCCTTCACAACCGAGGATAGTAGTAAGTATAAATACACGTAGGTTTTACGTGAGTATCCTTCACAACCGAGGATAGTAATAAGTATAAGTACACGTAGGTTTTACGTGAGTATCCTTCACAACCGAGGATAGTAATAAGTATAAGTACACGTAGGTTTTACGTGAGTATCCTTCACAACCGAGGATAGTAATAAGTATAAGTACACGTAGGTTTTACATGAGTATCCTTCACAACTGAGGATAGTAATGAGTATAAGTCTACGTAGGTTTTACGTATGTGTCCTGCACAACCGAGGACAGTGACTAGCATAAGTATGTGTCCTGCACAACCGAGGACAGTGAGTAGCAGAAGTATGTGTCCTGCATAACCGAGGACAGTGAATAGCTTAAGTATGTGTCCTGCACAACCGAGGACAATGGTATGGTAGTCTAGTAGCAGTGTAAGTACAGTTCTATTCAATCTCAATCCTTCAATCCCAATTCCCGTGCCCTGGGAATCCCATGCCTTAGTAAGAGTGTGAACTCACCTTGGTTTGCTCGGTATGCTATGCTCTAGGGTTTATCAAATGTCTAAGTCCGTTACACACGACCTAGGATATGTTGCACATGATACGCTGTAAGTGATTGCGTCAAATTAGGGTTTACAAATCCTTGATATTCATGAAACTGTGTTTCGTGTGATCATTGTGTACATGCTGAGATCACATAGAATGTTCATACATACGAGATCATACAGTTGCCTCCAGTATTATACAATCATATATGGAGTCATACAGTCATATGCAGTAATTACGGTAACATACGGTGCAATTACGGTAACATACGGTAATGTACAGACATCATACAATATGTAGTATTCAATAACATGCATACAGTGGTGATAGAATGATCATATTTCATTCAATATCCACTTGGTTCCATTAACAAGTCAACATACTCGGACTGTATAACTATCCACAAAGCTCGGATCACAATTATATCTAGTAAGAGGTCGGACTACATGTCTACATATAAAAGTCATACTAGTGTGTTATGTAAAATGGTTCGGATAGTAACATATCAAAGGTGTTCGGACTACCCTTGCATCAATGAAGCTCGGACACCTTCTTGCCTCCTTATAAAAGTCGGACAAGGCATGTGTCTTCAAAAACTCGGACCATGTGACTATATATAGTGAAACTCGGACAGAAGGGGTAACACCCCCATCAAAACTCGGACAGTGTTGCTACTTGTCCAAAAAGTCGGACCATGGGGGTGGGGTTAAAGCTCGGATAGCCCCTCCCCCTTTATGCTAAACTCGGACACATAACACAATACAAAAACTCAGACTATTATATGTAAATAAAGTCGGACTCATGAGTTATTCATAAAAGTCGGACTTCACCATCGATTAAAACTGACTTAAGCCTTCTTAATACAAAACTCGGACCATCTAACCCTTTGACAAAGTCGGACCTCCATTTCATGAACCAAACTCGGACAACATATACATGATAAACATCGGCTCACTTTACAATTTCCAAACTTCGGATTATAATGCATATGAAACTCGGATCATGCAACAATTCATGAAACTCAGACAATTACATTCCTTCACATAACTCTGAGAAACGATTTAATCATTCGTTCTTAGCATCACAACAGTTACGTTTTCTATTGTTCAAGCAACCCTAATTTCATTCGCAGTAACCCAAATCAAGATCAGTATTCTAACAAAATAGTCACTTAACGATTAGCAAATGATTACGCAACAGAACATTAACCATTTCACCATAATCAATCATCAATCAATCACAGAATATTATAGGGAAAACTAGGGTTTTCATGAACACCAAATCAAGAATTAAGAATTGATAATAATCAAACAATCAATTAGGGTTTACAAGTATTACAGTAATCAATAAACAATTACCTTGAATGATTCTAGGAAAAGAGAGGAATCAAGAGTGATGAGTGTCTTGTGCCAATGATGATGGTGATGATGATTGCTAGGGGATTAGAGAAAGTACGTGTTTTGGTTTTTGTGAAAATGATTAGTGAAAGGGATTAGGGTTAATTATGGTTTAATTTTCACCAATTACTATATACCCCCTGAATTACTATATTTTACACAAGCACACCATCTCATAACAATTTCACAGTTTCACCACCAAGTTTATGCGTTTGACAAGTCTATCACAATTAACACATAATCATGCATAATCATACAATACACTTCATTGCATCAAAACAAATACCATTCCATAGCAACTAATTACAAATAACTAACTACACAAACAGTTAACGTGCAATAAATGCGAAATAAGAGTCTTGGAAATTCGAGTTGTCACATTATCCCCAACTTGAAAGAAATTTCGTCCCGAAATTTGGTACGCACTCACTGAGGAAGCTAGGTAAGCTGTATTGTTCACTGGTTTTCCTGGGGTGTCACATCATCCCCCCGTTGATTTGGAATTTCGTCCCGAAATTCAGTAGTAGTAGCTTCAGCCTCAGTAATGGTTGCATTGGTTTCGAATAGTTGGGGGTACTTTTCTGTCATCTGATCTTCGCGTTCCCAGGTGTACTCTGGGCCACGTTTGGAGTTCCAACGAACTCGGACAAGAGGGATTCTCTTGTGTTTGAGGACCTTAACATCCCGGTCCATGATTTCAACTGGCTCCTCGACGAACTGCAACCGCTCGTCGATAGTGAGTTCCTTAAAAGGAATTATGAGGGTCTCATCTGACAGGCACTTCTTCAGATTCGACACGTGAAATACATTATGAACTGCACCGAGTTCAGCTGGTAGGTTCAGTCTGTAGGCTACTGGGCCTATTCTTTCAGTGATTTCGAACGGTCCAACATACCGTGGATTGAGTTTGCCTCGTTTACCAAATCGAACCACACCCTTCCAGGGTGAGACTTTGAGTGAAACCCGGTCCCCGACCTGAAATTCCAATGGCTTCCTTCGCTTATCCGCGTAGCTTTTCTGGCGATCGCGAGCTGCCGCCATGCGTTGTCGTATTTGTGCTATTCGTTCAGTAGCGTCAACTACCATTTCTGGACCTTTAATCTGACTATCTCCCACCTCTGCCCAACAGAGAGGTGACCGGCATTTACGTCCGTACAATGCCTCGAATGGAGTGGCTTGTATGCTGGTGTGGTAACTGTTATTGTACGAAAACTCCACTAACGGGAGATGCTTTTTCCCAGCTGTTGCCGAAATCGATAACACATGCCCGAAGCATATCTTCTAGAGTTTGGATCGTGCGCTCAGATTGCCCATCCGTCTGAGAGTGATACGCTGTGCTCATGACTAATCGTGAGCCGAAAGATTTGTGCATCGCTTGCCATAGCTCTGACGTGAATCGTGCATCCCGATCACCCATATAGTATCATTCCCACGCTGGGATTTGGGTAGGCCTGTAACAAAATCCATGGAAATTTCTTCCCATTTCCATTGTGGTATCTTGGGCTACTGAAGTAGGCCCGCTGGTTTCTGATACTCCACTTTGACTTTTGCACACGTCAAACATTTGCCGACGTAAGTAGCGATGTGGGCTTTCATGCTAGGCCACCAGTACGTAGTTCTGATGTCGTGGTACATTTTATCCGACCCTGGATGTACCGAGTAGCGGGACTTGTGAGCTTCGTCCATTACCAGCTCGCGTAAGCCGCCAAAAAGGGGGACCCAAATACGCCCCGTTACATAGTAAGCGTCGTCTTCCTTTTGTTCCATTCGTTGCCTTGAGCCGCGTAAGGCTTCAGCCTTTCCGTTTTTCTGGTTTCAATGCTTCCACCTGAGCATCTCGTATTTGTGCAGAAAGACTGGACTGAATAGTGAGCTGCAAGGCGCGTACACGCCTAGGTAGGGTGTCTTTCCGACTGAGAGCGTCAGCCACAACATTGGCCTTGCCTGGATGGTACTTGATGGCGCATTCGTAATCATTGAGTAACTCGACCCATCTTCGTTGACGCATGTTCAATTCCTTCTGCTTGAAGATATGCTCGAGACTCCTGTGATCAGTGTAAATAGTGCACTTGGTACCGTACAGGTAGTGTCGCCATATCTTAAGCGCGAAAACAACAACTCCCAGCTCTAAATCGTGCGTCGTGTAATTCCGTTCATGAATTTTGAGTTGACGCGAAGCGTAGGCAATAACTTTATCACGTTGCATCAATACACAACCAAGCCCCTGCATCGATGCGTCACAACATACTACGAAATCGTCTGTGCCCTCTGGCAATGAGGGAATAGGTGCGCTGCATAGTCTATCCTTCAAGTATTGGAAAGTGGTTTCCTGGGAATCTCCCCAACGGTAGGTGACACCTTTCTGTGTCAACATAGTAAGCGGTTGTGCGATCTTCGAAAAGTCTTTGATGAATCGTCTATAGTAACCCGCCAAACCCAAGAATTGGCGTATTCCCGTTGGTGTACGCGGTGCAGGCCAGTTCCTGATCGAATCTACCTTGGATGGATCGACATGAATCCCATCCCTGTTCACCACATGACCTAAGCAGTGGACTTCTCGAAGCCAGAAGTCACATTTAGAGAATTTGGCAGACAATTGTTCCTTTCGAAGAAGTTCCAAGATAAGACGTAAGTGCTGCTCGTGTTCCTCCTGACTCTTGGAGTAGATCAGAATGTCGTCGATGAAGACAATGACGAACTTGTCAAGATAGGGTTTGCACACCCTGTTCATAAGAACCATAAAAACGGCGGGCGCGTTCGTAAGCCCAAATGGCATGACAAGGAACTCGTAATGACCATAGCGAGTTCTGAATGCTGTCTTGGAGACGTCCTCATCCCGGACTCTTAGCTGATGATAACCAGACTTTAGATCAATCTTGGAGTAGTAACTCGACCCTTGCATCTGGTCGAATAAGTCGTCAATGCGTGGAAGAGGATAACGGTTCTTCACTGTGACCTTGTTCAGTTCACGGTAATCAATTTCACATCCTGAAGGTGTCATCCTTCTTTTTCACAGATAATTGGTATCCAAGAGTTCTTGTAGCTCCCCAAGGCGAAGAGATAGGTCGGATAAATCCCTTATCCAAGATTTCTTGTAGTTGCGTCGATAGTTCTTCCGGTTCTGGTGGAGCTAAGCGATACGGTGCTCGAGCTATGGGTGCTGCTCCTGGAGCGAGCTCGATTTGGAATTCGACCTGACGATGAGGCGGTAGACCAGGTAAATCTTTAGGAAACACCTGAGGAAAGTCGCGTACAACTGGATGGTCTTCCAACTTCTTTTCTTTCGCTGATGCGTCAGTAACGAGAGCCAAAATTGCGGTGTGGCCCTTCCGCAAACATTTCTGAGCCTTCAAGAAAGAGGTGATGCCAACCACAGCACCACTCTTGTCGCCTTGAACTTCGAGAGGTTCTTGACCAGAACGAGGAATGCGAACAATCTTTTCTTTGCATAGGATTTCTGCTTGCTGTTGCTGCTGGCGATTCCGATTTGCAGGCCGTGGGCTCCTGAATCCTTAGCTTCATGGCCCATCTTGAGACACCTCTGGCAACGCCCCTCGTTGCACTAACCACCATGGTGTCTGTTGCATTAGTTACACATTGGGTGAATTCCCCGATATCCACCCTGCCCCTGACCACCAGAAGTTGGCTGACTCGGCTCTGGTGATCACTATTCTTGCGCTGCTGCTGTGCTTGAGACCGAACGGTAGCTGAACCCTTGCTGGAATACCCATCCCATTTCCGCTTGTTGTCACTAGGAGTAGCGGGAGTAGCAGAAGTGGTAGCGGTAGTAATAGCGCTGATACAACTAGGCAGCCTGTTCTGTTCCACTGCCTGATCCGCGAGGCGATGAGCAAGACGCTGAATGTCTTGGATATTGTCGAGGTTAGCCGATGTAGCATGGCTCTGAATCTCTGAGGCTAGACCCTTGAGGTATAATTCGATACGCTTGCTTGGAGGGTCCACCATGGTTGGACACAAGATGGCCAGTTCGTTCGACCGTTTCGTATAAGCTTCAATTTCTGACCCCGTCATTTTCAAATGGTAAAGCTCTACTTCCAACTTGTGGATGTCATCACGCGTGCAGTATTCCCTTTTAATGCGTTCTTTGAATTCGTTCCAGGGGGTGGCGTTAGCAGCTGCCAACCCTAGTATCCGTACTTGCGCGTTCCACCAAGTTAGCACGATTTCTTCCAAGGTACCAGTGGCGTACTTGACCCTGCGAGCCTCAAGGCATTCACACATCTTGAATACTGACTCGAGCTTCCCAAACCAATGGAGTAGTCCCACTGCTCCTTCTGTGCCACTGAATGTGCTTGGACGACAGTCCATGAAGTTCTTGATTGTGCAGACAAGCTGCTGTGCGTTCTGACCCGTTGCGCGAGAAAGATAGGTCAAGGTTAAGCGCGAGAGTTGGGTCACGAGAGTAGGATCTAACATCCTAGGATAGGTCTGGAATAGCAGGTTATACCTCCTGCTTGTGCGGCTGCAAGCGCCGCAGCAACTTGTTCGTTAGTGAGAGCCGTCAACTGGGCTTGAGTCATGTTAATACGTCCAGACATGATCGAACAGTAAAGGTAGCATAAGTATGAATGGTTCGCGAGTAGTGCGATGACAGAAAAGTGTAGGCACATAGGTGTTCTCAAGCAGTAACAAGTAGTGAGCAAAGTAATGTAAGCATACTACGAGCAAAGTTCTATGCAATTCTAGCATGTAGGCAATAAACATAAACCTTATTACCTAGGATGTCGAGTCTTGCACGTGGAGCGAAGCGTCGTTGTGGATCGTTGAGAGCACTGTTCTGGTTATAGTCTGGTTTTAATAAAAACGTTTTTCCCATATTAAAACCAAGTTCTCTATAACCAATGGCTCTGATACCAATCTGTCACACCCCCAAAATCCACACGCGGAGTATCACCGCTTGGGAGCGTGACTGACCAGGATCAAGCAATCAATCATATCGAACATAGCATTTAATAATAAAAATAGATAATGTAATTCAACAAGACATGATTGATGTTCAAAACCAAACATTTGTTTAAGTAGCGGAAGCATGTAAGTAAACCCAACATAAATAATAATGTAATGTCATAAGTGTTTAAAGAAACAATCACGATCCAAGCCCACAACGACCAGCTCCTCCCTGTGCAAGCTCCATGTACCTAACGACCTGCAAGGCATGTAACAGAGGATCAACAACTAGTTGAGCGAGTTCACAGAAAGTAAATGCGTAATAGTAAGTTCGTTTGTAACAGGTGGCTCTACTAGGCCGTTAGTACGTTCTATTGGTGGGGGCTTCCCATGTTGTATAACCACTAGACTACTCGTAACCATAAGTATCCTTCACAACCGAGGATAGTAGTAAGTATAAATACACGTAGGTTTTACGTGAGTATCCTTCACAACCGAGGATAGTAATAAGTATAAGTACACGTAGGTTTTACGTGAGTATCCTTCACAACCGAGGATAGTAATAAGTATAAGTACACGTAGGTTTTACGTGAGTATCCTTCACAACCGAGGATAGTAATAAGTATAAGTACACGTAGGTTTTACGTGAGTATCCTTCACAACCGAGGATAGTAATGAGTATAAGTCTACGTAGGTTTTACGTATGTGTCCTGCACAACCGAGGACAGTGAGTAGCAGAAGTATGTGTCCTGCACAACCGAGGACAGTGAATAGCTTAAGTATGTGTCCTGCACAACCGAGGACAATGGTATGGTAGTCTAGTAGCAGTGTAAGTACAGTTCTATTCAATCTCAATCCTTCAATCCCAATTCCCGTGCCCTGGGAATCCCATGCCTTAGTAAGAGTGTGAACTCACCTTGGTTTGCTCGGTATGCTATGCTCTAGGGTTTATCAAATGTCTAAGTCCGTTACACACGACCTAGGATATGTTGCACATGATACGGTGTAAGTGATTGCGTCAAATTAGGGTTTACAAATCCTTGATATTCATGAAACTGTGTTTCGTGTGATCATTGTGTACATGCTGAGATCACATAGAATGTTCATACATACGAGATCATACAGTTGCCTCCAGTATTATACAATCATATATGGAGTCATACAGTCATATGCAGTAATTACGGTAACATACGGTGCAATTACGGTAACATACGGTAATGTACAGACATCATACAATATGTAGTATTCAATAACATGCATACAGTGGTGATAGGATGATCATATTTCATTCAATATCCACTTGGTTCCATTAACAAGTCAACATACTCGGACTGTATAACTATCCACAAAGCTCGGATCACAATTATATCTAGTAAGAGGTCGGACTACACGTCTACATATAAAAGTCATTCTAGTGTGTTATGTAAAATGGTTCGGATAGTAACATATCAAAGGTGTTCGGACTACCCTTGCATCAATGAAGCTCGGACACCTTCTTGCCTCCTTATAAAAGTCGGACAAGGCATGTGTCTTCAAAAACTCGGACCATGTGACTATATATAGTGAAACTCGGACAGAAGGGGTAACACCCCCATCAAAACTCGGACAGTGTTGCTACTTGTCCAAAAAGTCGGACCATGGGGGTGGGGTTAAAGCTCGGATAGCCCCTCCCCCTTTATGCTAAACTCGGACACATAACACAATACAAAAACTCGGACTATTATATGTAAATAAAGTCGGACTCATGAGTTATTCATAAAAGTCGGACTTCACCATCGATTAAAACTGACTTAAGCCTTCTTAATACAAAACTCGGACCATCTAACCCTTTGACAAAGTCGG
This sequence comes from Helianthus annuus, assembly GCF_002127325.2. Classification (NCBI taxonomy): domain Eukaryota; kingdom Viridiplantae; phylum Streptophyta; class Magnoliopsida; order Asterales; family Asteraceae; genus Helianthus; species Helianthus annuus. The sequence goes on along the minus strand of NC_035439.2, from coordinate 38,983,058 downwards.
ACCTCCATTTCATGAACCAAACTCGGACAACATATACATGATAAACATCGGCTCACTTTACAATTTCCAAACTTCGGATTATAATGCATATGAAACTCGGATCATGCAACAATTCATGAAACTCAGACAATTACATTCCTTCACATAACTCTGAGAAACGATTTAATCATCCGTTCTTAGCATCACAACAGTTACGTTTTCTATTGTTCAAGCAACCCTAATTTCATTCGCAGTAACCCAAATCAAGATCAGTATTCTAACAAAATAGTCACTTAACGATTAGCAAATGATTACGCAACAGAACATTAACCATTTCACCATAATCAATCATCAATCAATCACAGAATATTATAGGAAAAACTAGGGTTTTCATGAACACCAAATCAAGAATTAAGAATTGATAATAATCAAATAATCAATTAGGGTTTACAAGTATTACAGTAATCAATAAACAATTACCTTGAATGATTCTAGGAGAAGAGAGGAATCAAGAGTGATGAGTGTCTTGTGCCAATGATGATGGTGATGATGATTGCTAGGGGATTAGAGAAAGTACGTGTTTTGGTTTTTGTGAAAATGATTAGTGAAAGGGATTAGGGTTAAGTATGGTTTAATTTTCACTAATTACTCTATACCCCCTGAATTACTATATTTTACACAAGCACACCATCTCATAACAATTTCACAGTTTCACCACCAAGTTTATGCGTTTGACAAGTCTATCACAATTAACACATAATCATGCATAATCACACAATACACTTCATTGCATCAAAACAAATACCATTCCATAGCAACTAATTGCAAATAACTAACTACACAAACAGTTAACGTGCAATAAATGCGAAATAAGAGTCTTGGAAATTCGAGTTGTCACATCATCATTCTGATCGAAAGCCCTAAAAATTTGTTTGTAATTTGGAAAAAAGCTTAACTCCGTTAAGTTTTTTTAACGGGAGACCATTGTAGGAAAAATATGTGAAAGGTGGGGCTGGTGGGGGGAATATTCTGATGTGGGATTATTAATGGCCAATAAGGTCTAGGTGGGATTAATACAATAATTAGATCTTTTTTACTTAACCATTCTTATATTAATACTAATCGGAAAAACGCAATAATTAGATTATACTATTATTACACTTTTTTAACTATGTGATCATGATTATATAGAGGTATGATTTACGTTTTTTTTTTTTTTTGATATTTTACGTGTAAAATATACATGTTTGTAACACTTATAAATTAAAAATTATTTAATCATTTTTTTTTTATATTTAATACGTGTAATACATGGATTTATAAGCTAGTGTTGAAGTGAATATTTGTTTTTGTAGACATGCTTGAATCTTTAGGAGTGGAATAATGGATTTTAATAATCCAAACTATTAGCTGTTAACCGGCAACGTGAAATACCCTCACACCTAATAACTTAAAAACGACGCAGCGGAAAAAGAGCCTTAAAAAATTCTTTCTCTATTAGACACATTTCTTACATGAAGGCTCAAATACCGAATGTCAAACATTAACTAAAAGAAATATACAACATTCACTTTCAATTAACACTTTAAGGAGTTACATAATTAAAGCTATGTGACTGTTCTTTTCTGTACAATCCTTGTTCTCGACTCGATCTATGTCTGCTTCTCTTTGATTGTGGTAGAAGAAATCCGTGTAGTACCTGTGGACATCACATACAACTTAACCATTAGTCGTTAACAACATCATACGACATTATTCTCATGTAATTTAATATCAACTATCATTCAACTATCCTGTCGTATTTTCTCATTCCGAGTTCGACTTCGATACCTCATGAACCCGATGTTCTTTTACCTGCATTACATTTCAACTTCAAGGCACACCATAGCAAACATCAATGCCCAAACATAATGAAACCATTCCTGTTGGTGCATATGTCTATTGACTTCGTCTTCTATCGAGTCATGTAACGAGATAGATAGACCAAGACACGTTGTACGAGAAGAACGGGAAACAGGTCTGAACCAGCAGGTTCATGCGACCTGGACATGACTGGTTCGTGCGACCTGGTGTTCTCTATAAATAGGAGGTCTTGGGTATTTCATTTGTAACTTCTGATTCTGGTAGCGAAGCTCTGCCGAAGTGTCGTCAGCTCGTGTAAACAGTTTCAAATCAATACAATCGACAGCTAAAGTGATTCTAAGTGCATATCAAGCTGCTACAACATCAATACGTCTGATTCCACCTTTCGTATTGATCAAGAACTCTTCTGAACGTCTTGTTTGATCGATTCACCGATCCTACAAGTGGTATCAGAGCCCAGGAGGAAGAGTTCTTACAATTCCAGCTTGATTTCTTCAAAAACAACTTTTTTCTACTCATTTTCTACACTTTTTCTTTTAAATTTCAACGCATTTACGGTTAAAATGATCTGAATTTCACATATAACACGTAAAACTGAGTTTTAATCAATCCTTGAACAAATCAGAACCTAATTCAACCTAAAACTTGATAAAATGACCCAAACCGCGTGAAAAACATATCAGATTGTTCGAGAGATTCTCCAAGTCGTGCGGTTTAAACAATCCAGACCGCACAAAGTGATTCAGACCGTTTGAAAATACTTCAGCTCGCACGAGATGGGCCAAGTCGTTTGAAAAGTATGGTCAGGTCGTACGATTTGATCCAGGTCGCTTAAATCAACCCCAGATCATTTGGAAGGGAAACCAGGTCGCACGGGGTGATTGAGAACTCCAGATCACGTGAAATATAGCCTTCGGGTCGTAGGGTGTGCTTAAAAGCATTCTAGGTCGTTTAAAACCAGGTTCCAGTTCGTGTGAAACATCTCCAGGTCGCTTGAAGGTATCTAGTTTGTGAAATTGTTTGTACCGAAACATGAATTCTGAATTTTACAACGCATTTGCTACCGCAGTCACTATGGCTCATAACGTGAACTTAGAGAATGAAATGGGTACCATGCAAAAACCGCCTAAGCTCATGAGTATCGAGGAGTATAGTGGATGGGAGGAACGTTTTGAAAATTGGCTTCAAGCTAATCATTTAGAAGCGTGGGAATGTGTTGTAGAACGATATGTTAGACCGATTGGTGAATACAAAGAGATTGTTGCTATTAAAGATTTAGACGATAACGAGAGAAAGAAATACAAAAGTGAAAAGATGATGATCAGTATATTGCAACAAGCCATTAAGGAAGATATCTTGATCTTATTGCAACACAACAGAAGTGCACACTCAATGTGGAAAGCACTAAAAACAAAGTTTGTTGGAAGTTTAGACATGATCAAGAACAAAAAATCACTTTTGAAGAAATAATTTGTTGGTGCATTTCATCTGTTGACTTCGTCTTGGATCGAGTCATAGTGTTAGAATGTTAGATCAGGGCACGTGTTACGAGAAAATAGGATAGTGTATAGGTGTTTTATGTTAGGTTCGCTTATAGGGACTTAAACAAGTTCGCTTATGTGTCAAAAGTGGGGTTCGCTTATATGATCATTGTGGGTTCGCTTTTGTGGTCTTGTTCCTTGGAGCAAACCAGCAACCCCTATATATAGTCCCATTAGCGGATCATTTGTAACTTTGGATGAAACTCGTACCGAAGTGCTGCCGGATCGAGAACTGCTTGTAATCTGTTATATCTTAATGCATTAGAGTGTTTAAAGTGATATTCTAGCTGTTCCTGAATCAAATACTTGTTTTCCGCACCTGTATTTGATAGAATTACCTCTGAACGACTCGTTCGGGTCGCCAAACGATCCTACAAGTGGTATCAGAGCTTTAGGAGGAGGAGTTCTACAGAGAATAGCTGAGATTCTTCAAAATTTCTGTATTCTACACCTTCTTTTTCTGTTTCAAACATTTCCAACGGTCAGAATTAGCTCAAAATCTCAGGGATTGTGCGCAACTACACAGAGACAAACCCTTGAAAGTTTGGTTTCAAAATTAGAAGGAAAAATGGGTCAAATTGATGTCCGAATGTGGTCCGCTTTTCTGGACATGTCTTAGGTCCGCTCCTGTGCACACTCTAGGTCCGCTCGTAATGACAGTTTCAACCAGGTTCGCTCGAAAGTTCTTGTCTGGTTCGCTTATAGACACATACTGATTTAGATCCGCTCCAAAGCTTCTGCTGGTCCGCTTTTGTGTTCAATCTTCAGTCTGGTTCGCTTTTACAGACAGAGTCTGGTTTGCTCGTGTGTAACTTTCTGGTCCGCATTAGCATACAACAAACAGTCTGGTCCGCTCATTTGTCTTCTGGTAGATCCGCTCAAGTGAACTAACTTGGTTCGCTTTTGTGTGCTGTTCAACATTCTGGTTCGCTTATAAGACTGTGGTGAATATTTTTGAAAAATTTGAAAATGGACGAAGAATTCTTCAACGCATTCGCTACCCCGGTAACCCCAATCACTTTGGCGCAAAATACGATGCTCGAGAACGAAACGGGCACGATGCAAAAACCACCAAGACTCATGAACATTGAAGAGTATAAGGGTTGGGAAGGTCGGTTTGAGAACTGGGTACAAGCAAATTATCTTGATGCTTGGGAATGCGTGGAGACAAAGTATGTTCGACCTTTGAATGACGATGAAGAACCTGTTCCAATCAAAGATCTTTCTGCTGACGCTAGGAAGAAGTACAAAGATGAGAAAATGATGCTTAGTCTTCTTCAACAGGCAGTGAAGGAAGATATCATGGTCCTTCTACAGCATAATGGAACTTCGTATTCGATCTGGAAAGCGTTACGGTCGAAGTTTAGAGGAAGTGAGGAGATGGTAAAGAGCAAGAAATCACTTCTAAAGAAAGAATTTGATTTGTTTCGAGGGTTGAAGAATGAGAGTACGAGAGAGATTATTGAACGTTATTGTAATCTGCTTGCAAATATGAAAAGGTTAAGTATTGAGAAGAGTACTGATGAGCTAATTGAGAAGCTTGCTGATGCATTGCCTTATGAGACGTGGGGCACATACTTGATGATGCTCAGAAACAAGAAAGGTTTTAGCAACCTGACGCTTAGTAAGTTCATCGAAAAGATAGAGGCTCAGGAGATGGAACAGAGAAAAGTGATCAGAATGAAAGATTTCGATGGTGAACAGGACATCGGGCTGTATTATAAGGCTGGGGTTAATGAGAAGAAATCTTCAAATTTATCTCCTAAGGTTGAGACTGCCTACAGCGCCAAGAATTCATCTGGAAGTCCATCATCGGGGTCCAACAGCAAAACCAGCTTTACTTCATTTTCATCATATGATCCAAACATCTCTGCAACTAAAAATGGAAGAAAATTACAGTGCAACATAGTGTTAAATCTTGAAAACGATCAAGATTATTCTGAGGAAGTTGCCAAAAACCAAATGTCTTTATTAGGAATGGTTTTGGAATCTTACACTTGTTTTGTTGCAGGTCGTATCGGCAATCCAATGCTAACTAAAGAAGATTACGACCATATAGATGCAGAAGAAATGGAGCTGATGGACATAAAGTGGTGTCTTGCTAGTGTTTTACGGAGAGCTGAGAAATTCAAACAAATCACGGGGAGAGATGATCTTCGTGATGCGAATGTCTCTACTTTAGGTTTCGATAAATCTAAAGTCACTTGTTTTCAGTGCAGGGAAAAAGGACACTTCAAGAGAGAGTGCACAAACCGAGAAGCAAGTGGAGCTAAAAATCCGTTCAACAACAACAACGATTACTATCGAAAAGCCATCTATCACCAAGTTGGTCAATCATCTCAACAAACACATCAAGCTCAAACTGCACATGGAAGAGATGTGATAGAAGATTCAGGAAAAAGAGCATGTATGGTTAATGAAGACGGAAAGCAGTCATTTAGCTGGGATAAATATATTACAGATAATGGAAAAGCTTGTTTGATTGATCAAGAAGATGAAAAGCTAGCAGAGGGTTTTAGCTGGGCAAATTTCACTTGGGATGATTATATTCCTGATCAAACTACAGCTTACACTGCTTTTACGGCAAAGGTTGTAGATGATAGTGATGATGATACGGAATATTGGGCAAGAAAATATAAAGAAGATATAAAGCTGCTTGCTGAAAGTGATAGTGAAGATGAAAAAGTCAAGAAGAAAAAGAAAAAGATCAAGACACCGGTGAGCAGTGATGATGAAGAGGTTCCGGTGGTAAGAAGACAAAAGGTGAAAGAAGTTCCAAAATTCAAAGTTGATGAAGAAGTTGATGCGAAAAAGATTCCGGTGAAGTGTGAAAACTGTGAAGCTGTAAAGAAGCAGAACAACACTTTGATTTACAACTTGAACAGTTTGAAGGAGTCTTATGATGTGCTGAATAAGACGATGAATCGGTACAATCAAACGAGTGAAGAACAAGCTGTAGCAATGAAGACTCTTCAGGGAGCGTTTATGACGGAGCAGAAATTTGTAAACAACTACATTGAGAAGTGTGCTGCTTTAGAACAAAAGCTTGAGCTGCAAAGAATTGAAACGGAGAGAGTTAATCGTTTATTAAAAAGTTACTCATGTACTTCCTATGTTATTGACAGGATTTATCTGACGGTTGAGAGCATGAAGGTATGGGAAGACGATGAGGTAACTAAAGAGAAAGCAGCTGAAGTTAGTGTTGAGGAAAAGATTGCTGACAAGAAGAAGAGTGACAAGAAAAAGGATACTAAAAAGATGACATCTGGTAAGAAGCAAGGTGTAAGTTATAACAAGTGTCCACCCCCGTTGGAAAATGGATATTTGCCTAGATATCCAAATGATGAAAGAGTCAAAAAGGCCACAAATTTACAGTGGGAGTCAGAGTCGTCAGTAAATCTTCCAGAAAATATTGATGTTGTATTTACATCATCTGACACTGATCAACAGTCTCAATTGATGAAGAAAGTCGTGGATCATGTGTTAGAGAGTGATGATGTTGAAGAGTCAAAGTCTGGGTCATGCACACAGAGTCAAACAGAAAAACAGGGCAAATTTGTTTATGATAGAAAGTTTCTGTTATCAAAATCTAATTTGGATGATGGATTGTTTAAAGTTGCTTACACTTTGAATGATTCTGACAAATTATATTCTGATGAAGAATTTCCAATAAGAGGTGTTAAAACTGAATTGATAAATAAGGTTTTCGTACTCACAGAAATTAATATTTCTGAAATAAAAGGCTTATGTCTTAATGAAAAACCAAGATATTACACCTCAAGAGTTCAACAGAGATTAAACAAGAAAAAGAGTTACAGTTCTGGTTCAGATTTCCAAAAGAGATCAAACCATAACGGTAATTTCAAAAAGAATGGTTTAGGGTTTATTCCTACAGAAAAACAGAAAAATGAAAAATCTGTTCGTGATTTTAAATCCAAAATGTCATTTGTTTCAGGTACATCAACTGATGAAGAAGAAAAGACAAACTTCTGGAAAGAATCAAACAGTGAGTTTCTAACGTAGAAGCAAGTTGAGTTGAAGAAGATAGCTAAGTAGAAGAGAGACTCGAGAACCTGTTTCAAGTGCAACAATGTTGGACATATTGCCAAAGATTGTTCTAAGGCGATACAATCAAAACAGGGAGTATCTCGTAAACTCAAAGAACAAGTGGTTGAGTTTGAGCCACTAATTGATCGAACCAAACTGTTTAATAATTCTATTTTTGAAATTGGTGAGAGTTCGAATAAGTTTTACAAGAAGAAAGCCAAATCTGACAACCAGAAATGGGTTGTTAAGAAGGTCGGTGAAAGCTCTAGCGATGATTCTGATGGATCAAAATCAGAGGAGCTATCTTCGGGCGATGAAACTGATTCCACAAAGTCAGTTGAGCCACAAGTTGTTTCAAAATGTGAAGCTGATGTAAAAGTTGAAAAATCAGTTCCGATTGTTAATGATGAGGAGTTTCCATTACTTCGGGCTGAGAATTATAAAAAGAAAATTGGTAAAGTTGAAATTTCTAACCAATTTTATCATGATGAACAGGAATTTGATGCTGAGAAGGTCTTTAACCCCAAGGTAAAACACATCTTTGGCAAGATGATTGATGGAAAAGTCAAAGGTGTTAAGGAATTTTATGAGAAGAAAACAACGAAAGAAAAGGTTGAACCATCCCTGGTTTGTGACTGGGATGGTACATATTATGAACAGTAAGTCTCAGGACTTGCCGGAGCTCCCAGGTTGGTAAGCGTGGAGCATGAATCGGCATCTTTCTTGAATTTTATTCGGTAACGTCAATCATACAAACGGTAAAGAGGTTTGTTTATGTTTGTTGGTTATAATTACAAGTGGTTAGATGATTTGATTACATATGGTAAATCAAGGATATTAATTTGTACTTGTATTTTCCTACTTCTGGTTGGAAGACAAGATGATGAACCACATCCCCGAACATTTGTTTGATAAATCTACAAGTGGTAAAATCAATCAAACTTATTTTCCGGAAAAACCATTTTGATAAAACAAACTTAAGTGTTTTGAAATATAAATGGGAAAATAGTTTGTTGATAGGTGGAGTTCTGATTGTTTATGCCTAGTGAATGGCGATTTGAGGTGATTTATATCGGTTGTCATGTTTCTGTACAGTTTGTTTTCATATTTTCATTAATGTGTTTGCATTTTAGGGGGAGTAAGAAAATTTCAGAAAATCCAAAAACATTAGAAAATTTGAAAAAGTCAAAAACATGATAAAATCAAAAATGAGTTTTGTTGTGAAAAAGAGGAAATGATAGTACATCAGTGGACTATCATAACATGCTAAAGAATTGGAAAGTCAAAATGTGATAAACAATCTTACTGCGGATGTGTCAGTAGATTTTCGCACATTTAGTAAATTGAAACGAGATATAAACCTAAATCAAATTTGCTTGATTTGTGGGTAACTATTCTTGAATATATGGGTAACCCCCGAAATCTTGTTTGAAAGGTCCCGTATTCTGAGATACTAGGTCTTTATACTCAGTGATATCTGGGGTATTATCCCGGGACTTCTGCTGAATGGAAGTTCTGACCTAGTCCCCGGATAATACTTTCAGCAAATGCTTGAAAAAGCGCCGCCCTCAGCAAATCGATGAAACAATTAAATTGATAGTCATTGTTGTTGTAAAAAAGACCCTCTAAAGGGGACCCACCAAAAGTCGAGCCGTCATCTCTCTGCTGAACGGAAGTTCTGACCTGAGCTCTCACGGTTTCGCATCTACCCCTTTACAGATATCATCTGTGGTGTACTCACATGTAAGACTGAATATTTGGGATCTGGATACAGGAGTATATTCAAGTGGAGTGATACATAATTAAGTTTAAGTCTCTAAAACATTAATATCATATCTCGAATCAATTGAAGTCTGTGTGAAAATTTAAGTGGACAAACATACTGACAATCTAGGTAAATTGTTTAGAACTGAAAATGTTTAAAGCTTAACGGTGTTAGTGATATGTCTCAAAACTGATATGATCCTCTTGCACAAGCTCACAAAAATATTGTATGTAAATAGTTTATATCTGCATTTTCATTTTCTTTCAGAAAAATCCAAAAAGAGTTTTGATGTGTTTTAGCATAAATTTTTGAAAAGTCAAAAAGATTTTTGACAACTGATATTGAAAAGCTGATTTTCAAAATTCAAAGTGCTAAACATGATGAACGTTTGGTTTGGGTGATTGTGTTTGAAACAAAATATGTCACAATTTCAAGTTGGTTCATCACAATTGAGAGGGAGTCTGAGTTGGTGCATGTTTATATGCTTAAATGTTGTCATAAATCTTATGTTTGTGGTAGAGTTTATGCAGGAAGGTCAACATCTGAGAGAGAATATGTAACATTTGAGGGGGAGTACAAGTTGGACTTGATAAGCTCAAAAGTTGTCAATCTCATTGTGAGGGGGAGTCTGTTGATGAGAAGAGAAAGAGATGAAGATAGAGAGAAAAGCCCAGTGGCTAGTCAAGATAGAAGATGTGAAGACACAACAGTGTGGTATGACTCGATGGCACTCCGTCAACATCTGAGGGGGAGTCTGTTGGTGCATTTCATCTGTTGACTTCGTCTTGGATCGAGTCATAGTGTTAGAATGTTAGATCAGGGCACGTGTTACGAGAAAATAGGATATTGTATAGGTGTTTTATGTTAGGTTCGCTTATAGGGACTTAAACAGGTTCGCTTATGTGTCAAAAGTGGGGTTCGCTTATATGATCATTGTGGGTTCACTTTTGTGGTCTTGTTCCTTGGAGCGAATCAGCAACCCGTATATATAGTCCCGTTAGCGGATCATTTGTAACGTTGGATGAAACTCGTACCGAAGTGCTGCCGGATCGAGAACTGCTTGTAATCTGTTATATCTTAATGCATTAGAGTGTTTAAAGTGATATTCTAGCTGTTCCTGAATCAAATACTTGTTTTCCGCACCTGTATTTGATAGAATTACCTCTGAACGACTCGTTCGGGTCGCCAAACGATCCTACAGAATTTGATCTATTTCATGGATTGAAAACTGAAAACACCAAAATGATTATAGAAAGATATTGTAATTTGGTGGTTAACATGAAGCGATTGGATATCAAGAAAGATAGAGAAGAATGGGTTGAAAAGTTGGCCGATGCGTTACCACAAGATGTTTGGGGCGCGTATCTTATGATTCTAAAAAATAATGGTGAATTTGCGAATCTATCTTTGAGCAAATTTATTGAAAAACTCGAAGTTCAAGAGATGGAACAACGGAAAGTGGCGAAAATGAAGAATTCTAATGGTGAACAAAAGAAATTGGTCTATACTACAAAGGAAGTACGATTTATAAGACCAACATTGCACCAAAGATCGAAACTGCATTTAATGCAAACAGTTCTTCTGGAGGGTCATCTCAAGGATCAGACAACAATACTGGATTCTCTTCATATCCATCATTTGATCCAAATTTTTCAGCAACCAACTCTAAACCGCAAAGCTCATACAACAATAATGGCCAAGTACTACAATGCAACATTGCATTAAATATTCAGAATGGTCAGAATTTCTCGGAAGAGGTAGCCAAAGGTCATATGTCTTTATTGGTGACCGTATTAGAATCTTATGAAAGTTTGGTAGCCGGAAGGATTGGTAGTTCAATGTTGACCAAAGAGAATTATGATCAGATTGATGCTGAAGAGATGGAACTAATGGATATAAAGTGGTTTATGGCTAGTGTGTTGAGAAGAGCTGAGAAGTTTAAACAGATCACTGGAAGAGATGATTTTCGTGATGCTAGAACTTCACCTTTAGGTTTTGATAAATCTAAAGTTACTTGTTTTCGTTGCAGGGAGAAGGGGCACTTTAAGCGAGAATGCACAAATCGCGAAGCAAGTGGAGCTCAAAATCCATTCGGCAACAATGATTAACATCGAAAAGCGATTTATCATCAAACTGCTCTACAGCCGCATCAACAACAATCGCCACAAACTTCACATGCTAGGAAGGATCTGACCGAAGAGCCATCAAAGAAAGCTTATCTAGTTCATCAAGAAGATGAAAGAATCCCAGAAGGTTTTAATTGGGATCATTATGATCCTAACAGAACTTCAGATTCTAAAGCATTTGTTGCTCAAATTTTTGAAGATTCAACTGCTGAAGATGAAATAGTGTATGCTTATTACGAATCTCAGCAATTTAGTCCTAAAAAGAAAGAAGAAGAACCAGTTTCAACAGAAGAGGCTTCACAAAAAGCACCAATCTTTGATCACTCATTAGATGAAGAGAGTGATGATGACAATAAAGAAATTCGAAAACTTGAATATTATAAAAGAGAATTTTCACCTGATAGATATAATTTGTATTTTGCAGGTAAAATGGAAGAGATCAAAGAAAGACAAGCTGCGAAAAAGAAGAATCATAACGCAGCAACTGTTGTAGAAAAGGTCAAACCTGAGGAAAATGTTCGAGTAATAAAGAAACAGGTTAAAGAAATTCCAGCTATCAAGGTTGAGAAGGAAGCCGATACTGAAAAGATACCTGAGAAGTGTGACAATTTTGATACTGTGAAAAGGCACAACAATAAATTGATTCATAACATGAACAAACTGAAAGAATCTTATGATGTTTTAAACAAAGCTATGAATCAATATAGCAAGTTAAGCAATGAACAAGAGATAGCTATGAAGACACTCAATGGAGCGTTCATGACGAAGTAGAAAATCATCAATCAGTACATTGAGAAATGTGTTGAACTTGAACAAAAATAGGAAACCCAGAGGATAGAAACTGAGAGGGTAAACAGGTTATCGAAAAGTTACTCATGGGCTTCTTACGTGATTGACAGGATTTACCCTACAGTAGAAGGCATGGAAGCGTTTGAAGAGAAGAAGTCTGAAGTAAAAAATACTGGTAAGAAACATAGTACCAATTATACAAGGTGTCCTCCTCCGCTTGAAGAAGTATAATCTCCTTGAAATCCTAATTTAGAAAGAGTCAAAAAGGCAACAAAGTTAAAGTGGGAATCTGAACCTTCAGATGGATTGCCAGACACCATTGATGTAACATTCACATCGTCTGACACGGATCATGAGTCTGAGTTAATAAAGAAAGTGGTCGATCAGGTGTTAGATAAAGATGAAACCGAGGAGTCAAAGTCAAAGTCTTACACTTCAAGTCCAACAGTTGAAAAGGGAAAAAGGGTTTACAATAATGATTTTCTGATATCAAAAAAAAATTTGAATGACGAAACATTCAAAGTAGCATATACTTTGAATGACTCCGACAAATTATATTCTGATGAAGAATTTCCAATAAGAGGTGTTAAAACTGAAATGATTAACAAGGTTTTCAAATTAATAGAAATTAATATTTCTAAAATAAAAGATGTAAATCTTACTGAAAAACCTAAAAAATACACTTCAAGAGTTCAACAAAGGTTAAACAAGAAAAAGGGTTACAGTTCTGGTTCTGGTTATCAAAAGAAACCAAACCATAACAGTAATTTCAAAAAGAAAGGATTAGGTTTTATTCCACGTGAAAATCATAAAAATGAGAAAATTTATAAACCAAAAACTAAATTTGTTTCAGGAACATCTTCTGAAGAAGAAAAAGAGAATCTGTTCAGAAAGCAGACGAACAAAGAACCTTGCAAAGAAGCAAGAGGGAATGAAGAATGATGTTGCTAAGAAGAAGGAAATGAGAACCTGTTATCAATGTAATAAAGTTGGGCACATTGCATGGAACTGTCCAAAGGCAACCCAAACAAAACAGGGAGTCTCTGAAAACTTGAAAGAAAAGTTGGTTGATAATGAACCACCAACCGAACAATTTAAAGTGTTCAAAAATTCAAAATTTGAGGTTGGTGAGACTTCAAAACGTTTCTACAAAAGAAGAGTGAATCTGAACAATCACAAGTGGGTTGTTAAGAAATTAGAAACACTTTCTGGCGATGAATCTGACTCGTCAAAGTCAGAGGAGCCACCAGTTGAGCTAAAAAGTGATAATTCCGTTCCGACAATGGATGATGCAAATTTTCCACCATTGTTAAACGGAAACTTAAAGCAAAAAATGGCAAAGTTGAGATTTCAAATCAATTTTTTTCTGAAAAGAAAGAATTTAATGTTGAAAAAGCCTTTAACCCTAAAGTTCTAAATATTTTTGGAAAAATGGTTGACGGGAAGGTCAAAGGGGTAAAGGAATTTTATGAAAAGAATAAGAAAGGAAAGAAACCGAGTGATGATGACTCGGAATCACCCAAGGACCGCCAGGCTTGGGTGAATCTCTTTAACTGAAAATCCTGACTTGCCGGATCTTCCAAGTTGGTAATCGTGGAGCATGATCGACATCATTCTTGTAAAATGTTTTTGTGAAAAACCTACAAGTGATAGTGTTTTTACAAGTGGTTAAAAGAAAAAAAAAGGATTCATTCATAAGCTGTGGAAGAACAAAATGATGAATTAAACCCCATAATGTGTGAAATCAACAAAACTAATTTTCCGCAAAAACCATTTTGATTAAAATAAACTTAAGTGTTTTGAAATCATAATGGGAAAATAGTTTGTTGTCAGGGGGAGTTCTGATTGTCTAAGCCAAGAGAATGGAGAATTGAAGCAATTCACATTAGTTGGTCATTTTATTTGTACAGTTTATTGCGTTTATTTTCAAATATTCCTTGAAAATCAAAAACTGAAACATATTTTTGATTTTAGGGGGAGTAAAAAATTTAGAAATTTTGAAAATTTGAAAAATCCAAAAACATGATAAAATCTAAAAAAAGCCAATAACATCGAAAAATCAAAAATGAGTTTTGTTGTGAAAAAGAGGAAATGATAGTACATCAGTGGACAATCACAACACGCTAAAAAATTGGAAAGATAAATATGTGATAAAAGGTCTCACTGATGATATGCCAGTAGGTTTTTACATGCATAGTAGATTGTTTTCGAGATATGTAGGATCGTATATCGACCTAGATGAGTCGTTCAGAGGCGTTTTCGTCAATTACAGGTGCGGAAAACAAGTAATCAACGTAGGAATAGCTCGTAATTCACTTTAAACTCTTTCTGTATTGATTTTACAATGATTACAATCAGTTCTCGATCCGGCAGCACTTCGGTACGAGATTCGACACACACACACTAACTGGATCGCTTATCAGACTATTTATACATGTATGGGTTCGCTTATTGGACAGGCCCAATAAGCGAACCACTCGAGCGAACCAGACTTTAACCACTCGAGCGAACCTGAACATTGACATTCGAGCGGACCTGACCACTAATGTCCGTTCGAGCGAACCGACTATACAATTGGACCTATAAGCGAACCAACTAGTCCAATTCTATACAAATTCACTTTTTCTCGTATTTCGTGCCCAGATCTAACATTCTGAGACTATGACTCGATCCAAAACGAAGTCAACAGATGAAATGCACCAACAAACTTCCCCTCAGATGTTGACGAAGTGCCATTGAACGGAGTGTCATCGAGTCATATCACACTGTCTTCAATCTTCTGTCTTGATCAGCCACTGGGCTTTTCTCTATCTTCGTCTCTTTCTCTTTTCATCAACAGACTCCTATTCACAAAACTTTGACATCTTTTGAATGTATCAAGTCCAACTTGTACTCCCTCTCAAATTGTGACACCTGTGTCACTGTGACCGTCAAACAAATGCCAAACCAATGAAATTTTGTATTTCATACTTGGGAATTGTGAAAATATGTGTATCATTTGCACATATCAATTCTTGTTCGATTTCGGGCTTTAAGTCGCTTTCTGGAAGGTTATACACGATCTGATGCGTAAATATAACCAGTTTAATGCAACAAACACTCCGGAATAGTGACATAGGCTTAACATACCTTAAATAACCTTTACATAACTTAGAAATAAGTTTTGGATGGTTTGGTATGCCGAAATCAAGTTTATTCGATCACAGGGACTATTTGTGTCAAACTGCGAAACTATACCGATTCGTATGGTGTCGAACAGTCCGGAACTTGATCATAAGTTAAACATACCATATATAACCTAAATATGGCTTAGAAATAAGCTTTGATAGGTTCGGTGTGTGAAAACATGCTTATATGATCTTACAGGGACTAAAAGTGTCATAAACGGCGTAAGTTTGCATTTTCGCGCATATCTTACGTTCTGGACACATCTGGACATCCAAAATTTTTGTACACACTAAAATATTTTTGTTTTAGTGATCGCCATGCAAAAATTCCATTCGTCGCTTAATTTGGATCGTTTTCGCGTCCGTTCGAGTTTCGTCGTAAATAACCGAACAACGTGACCGTACGACCAAACGAACCGACATCCGAGATATTTTTGAGCATGTTTTGAGTCCCCTATGCTTTAACTTCATTTTAGAGCCTTGAAATGAGGTTAACGGGGTTTAAACGCATCGAAAAAGGCTTTAAACACGTGCAGGGACCATTTCTGTCAATTTTGAAACTTTGCTGAACCTGATACATGCTAGCGTAGCGCGAGCCCTAAGGCCTATGCCCTAGCGCTACGCGAGTGCCTCATCTGGGCAGAATGTGTGTTTTCAGCAACAGTTTGTAATTTCAGGGGCCAAACTTGCAATTTCTTTGTGTGGTAACCAAGTTACCACCTCTCCAAGGCTTTGCACCTGCTCCTAACACT
This sequence comes from Helianthus annuus, assembly GCF_002127325.2. Taxonomy (NCBI): domain Eukaryota; kingdom Viridiplantae; phylum Streptophyta; class Magnoliopsida; order Asterales; family Asteraceae; genus Helianthus; species Helianthus annuus. The sequence goes on along the minus strand of NC_035439.2, from coordinate 38,967,029 downwards.
TGTATGGATGAGATTTATTCCTTAATGGCTAAACAAACCACTTGTGATGATCCTAGAGCATCACCACAAGTATAAATAGCCCATCCATTTCATTCATTCCTTGCTCATTCTTCTCATTCCTCTCTTCACATCTGCTTTGGAGCTCTCTCTCAAGCATTTGGGACTTGTCTTCTTTGTAGAAAAGATAGCAAGGACTATTGTGAGCCTTCTTTCATTCTTTTTCTTGCTTTTTTCCTTATGTAGTGCAGAAAGTCAAACAGTTTGGCCAACAGTTTGACTTTCGGTTTTGACCATCAATTGGTCAAGTCAAAGTTCAATTGAACTTTGACACGTGATTATAATCACGATAGTTATAATCCTGCGCGATTATAACCGCTGATTACCACGTTATCTAGTTGTAGTGTCGAGTCAAAGTTTCGGTCAAAATGCGTTTTAGCACGCATTTTGCAACGGAACTACTTTAGGGTATCAAAACACTTTGTTTTGATACCAAATAGTAAATGACCAAAATGCCCTTTTGAAGCTAGAATCCGTAATTTGACTATGTGAACATATTTTTGACAAGTAGTCTGATTTAGTAACATGTTTAGGGATAATTGGGCATGTAAGACTTGGCATAGCACATAGATTACCGTCCGAACATAGTTTTACGCTAACGACGCATTATAGTGGCTTATGTTACCATAATGGGTCGAAACGGGTCAAAAGCACTTAGGTAGGCCTTTCAATCAGAATGTAGGGTCTATTAAATCATACCATATGAGTTCAATTACTCATTTGATTTATAGAACCTCATTCTATCCTATCTCCCGATTTAGGTCCGGTTATTTACATAGTTACCTATATAGGGTGCCGTTTGATTCCCTGATCACTCTAGCTTTGCTTGGTTGTTGTTCAAGACTTCTAAGCACCCTCAGGTGAGTACATAGTCCCCTCTTTTACTGTTTTCAAACTGTTTTGGGGTGGAACACATGTACCTACTTGATACTTTCATGTTTCCCATGTTTTTATATCATATACTTACTATGTTCAATAGTACATTATTAGTACACGATTTCATTGTGTTTTGCTATGTATGTTCACGTAACATGCTAGCACATTGATTTCCATATACTACATTTTGTCGCATATGCTCATCCAGCATATGGACACATTGTTTTACATTTTGAACCGTTGTAACCATATGATCATTTGAACCGTTGAAACCATTTGATCATATGAACCGTTGGTAACCATTTGACTATGTGAACCATTAGTAACCATTGATTATGTGAACCGTTTATAACCGTTGACTAGATGATCCGTTGGATTATGTGAACCGTTTGTAACCATTTGACTATGTGAACCGTTAGTGACTATTTGACTATGTGAACCGTTTGTAACCGTTGATTGACACGAACTGTTTGAATCTGTTTGAACCGTTGGGTTAGGGAAGTGATTAGGTAACGGGGCGGGTATAATGTGTTAAAAGCATGGTGGATACGCCGCTGGTACTTCCTATATATAAGTGCTTTTAATACATTATATATCGTTGCGTTATCTAGATCACTTGGGCAATGGTAAACAAAACAAAGTTGTAATACAAGGTTTTCCAACAATATATTATACTATTCGAATTTTATTCCATAAACGATTTACAAATCTGGATTTAATTAAACAAATGTTTTGGGGTTAAGAATCATGGCTACGAGATTTTTTTTTTATGAAATATAACCAATTTGATTTGAGTTGGTTATTTGTGTCGCAATACTATACTTTTCAAAACAAGGTTTTTAAAATAAGTATTGCAATATGTAAAACGAGCCATGAATCTGAAACTCATACAAAACCTATGTACTCGCCGGCATTTTTATGCTGACGTACTTATTTTCACATGTGTTTCAGGTACAATAGTTGATGATGCTTGATTGATGATATTGGTGTATTCTCACATAGGAATGGACAAGGCCTTAGCGACTTTAAAACTTGGAGGATGATAGTTGTATTTATCTAATTTGTATCAAAACATTTAGTTCAATAATTCAATAAAACGAAACTATTTATTCCATGGTTGTGAAACAATGATTCTGTTACAACACTCCCCGACGTTTCCGCCACGTTTTGTTGTTTTACCTGGTCGGGGTGTGACAGAAAAGTTGGTATCAGAGCCAATGGTTATAGGGAATTAGGTTATTAGTAATGCTTTGACCTAGACTATAACCTTCCTAGGACCCTAACGCGAGTTTATTTGCGTTTAGTCATAAAACAATACCGTCACTTATCCTTAAGTGACAACCACAATAAGAACATAAATTGATCTGCCTTGAAAACTAATCATCTGTTCTAGGATGATTTATTATAAGGTTTTGAACCCTTCCAGCTTGACTCATATTTGGCTTAGTGCCTCTTGAGTTTTCAAACTCGTCAAAGTTTGGGTCTAAATAATGTGAACACGTGCAAACTGGAAGAGTGGATGCCTGTACCCTGGGTCTTCTGTCTAAGGCTAGAGTGTTCGTACAAATCCACAGTATCGGACCAGTCACTCTTACCTGGGAACTCTTGGGGTGAGTGTCCACTTATAGGCAAGCATGTCTTCGCGATACATTATATTGAACCGCTTACTTTGATTAGTCACTGTCTCATTTGTTTGCCTTTGGTAACAAACAAATGGTCGCAATCTTCATGCATTGTCATTCTCTTTTGACTATCTTTCGTTTGTTTCCTCCTATGCCTTCCATTGTCTTCAAGATGCCTCTTCATCGCAACAACACTCAAATGTCCGAACTAGGTGCTGCAGTTACCCAGCAAATAGGCGTCATACTCCAGAGGACCGTTGTTTTAGCTATCACCATGACTCGCCTCAGGGATGAAGCCGTATAAGGGAACTGCTCCTTGGTGCAATCAATGCCACCGTCATCACCCAAATCAAATACCCTATTTCAAATGTACCCATGGTGGACGATGGGGACATTTGGTTAACATTTGCCGCTTTGCGATCCAAAGCAAAGTTGTTACCAATCCTGTTGCTACTCAACCTTCAAATTCTGCTTCATATGTCGCCTTGGCATATCTAGTGCCTCAACCTCATGAACTTTCTACCTTGTGTATCGACGTAAGCACGCCTAGTGCAAGGTGTCGGAACACCTCTCGTTACACAAATTCCAAAATCCATGTAGGATCTTTCTATCCTCATAATTAGATCCTTGTGGATGGGTATCGTTCATCGGAGCCCTTAATTGAATTCTTTGTATGATTCAATACGTACATTACAATTCAATAAGGACAAAGCCGAATTCCTATTAAGATTTTCCTATCTTCATAGATAGATTCTTGAAAATGATTAAAGTGCCAAATGAAATCCACGGATTGGATTCCTGGTATGCTTTAAGTATCCGCGTTCAAAGATAACAATTTAAAGGCCAAATTAAACAATTATGTGATTATATGCTTATGTTCTCCCTTTTATGTTTTTCTGATCCAATTTTGTTATCCAAATCCTCGTAGAATCTTCCATATCTTCGTATAAGGGATTCATAGTAGGATATCCAAAGGTACTATCTTAAATCCTTAATGGACTTCTACGTTGGAGTTGAGTCCCTTGGGTTATGAAGTACTATTCCATAATTAGACCCCTTGAGTGGTCTAGTTAAACAGATTGATCCAAAATTCTGGTTAGGAATATCATGTGATGATGTAGCTGAAAAGACTCCTTGAGTGGTCTAATTAAAGAGATCTTTTGTTGATCTAATTAAAAGGACCCTATGGTAGTCTAGCCACACTCATCACAAGTTTGATTTTTCTTCCCCTACACATTATGAAATGAACTGTGCAGACTGTGCAAGGAATTACGTAATTATGGAGGCCTACATAATTATGGAATTTAGTGCACAGAAACCACAGCGAGTTTTGTCATGTGCCTTGAGTGAACCTTGTTCATTTCCAATTCTGATGAAGCACCCGTTGAAGAAAAATGAACTAGCTACTCATTTTTCACTTCTGAAAGAATATCCGTTGATGGAAATGAATATCCGTTTGTTTAATCCTTCATTTCCGTTCTGATGAAGAATCCGTTGAAGAAAATGGATCAACCATTCATTTTCGCTTCTGAAGAATATCCGTTGATGGAAATGAATATCCGTTTGTTTAATCCTTCATTTCCGTTCTGATGAAGAATCCGTTGAAGAAAATGGATCAACCATTCATTTTCGCTTCTGAAGAATATCCGTTGATGGAAATGAATATCCTTTTGTTTAATCCTTCATTTCCGTTCTGATGAAGAATCCGTTGAGGAAAATGGATCATCCATTCATTTTCGCTTCTGAAGAATATCCGTTGAAGGAAATGAATATCCGTTTGAATATCCTTTTCATTTCTGTTCTGATGAAGAATCCGTTGAGGAAAATGGATCATCCATTCATTTTCGCTTCTGAAGAATATCCGTTGAAGGAAATGAATATCCGTTTGAATATCCTTTTCATTTCTGTTCTGATGAAGAATCCGTTGAGGAAAATGGATCATCCATTCATTTTCGCTTCTGAAGAATATCCGTTGAAGGAAATGAATATCCGTTTGAATATCCTTTTCATTTCTGAATCTGAGGAAGCATCTGTTGAAAATGGATCATCCATTCATTTTCGCTTCTGAAGAATATCCGTTGAAGGAAATGAATATCCGTCTGATTATCCTTTTCATTTCCGTTTCTGAGGAAACATCTGTTGAAAATGACTCCGTCTGTTCATTTTCATTTCTGAAGAATGTCCGTTAAGGAAATGATAGGATTATGCTTTGCATATCTCTAGGGGTTATTTGACACAAAGTCACAGACAGACTCCTACGAATAAATTTCGGGACGAAATTTCCTAAAGTAGGGGAGACTGTGACACCTGTGTCACTGTGACCGTCAAACAAATGCCAAACCAATGAAATTTTGTATTTCATACTTGGGAATTGTGAAAATATGTGTATCATTTGCACATATCAATTCTTGTTCGATTTCGGGCTTTAAGTCGCTTTCTGGAAGGTTATACACGATCTGATGCGTAAATATAACCATTTTAATGCAACAAACACTCCAGAATAGTGACATAGGCTTAACATACCTTAAATAACCTTTACATAACTTAGAAATAAGTTTTGGATGGTTTGGTATGCCGAAATCAAGTTTATTCGATCGCAGGGACTATTTGTGTCAAACTGCGAAACTATACCGATTCGTATGGTGTCGAACAGTCCGGAACTTGATCATAAGTTAAACATACCATATATAACCTAAATATGGCTTAGAAATAAGCTTTGATAGGTTCGGTGTGTGAAAACATGCTTATATGATCTTACAGGGACTAAAAGTGTCATAAACGGCGTAAGTTTGCATTTTCGCGCATATCTTACGTTCTGGACACATCTGGACATCCAAAATTTTTGTACACACTAAAATATTTTTGTTTTAGTGATCGCCATGCAAAAATTCCATTCGTCGCTTAATTTGGATCGTTTTCGCGTCCGTTCGAGTTTCGTCGTAAATAACCGAACAACGTGACCGTACGACCAAACGAACCGACATCCGAGATATTTTTGAGCATGTTTTGAGTCCCCTATGCTTTAACTTCATTTTAGAGCCTTGAAATGAGGTTAACGGGGTTTAAACGCATCGAAAAAGGCTTTAAACACGTGCAGGGACCATTTCTGTCAATTTTGAAACTTTGCTGAACCTGATACATGCTAGCGTAGCGCGAGCCCTAAGGCCTATGCCCTAGCGCTACGCGAGTGCCTCATCTGGGCAGAATGTGTGTTTTCAGCAACAGTTTGTAATTTCAGGGGCCAAACTTGCAATTTCTTTGTGTGGTAACCAAGTTACCACCTCTCCAAGGCTTTGCACCTGCTCCTAACACTTGTATGGATGAGATTTATTCCTTAATGGCTAAACAAACCACTTGTGATGATCCTAGAGCATCACCACAAGTATAAATAGCCCATCCATTTCATTCATTCCTTGCTCATTCTTCTCATTCCTCTCTTCACATCTGCTTTGGAGCTCTCTCTCAAGCATTTGGGACTTGTCTTCTTTGTAGAAAAGATAGCAAGGACTATTGTGAGCCTTCTTTCATTCTTTTTCTTGCTTTTTTCCTTATGTAGTGCAGAAAGTCAAACAGTTTGGCCAACAGTTTGACTTTCGGTTTTGACCATCAATTGGTCAAGTCAAAGTTCAATTGAACTTTGACACGTGATTATAATCACGATAGTTATAATCCTGCGCGATTATAACCGCTGATTACCACGTTATCTAGTTGTAGTGTCGAGTCAAAGTTTCGGTCAAAATGCGTTTTAGCACGCATTTTGCAACGGAACTACTTTAGGGTATCAAAACACTTTGTTTTGATACCAAATCAGTAGGTTAGACATGTTTTGACATGTCTAACTCGACACTATTAGTTTGTGCTTGTTTAGGGTCGTAAGATAAGCGGTCTAAACAACCGCTTATACTTCCGAACCCGACCCGTTTGGTCGATCTTTGGATCCGACCAAGCTTAGTTAGTGATCATAAATGCATAGGGAATAACCACTGAGGTTATAACCTTATGATCACGTAGGATCGGTTAGTCATTTGCTAGTTAGCTTGTATGCCCATAGTAAATGACCAAAATGCCCTTTTGAAGCTAGAATCCGTAATTTGACTATGTGAACATATTTTTGACAAGTAGTCTGATTTAGTAACATGTTTAGGGATAATTGGGCATGTAAGACTTGGCATAGCACATAGATTACCGTCCGAACATAGTTTTACGCTAACGACGCATTATAGTGGCTTATGTTACCATAATGGGTCGAAACGGGTCAAAAGCACTTAGGTAGGCCTTTCAATCAGAATGTAGGGTCTATTAAATCATACCATATGAGTTCAATTACTCATTTGATTTATAGAACCTCATTCTATCCTATCTCCCGATTTAGGTCCGGTTATTTACATAGTTACCTATATAGGGTGCCGTTTGATTCCCTGATCACTCTAGCTTTGCTTGGTTGTTGTTCAAGACTTCTAAGCACCCTCAGGTGAGTACATAGTCCCCTCTTTTACTGTTTTCAAACTGTTTTGGGGTGGAACACATGTACCTACTTGATACTTTCATGTTTCCCATGTTTTTATATCATATACTTACTATGTTCAATAGTACATTATTAGTACACGATTTCATTGTGTTTTGCTATGTATGTTCACGTAACATGCTAGCACATTGATTTCCATATACTACATTTTGTCGCATATGCTCATCCAGCATATGGACACATTGTTTTACATTTTGAACCGTTGTAACCATATGATCATTTGAACCGTTGAAACCATTTGATCATATGAACCGTTGGTAACCATTTGACTATGTGAACCATTAGTAACCATTGATTATGTGAACCGTTTATAACCGTTGACTAGATGATCCGTTGGATTATGTGAACCGTTTGTAACCATTTGACTATGTGAACCGTTAGTGACTATTTGACTATGTGAACCGTTTGTAACCGTTGATTGACACGAACTGTTTGAATCTGTTTGAACCGTTGGGTTAGGGAAGTGATTAGGTAACGGGGCGGGTATAATGTGTTAAAAGCATGGTGGATACGCCGCTGGTACTTCCTATATATAAGTGCTTTTAATACATTATATATCGTTGCGTTATCTAGATCACTTGGGCAATGGTAAACAAAACAAAGTTGTAATACAAGGTTTTCCAACAATATATTATACTATTCGAATTTTATTCCATAAACGATTTACAAATCTGGATTTAATTAAACAAATGTTTTGGGGTTAAGAATCATGGCTACGAGATTTTTTTTTATGAAATATAACCAATTTGATTTGAGTTGGTTATTTGTGTCGCAATACTATACTTTTCAAAACAAGGTTTTTAAAATAAGTATTGCAATATGTAAAACGAGCCATGAATCTGAAACTCATACAAAACCTATGTACTCGCCGGCATTTTTATGCTGACGTACTTATTTTCACATGTGTTTCAGGTACAATAGTTGATGATGCTTGATTGATGATATTGGTGTATTCTCACATAGGAATGGACAAGGCCTTAGCGACTTTAAAACTTGGAGGATGATAGTTGTATTTATCTAATTTGTATCAAAACATTTAGTTCAATAATTCAATAAAACGAAACTATTTATTCCATGGTTGTGAAACAATGATTCTGTTACAACACTCCCCGACGTTTCCGCCACGTTTTGTTGTTTTACCTGGTCGGGGTGTGACACAAATGTTCCATATTCCCCTCAGATGTTAACATTTCCTGCATACACTCTATCACAAACATAAGATTTATGACAACATATAAGCATATAAACATGCATCAACTCAGACTCTCTCATATGCACCAACACATGACTACTCTCAATTCTTAAATCTCTATGATGAACCACTTGAAAAGGTTGGATTATGAAAACATTTAGTTTCACACACACACTCCCCCTCAAATTTTGCTCATCATGTTCAGCACTTCGAATTTTGAAGATCAGTTTTTCAATACCAGTTGTCAAAAATCTTTTTGACTTTTCAAAATTTTATGCTAAAACGCACTAAAAAACTTTTTGGATTTTTCAGAAAGAACATAAAATGCAGTAAAGAAATATTTACAAACAATATTTTTGTGAGTTTGTGCAAGAGGATCATATCAGTTAAGGAACATATCACTAACACCGTTAAGCTTTAAACATTCTCAGTTCTAAACAATTTACCTATATTGTCAGTATGTTTGTCCACTTAAATTTTCACACAGATTTCAATTGATTCGAGATACGATATTAATGTTTTTAGATACTTAAACTTAATTGTGTATCACTCCACTTGAATATACTCCTGTATCGAGATCCCAAATATTCAGTCTTACAGGTGAGTATACCACAGATGATATCTGTAAAGGGGTAGATGCGAAACCATGAGAGCTCAGGTCAGAACTTCCGTTCAGCAGAAAGATGACGGCTCGACTTTTGGTGGGTCCCCTTTAGAGGATCTTTTTTACAACAACAATGACTATCAATTTTATTGTTTAATCAGATTGCTGAGGGCGAGCTTGTATTTCAAAGCTTTTTGTAGAAAGCATTATCCGGGGACTAGGTCAGAACTTCCATTCAGCAGAAGTCCCGGGATAATACCCCAGATATCACCGAGTATAAAGACCTAGTATCTCAGAATATGGTACCTTTCAAACAAGATTTCGGGGGTTACCCATATATTCAAGAATAGTTACCCACGAATCAAGCAAGTTTGATTTAGATTTATATCTCGTTTCAATTTACTAAATGTGTGAAAATCTACTGACAAATCCACAGTAAGATCGTTTATCACATTTATTACTATACAATTCTTTAGCGTGTTGTGATAGTCCACTGATGTACTATCATTTCCTTTTTTTTGCAACAAAAACTCATTTTTGATTTTATAATGTTTTTGTCTTTATCAAATTTTCTGATGTTTTTGGATTTTCTAAAAATTTCTTACTCCCCCTAAAATTCAAATACATCTAAAGAAAATTAAAACCAAACTATACAAAACGTGACAACCGATATCGAATTACATCAAATCGCCATTCACAAGTGCATAAACAATCAGAACTCCCCCTATCAAAAAACTATTTTCCCTTTTAGATTTCAAAACACTTAAGTTTGTTTTAATCGAAATGGTTTTTCTGGAAAATAAGTTTGATTGATTTTACCAATTGTAGGTTACCATTTGTATGTTTAACAAACAAGTGTTCGGGGGTGTGGCTCATCATCTTATCCATATGCAATCAAAATATCTCATCACTTGCAAAAATAATCACCAAACATAAACAAACCTCGTTTACCGTTTATATGAAAGACGTTACCGAATTAAATTCAAGAAAGATGCCGATTCATGATCCACGATACCATCTTCGGATCTCCGGCAAGTCCTGAGACTTACTGTTCAAAGTATGTACCATCTCAGTCACAAACCAGGGATGGTTCAACTTTTTCCTTCTTTATCTTCTTTGCATAGAATTCTTTAACTCCATTGACCTTTTGATCAATCATCTTTCCAAAGATATGTTTGACTTTGGAGTTAATGATTTTATCAGCATCAAAATCCTGTTCATCATGATAAAATTGATTAGAAATCTCAACTTTACCAATCTTCTTCTTGTAATTCTCAGCCCGAAGTAATGGAAATTCTTCATCATTAACAATCGGAACTGAGTTCTCAATTTTTACATCAGCTTCACATTTTGAAATAACTTGTGGCTCAACTGACTTTGTGGAATCAGTTTCATCGCCTGAAGATAGCTCCTCTGATTTCAACCTATCAGAATCATCGCTAGAGCTTTCACCACCCTTCTTCACAACCCATTTTTGTTTATCAGATTTTACATTCTTTTTGTAAAACTTGTTCGAACTCTCACCCTCTTCAAAAATAGAGTTCTTAAACAATTTAGTTCTATCCAGTGGTGATTCGAACGCGAACACCTTTTCTGAGATTTTGCGAAAAACTCCCTGTTTTGATTGTATCGCCTGAGAACAATCTTTGGCGATATGTCCAACGTTGTTGCACTTGAAACAAGTTCTCGAGTCCTTCTTTTGTTCAGCTACCTTCTTCAACTCAGCTTGTTTCTTTTTCAGAAACTCACTGATTGTTTCCCTCCAGAAACTTGTCTTTTCTTCTTCATCAGTTGATGTACCTGAAACAAATGACATTTTGGATTTAAAATCACGTACATATTTTTCATTTCTCTGTTTTTCTGTAGGAGTAAAACCTAAACCTTTCTTTTTGAAATTACCGTTATGGTTTGATTTCTTTTGGAAACCTGAACCAGAACTGTAATTCTTTTTCTTGTTTAATCTTTGTTGAACTCTTGAGGTGTAATATCTAGGTTTTTCATTAAGACATAAGCCTTTTATTTCAGAAATATTGATTTCTGTGAGTATAAAAACCTTTTTTATCAAATCAGTTTTGACACCACTTATTGGAAATTCTTCATCAGAATATAATTTGTCAGAATTATTCAAAGTGTAAGCAACTTTAAACAATCCATCATCCAAATTAGATTTTGATTACAGAAACTTTCTATCATAAACAAATTTGCCATGTTTTTATGTTTGACTCTATGTGCATGACCCAGACTTTGACTCTTCCACATCATCACTCTCTAACACATGATCCACAACTTTCTTCATTAGTTGAGACTGTTGATCAGTGTCAGACGATGTAAACACAACATCAATACTTTCAGGAAGATTGACCGACGACTCTGACTCCCACTGTAAATTTGTAGCCTTTTTTACTCTTTCATCGTTTGGATATCTAGGCAAATATCCATTTTCCAGCGGGGGTGGACACTTGTTATAACTGACACCTTGCTTCTTACCAGATGGCATCTTTTTAGTATCCTTTTTCTTGTCACTCTTCTTCTTGTCAGCAATCTTTTCCTCAACACTAACTTCAGCTACTTTCTCTTCAGTTACCTCATCGTCTTCCCATACCTTCATGCTCTCAACCGTCGGATAAATCCTGTCAATAACATAGGAAGTGTCACACCCCCAAAATACCACAAGCGGAAACACCACGGGACGTGTGACGTACCAGGATCCAAGCCACCAATCACATTGAACTATAGTATGTATTTAAATAAAAACTTTCATTTATTAGCATTAAGAGTTACAACGTTACAAATAATTCACATTATACAGCGGAAGCATAACTCATTTGTTAAGTGTGTATAAACCACATGTAAAAACCATTAGTCTTATGTTGCGATTCCACGTATCTCGACCCATGACCACTCCAGCCTTCCAGATAGCAAGTTCCATGATATAACCCTACAGACCTGCAAGCATGCAGACAAGTGTGTCAGACGACGCTGGTGAGTTCAAAGTTTTGTTAACGTGTTTAGTTACCAGATGTGTGTTTAAGATAGTTTAACGTTTTGTTTTGATGTTGTTATTACTCGATTACCGTATGTGGCGACTAGATGTGAATGCCCAACCCCAATGCCTCCATTTAGGCATTGGTCATGAGGTCAAGGTATCAAACAACCTTGAATAGATGTAAGGGGTCTTATATGTACACGATGTGAATGCCCAACCCCAATGCCTCTAACTAGGCATTGGTCATGAAGTCCAGGTAATTAGTTCACGCCCGTCCTTTCGGCCCGGTGTGAGGGTGCCAAACCTAATAGCGCTATCAACTAAATACCTCGTTGCTTCTTCAGCAACACGGTAGATGTATGGGGTCTTACATGATTTATACTGTGTTCAATAACCAACATCCCAAATAAACAGTTTACCCAGTATTCCCTTTAGAAACGTTTACCAGATGTCCCAAACCACCGGGACGCATGCTTAGAAAAGTGCAGTGAACTCACCTTAGATTTGCTCGGTATGTTTTATTACTTTGTTTCATAGTAAAAAACCATACCCTACCGTGGTTACCAAAAACAGTCAGTTTTATGAATTCACAATTCACGTATCCAGTCACACATATTGCTCAAGCAATAAACAGCCAACAGATAAACATCGCGTATGTCATAACAATCATAGTTCGTACTATCACACAAGTTGTAGCAAGTATCCGTACCGTCACACGTTCACTTTGCAAGTTAGGGTCGTACACGCACGTGTTATTTTATCATACGTACCTAGTTTGACAATCACATGGTAGTAGTCCAATCCTTATTCAATCGATCATGCAACTAACAACAACAATTCATATCACTCAATCATTTATTTAGTTATCAAAAATCTTATACGAACACTGTTCAAGGCTCGCCACCAACTTGGCAGCCCATATTGAAAGTCCTACGATGATCGGCCTAGTTACAGTTAAGCCTATTTCAATAACAGTTTCACCCTACTATTACTAACCGGCCCAATCATCATATATTCAACTTACTAACAACCCACTAAACATAACCCATCATCATCCTGTTAACCCCACACATTCTGAATCATCAAATAACCTTAACGTTTAACATTGAGCTCCATAATATTTTCGAAAAATCCTGCCTCAAATATACGTATTAAACCAAGTTAATTAAATCTTCATCATAAAGAACCACTTTCATCACATTCAATTAACCTTAATTATTTAATAAACACATAATTGCAACCAAACAACAAGACATCATCATCACATCAATTAATTCTCACATCATTAATAATTCTGGATAATCTGACAACACTCACATGGCAGCCCATTTGCTTGTTCAATGTTATCCCCTTTGACTAATCAACCCATCACATACCATTTATTGAACCGATAATGCCACTGCCATCCAATTTCATATCACAACAATACATATACACATATATATATATATATATATCCAGATCTCATAAAATTCACGTATTATTCCTAGGATCATGCTTCGATATAAACACATTAACTACCTAATCACAAATCACCAAAGAAATCACTACCATCAAATAATGCAAATAGAATGATGAGATTAACACACTAACCGAGGGATTACAGGTGGGATAAGGGGGTTTACTAGTGGAAGAAAGAAGGCTGCAGTTTGACCGAAAATATTAGGGTTTGCTGCTTGGATGCGCGTGAAATTGTGAGAGAATTCCTGCATGGCAGCGTTCTAATTAAGTGTGTGCTAGTGGGCCGAGAGTAATTTGAGGAGAGGGTGGTCTCCGGCCCAAGCGGGTGGCCCAACCATGTGCAACTATTTCAAAATGGGCCTTAAGTGCAATTGGGTTCGGGTTGGGTTACCACAGTTTAGGCTGCTCCAAAAACTAAAACGACACAAAGGTGCGGCCAATGAAACAACCCGTTTAAATAAAATAACTAATATATTAACTAAGTTCGACAATTAAACGCACAAGTACACGAGACTACAACACAATCCAATCAGACAGAAAGGAATTCAAAACAAAAGACACACCTTAGGGCACGGGTCGTCACATCATCCCCAACTTGAAAGAAATTTCGTCCCGAAATTTTGACAAGTAAACATAGAAGAGTGAAGTAATAGAAACTCTAATTAAACTATATGTAATACCACACAGATAATAATAACAACTAATAATCAAGCATTACACGCAATCAGTAAGCATCCAGATAACTGCACAGACACCACGTAAACCAAATTTTAAAAACCGGATTGCGAGGTCAGTTGGGTGCCACATCATCCCCAACTTGAATGGGAATTTCGTCCCGAAATTCGCCAATGATATCGAAAGTTGGTCGCACCGTTTGAACAATCGGGGATAAAAGAGCTTCACCTGATCTTTGCGTTCTCGTGTGAACTCCGGTCCACGTCTTGAGTTCCAACGAACTCTCACAATCGGAATACGACTACGTTGACGAACCTTGACTTCCTGGTCCATGTGTTCGATAAATTCTTCCAGTAAAGGTATCGCACATGTTTCATCAAACAACCACTGCCTTAGATCCGAAACATAAATGACATCGCGTGCGTTACCCGATTCTTCGGGTAACTCGAGTTTGTAGGTTATACTACTGGTTCTTCCGAGACTGTTAAATGGTCCATCGTGACGTCAGTTAAGCTCACCATGCTTCCCAAGCATTCCACACCCTCCCAGGGTGAGACTTCCAACATGATTCGATCGCCTACAACGATCTTCCAGCGTTTCCCAAGTTTATCAGCTTTCCCAACGGTCACGCGTTGCTGCCAATCGGCTTCCGATCCAAACAACCTTCCCAAGAGTTTCAAGTACCAGCCCTAGACCCGTAATTAAGTTGTCATCCATCCCAGTCTATCAAGAAGGTTGGCATTATTGTCCATGTAATGCCTCAACAGAGTTGTCTGGTTACCAAGATGATGACTACCACCATAGTACTTAACCATAGGTAAGAGTCCTTCAAATTTGCACCAAAGCTAGTCACACACGTGCTCGCAGCATGTCTTCGGGTGACAGGAGAGTTCGTTTTCTCTGATCGTTTGCTAAACAGCTATAAGCAATGCTCTGGTCCTGACGTGGGCCAAGGGTGTTGTGTATTGCCTGCATAGATCAAATTAAGAGGTAACAGGAGTTGGCACCTCGTGCCTAGAAGCCGTCTCTCTTAGAGGAACATTCACAACTGTGAAGACTCGTCAGTTTTCTTGATTGCAAGAAAGTATGTTGGTAACTTGAGTCAAACAATGATCACCCATGTGATAATGTTTCCATTTCGAGTTGTAAGTAGACTAGTGACAAAATCCATGGCAGTCTGTTCTCATTTCCATATATGTGCTCTGATCGCTAATATCCCACCTTGACTTTCCCACATGTCAAACATCGTTCCCATGCGTGGCTATGTGGGCCTTCAAGCCCGGTCACCCACACATGGTCTTCAGGTTTTAATACATCCTATCAAAACTCTGCCGAATATGATATTCGAGACCCGTGTGCTTCGCCTGCACCAGTTTCCCAAGGTTGATGTATAGTGAGGTTCATATTCGTTCCATGAAGTAGCAAATATCGTCCGACCTGCCAAAGGTTGCTTCCCCATGCCCCGCATGGGTTAATCTTGGGAACTCTCCTCCTTCAGTTCTTCAGTTTGAGCAAGGAGAGTCTGATCAGGTATGTTAGAGTCGATAGCAGGCTGCAAAGCTCGTGCACGTCCAGGTTTCAGGGTTGCATTCATTCAAAAGTTCCATCCAGCGGTGCCATCACATGTTTAGCTCACACGGGAGGCCCTTGTGATCGGTCTAGGTAGTGCATTTGGTACCATCCAAGTAATGCCTCCAACTTAAATCCAAAGACCAGGGCTTCCACTGAAGGTCGTGACTCGTGCAGTTCTTCCTGTAAGTCCATTATGTAAGTTATCACTTTCTCGTGTTGCGTCGGTGTGTAAACATTGCAGAGTTGGGATTCGAAAGCTGAAAGACGTCCTCTCGTTTTGTCTTTCACGAACACAACATCCTACTGTGCTAAAGAGATTTAAGTTGCGCGATCTTCGAAAATCCTGTGGTGAATCTGCGATAGAGTCTAGTGTGACCAAGAAATTGTTGCATCCTCGAAGGGATCTTTGGTGCCGAACAATATCTAACGAAATGGGTCTTTAGCAAGATCCACGTGTATTCCCACCTCGTTGATCATATAACCAAAAAAGTATCTCTCGAATCCAGAAGTTACCTTTAACAAGACTTCGCGCGGAGTGGCTCCTGCCTCTGGAGCCCTAAAATAAGATACAAATGCCGCCCATGATGTTCCTTCCTCTTGGAAATGATCCAGAACATCATCCATAAATACGGTCGATTCATGCGGTCCATAAAGATGCTGGTGTGTTGATTAATTCAATGGTCACGGTGTACACAGTTGCAATGGCCGTATTGCGTTCGATATGCCGTTTCAGGAACATTCTCCTCTTGGTCTTCCGTCAATACATGGTCGAAGCAAACAGTTCTTGATTGTCACCTTGTTGAGTTCTGGATAATCAGTACACATACGAAAAGGCTTTATCTTCCTGAATATAGCTGGGCTCCCCAAAGCGAATAAAAACTATGTCCAATAAAACTCCTGTCCAACAGTTCCTTTAGATAGTCCTTGCAACCCTCCTGGTGCAAGACGGTATGTAGCACGAGTAATCAGGGCTGCCCCCGTCATGAGATCAAGCTGAGATTCTGCCTAACAGTGGTGGAAGTAAATCTGTAAGCTCATTGGGTAGCACACTAAGAGGAATCACGAACAATTGGTGGATCCTCAGTCCTCTTTTCCTTAGCCTCAACATCAGTAACGGTTGCTAATGTAGCAGGGTGATCCCTCCGTAGACACTTCTGGGCCTTCATAGTTGATATGGCGCTAACCTTTCCACCACTCAGTAGCTTTAGAACAAATAACGATTCTCCACACAAAATTTTCTCCTCACAAGGTATGTCTGCGCGATTTCTGAATAACCAATCCACACTAACTACTGCATTGCAACCATCAGGGGTAGTAGAAGGAAGGTCAATGTCAAACACCTGTCCCCCAAGGTCGAGTTTGGATCCTGGCGAACATATAAGGCTTCAATTGACTTGCATCAGCCGACTCCACAACAGGTTCGGTTTCAAGAAGCATCGGGGTTAAACAGAACAGAGACGAAGCGAATAGCTACCAATCCAAGCTATCGTGTTGCTATTACGCCTGGTATAGCCTATGTCATGCTAAATGTCCTTCCATGAGCTTCATTTCCAGTGTTGTTTTCGTCGCGAGAGTTTCCAGTACTGCTGTCGTTCCTTTGGTTGTCGTCACCTTCGTTTCCATACTGTAAGCTACGATCACGAGTACCTTGATGTTGTCGCGACTGTTGCCTCTAATATTGTTACCTGTAACGGTGTCCTGCGTCCTTTCACCAACAAGGTCCATCTTTTCACATTTCGTGCCATGTCCTAAGGCACTACTCATGGTGAGGGCGGTTACACAGTCCACTCTACAGTCAATCGTCACTGATTTTGTCCCGATTGGTCCGTAAGAGTCGACTCCCATGAGTCGCTGGTTGGGGTTAAGGATTCGATTGGAGTCAATTCGCTGTTGTTTATTGCCGGTAACTAGGGTTGTTCCAATACTGAGGTCGGTATGGCACCACGCTCATCCTCCTGTCCATCGTTCTTGCATGTCGACTGAGTAATACATAACATGTTTCCAGAGTGTTGCAGAAGTGATCGCACTTCGGGGTCTAAGACGTTAGTACAGTGAGTTCCAACAACCAAGGAGCAGTGTGAGAGGTATAGACTAATCATCGATGTTGCAACATCCAACTCAGGGGCGTTCGTACAAGCACCTAACATTCTACACAGTTCGCTAGGCGTTCAGATGAGTATTCAGGTGATACTCGATAACATCGAGATTCGTAAGGATTCAAAGAGGAGTGAAAAGATCAAGTTCGAGTAGGAGACAATCACTGCTATGACTCCTATAGATTGTTGTGTTTCATATTGATCAATTAATGGGACGGAACCCCTTTTTCACTTGTTAAGCCTCACTGGGACTGACATGCGACCCACATTATTATTATGTGTGCACCCACAATAATACTGCGATTTGCATGCTCATCTCAGTTCCTCTTAACTCATGTCAAATGGTTCCTCCAACTCGAGTAGCAAACAAAGAGTATCACGAAACGTGAGTCATAAATTTTTAGGGAAATACCACCGTATTAGTCACATAACACAGGAAAGCAATACATGAATTCATACTGTTGTGCTAAACGTGCAATCACATGCAATATCATATGTAAGTGTTCACTAGTTATGCAGTACAATGAGTATACAAGAGACGAACCTTGCAGTCTGGAGCTGAGTGTCATGGTCGATTGCGGAACTGTTCGGTTATAGTCTGGTTTTATGAAAGCGTTTTAAAACCAAGTTCACTATAACCAGTGGCTCTGATACCAAACTGTCACACCCCCAAAATACCACAAGCGGAAACACCACGGGACGTGTGACGTACCAGGATCCAAGCCACCAATCACATTGAACTATAGTATGTATTTAAATAAAAACTTTCATTTATTAGCATTAAGAGTTACAACGTTACAAATAATTCACATTATACAGCGGAAGCATAATTCATTTGTTAAGTGTGTATAAACCACATGTAAAAACCATTAGTCTTATGTTGCGATTCCACGTATCTCGACCCATGACCACTCCAGCCTTCCAGATAGCAAGTTCCATGATATAACCCTACAGACCTGCAAGCATGCAGACAAGTGTGTCAGACGACGCTGGTGAGTTCAAAGTTTTGTTAACGTGTTTAGTTACCAGATGTGTGTTTAAGACAGTTTAACGTTTTGTTTTGATGTTGTTATTACTCGATTACCGTATGTGGCGACTAGATGTGAATGCCCAACCCCAATGCCTCCATTTAGGCATTGGTCATGAGGTCAAGGTATCAAACAACCTTGAATAGATGTAAGGGGTCTTATATGTACACGATGTGAATGCCCAACCCCAATGCCTCTAACTAGGCATTGGTCATGAAGTCCAGGTAATTAGTTCACGCCCGTCCTTTTGGCCCGGTGTGAGGGTGCCAAACCTAATAGCGCTATCAACTAAATACCTCGTTGCTTCTTCAGCAACACGGTAGATGTATGGGGTCTTACATGATTTATACTGTGTTCAATAACCAACATCCCAAATAAACAGTTTACCCAGTATTCCCTTTAGAAACGTTTACCAGATGTCCCAAACCACCGGGACGCATGCTTAGAAAAGTGCAGTGAACTCACCTTAGATTTGCTCGGTATGTTTTATTACTTTGTTTCACAGTGATCAACCATACCCTACCGTGGTTACCAAAAACAGTCAGTTTTATGAATTCACAATTCACGTATCCAGTCACACATATTGCTCAAGCAATAAACAGCCAACAGATAAACATCGCGTATGTCATAACAATCATAGTTCGTACTATCACACAAGTTGTAGCAAGTATCCGTACCGTCACACGTTCACTTTGCAAGTTAGGGTCGTACACGCACGTGTTATTTTATCATACGTACCTAGTTTGACAATCACATGGTAGTAGTCCAATCCTTATTCAATCGATCATGCAACTAACAACAACAATTCATATCACTCAATCATTTATTTAGTTATCAAAAATCTTATACGAACACTGTTCAAGGCTCGCCACCAACTTGGCAGCCCATATTGAAAGTCCTACGATGATCGGCCTAGTTACAGTTAAGCCTATTTCAATAACAGTTTCACCCTACTATTACTAACCGGCCCAATCATCATATATTCAACTTACTAACAACCCACTAAACATAACCCATCATCATCCTGTTAACCCCACACATTCTGAATCATCAAATAACCTTAATGTTTAACATTGAGCTCCATAATATTTTCGAAAAATCCTGCCTCAAATATACGTATTAAACCAAGTTAATTAAATCTTCATCATAAAGAACCACTTTCATCACATTCAATTAACCTTAATTATTTAATAAACACATAATTGCAACCAAACAACAAGACATCATCATCACATCAATTAATTCTCACATCATTAATAATTCTGGATAATCTGACAACACTCACATGGCAGCCCATTTGCTTGTTCCATGTTATCCCCTTTGACTAATCAACCCATCACATACCATTTATTGAACCGATAATGCCACTGCCATCCAATTTAATATCACAAGAAATACATATACACATATATATATATATATATATCCAGATCGCATAAAATTCACGTATTATTCCTAGGATCATGCTTCGATATAAACACATTAACTACCTAATCACAAATCACCAAAGATATCACTACCATCAAATAATGCAAATAGAATGATGAGATTAACACACTAACCGAGGGATTACAGGTGGGATAAGGGGGTTTACTAGTGGAAGAAAGAAGGCTGCAGTTTGACCGAAAATATTAGGGTTTGCTGCTTGGATGCGCGTGAAATTGTGAGAGAATTCCTGCATGGCAGCGTTCTAATTAAGTGTGTGCTAGTGGGCCGAGAGTAATTTGAGGAGAGGGTGGTCTCCGGCCCAAGCGGGTGGCCCAACCATGTGCAACTATTTCAAAATGGGCCTTAAGTGCAATTGGGTTCGGGTTGGGTTACCACAGTTTAGGCTGCTCCAAAAACTAAAACGACACAAAGGTGCGGCCAATGAAACAACCCGTTTAAATAAAATAACTAATATATTAACTAAGTTCGACAATTAAACGCACAAGTACACGAGACTACAACACAATCCAATCATACAGAAAGGAATTCAAAACAAAAGACACACCTTAGGGCACGGGTCGTCACAGGAAGTACATATGAGTAACTTTTTAATAAACGATTAACTCTCTCCGTTTTAATTCTTTGCAGCTCAAGCTTTTGTTCCAAAGCAGCACATTTCTCAATGTAATTGTTTACAACTTTTTGCTTTGTCATAAAAGCTCCCTGAAGTGTCTTCATAGCAACAGCTTGTTCTTCACTCATTTGATTGTACTGATTCATCGTCTTATTCAGCACATCATAAGACTCCTTCAAACTATTCAAGGTGTAAATCAAGGTGCTGTTCTGCTTTTTTACAGCTTCACAGTTTTCACACTTCACCGGAACCTCTTTAGCATCAACACCTTCTTCAACCTTGAACTTAGGCACTTCTGTCACCTTTTGTCTTCTCACCACCGGCACTTCTTCATCATCACTACTCACCGGTGTCTTGATCTTTTTCTTTCTCTTCTCCTTCTTGACTTTTTCGTCTTCGCTATCACTCTCAGCAAGCAGCTTCATATCTTCTCTGTATTTTCTCGCCCAATACTCTTTATCATCATCACTATCATCTTCAATCTTTGTTGTAAATGCAGTGTAAGCTGTGGTTTGATCAGGAATGTAATCATCCCAAGTGAAATTTGCCCAGCTAAAACCCTCTGCTAGCTTTTCATCATCTTGATCAATCAAACAAGCTTTTCCATTATCTGGGATATATTTATCCCAGTTAAATGACTGCTTTCCGTCTTGATTTACCACACATGCTCTCTTTCCTGAATCTTCAATCACATCCCTTCCATGTGCAGTTTGAGCTTGATGTTTAGATTGTTGAGATGATTGACCAACTTGGTGATAGATGGCTTTGCGATAGTAATCGTTGTTGTTGTTGAACGGATTTTGAGCTCCACTTGATTCTCGGTTAGTGCACTCTCTCTTGAAGTGTCCCTTTTCCCTGCACCGAAAACAAGTAACTTTAGATTTGCCAAAACCTAAAGTAGAAACATTTGCATCACGAAGATCATCTCTCCCCGTGATTTGTTTGAATTTCTCAGCTCTCCGTAAAACACTAGCCAGACACCACTTTATATCCATCAGCTCCATCTCTTCTGCATCTATCTGGTCGTAATCTTCTTTAGTTAACATTGGATTGCCGATACGACCTGCAACAAAACAAGTGTAAGATTCCAAAACCATTCCTAATAAAGACATTTGATTTTTGGCAACTTCCTCAGAATAATCTTGATCATTTTCAAGATTTAACACTATGTTGCATTGCAATTTTATCCCATTTTTAGTTGCTGAAATGTTTGGATCATATGATGAAAATGAAGTAAAATTGGTTTTGCTGTTGGACCCCGATGATGGACTTCCGGATGAATTCTTGGCACTGTAGGCAGTTTCAACCTTTGGAGATAAATTTGAAGACTTCTTCTCATTTACCCCTGCCTTATAATACAGCCCGATGTCCTGTTCCCCATCGAAATCTTTCATTCTGATCACTTTTCTCTGTTCCATCTCCTGAGCCTCAATTTTTTCGATGAACTTACTGAGCGTCAGGTTACTAAAACCTTTCTTGTTTCTGAGCATCATCAGATATGTGCCCCAAGTCTCATACGGCAAAGCATCAGCAAGTTTTTCTATCAGTTCATCAGTACTCTTTTCAATACTCAACCTTTTCATGTTAGCAAGCAGATTACAATAACGTTCAATAATTTCTCTCGTACTCTCATTTTTCAACCCTCGGAATAAATCAAACTCTTTCTTCAGAAGTGACTTTTTACTCTTGACCATCTCCTCACTTCCTCTAAACTTCGACCGTAATGCTTTCCAAATCGAGTACGAAGTTCCATTATGCTGTAGAAGAACCATGATATCTTCTTTCACTGCCTGTTGAAGAAGACTAAGCATCATTTTCTCGTCTTTGTATTTTTTCTTAGCATCAGCAGTGAGATCTTTGATCGGAACGGGTTCTTCATCGTCATTCAAAGGTCGAATATACTTTGTCTCGACGCATTCCCAAGCATCAAGATAATTAGCTTGCACCAAATTCTCAAACCGACCTTCCCAATTTTTAAATTCCTCAATATTCATTAGTTTGGGAGGTTTTTGCATCGTGCCCGTTTTGTTCTCGAGCATCGTATTTTGTGCGAAGGTAATCGGAGTCACCGGCGTAGCGAACGCGTTGAAAAATTCCTCGTCCATTTTCAAAATTTTCGAAAAGTTCAATAATCAGCCTTGAAAGCGAACCAGGATGCCAAATGGACACAAAAGCGGACCAATCAGATCAATAAGCGGACCAGACTGCAATTTGGACACAAAAGTGGACCGGATGTGTCTTTGGAGCGAACTGGATGGGTCTTTGAAGCGGACCGGATGGACAAATGAGCGGACCGGATGGGTCAAATAAGCGGACCGGATGAGTCAGATAAGCGAACCGACCTGTAACTCAGACGAATAAGCGAATCGCCAATCGGACCTCATTTTTCTTTGAATTTTTGCACCAAACTTTCAAGGGTTTGTCTCTGTAGTATTACGCACGATCTGTGAAATTTTCAGCTAATTCTGACCGTTGAAAATGTCTGAAATGAAGAAAGAAGGTTTAGAAGTCAGAAATTTTGAAGAATTTCAGCTATTCATTGCAGAACTCCTCCTCCTGAAGCTCTGATACCAATTGTAGGATCGTATATCGACCTAGATGAGTCGTTCAGAGGCGTTTTCGTCAATTACAGGTGCGGAAAACAAGTAATCAACGTAGGAATAGCTCGTAATTCACTTTAAACTCTTTCTGTATTGATTTTACAATGATTACAATCAGTTCTCGATCCGGCAGCACTTCGGTACGAGATTCGACACACACACACTAACTGGATCGCTTATCAGACTATTTATACATGTATGGGTTCGCTTATTGGACAGGCCCAATAAGTGAACCACTCGAGCGAACCAGACTTTAACCACTCGAGCGAACCTGAACACTGACATTCGAGCGGACCTGACCACTAATGTCCGTTCGAGCGAACCGACTATACAATTGGACCTATAAGCGAACCAACTAGCCCAATTCTATACAAATTCACTTTTTTCTCGTATTTCCTAAAATTCTGTCCATATTGTTACAAACACAGAAAGTAAAGCAACTTTTGGTTGGTCCGGGAATCCAATCGATCTAACATTCTAAGACTATGACTCGATCCAAAACGAAGTCAACAGATGAAATGCACCAACAAGATATAAACCTAAATATGAATACTTACTTATCTCGTGGTGAACATCTCTCGGATATATGGGTAACCCCCGAAATCTTGTTTGAAGGGCTTTCTATTTCTGACAAACTAGGTCTTTGTGCATGATGATATCTGGGGTATTATACCGGGACTTCTGATTTTGCGGAAGCAATAGCCTAGTCCTCGTATAATACTCTGCACTGCTTTAATCATAAAGCCCACCATCAGCATAAAAATGATGAAACATTGAAAAATGCTAATCATGTGCTGTTGAAGAAAAGATCCCCAAACGGGACACACCTAAAGTCGAGCCATCATCTCTTTGTCTGAACGAAAGTTCTAACCTGAGCTCTCATGGCCTCGCATTACCTGTTTACAGATATCATTAGTGTACATTCACCTGTAAGACCGAATATAGGAGTCTGGATACAGGAGTATATTCTGAGGTGGGACACGCGAATAAGTTAAGTGCTTAAAACACTAATTCTCGTATCTCGAAATAGTTAAACTTTATGTGAAAATTTAAGTGGATCAGTATACTACCAATCTAAGTGAATCGTTTAGAACTTAAAGTGTTTAAAGCTCAACGGTGTTAGTGATTTGTCTCAAAAACTGATACGATCCTCTTACACAAACTCACAAAAATATTGTCTGTAAATATTTCTTTATTGCTTTTTAACACACTGAAAATCTTAAAAAAAACAAACAAAAAGAATGTGTTTTAGCATAAAATTTTGAAAAATCAAAAAGATTTTATTTCATCTTATTTTCTACAACTGATATTGAAAAGCTGATTTTCAAATTCCGAGTGCTAAACAGGATGAACGACAGTGGATTGGGAGAGTATGTTTGAAATGAAAATGAAGTTAAAGCTTGAGATAATTTGAGAAACTAACAGTAAAATCAGTGTTAGTTAATCAAGATCATTAATTTGAACTTGATATAACTATTGTTGATGGTGAATGATATCTACCAGTGGTTTCTAAATTTATTAAATTTTAAAAATTGTGAAATTTAGTTTTGGGTAGAGTTTGTGCAGGTAAAAAGCTTTGAACGAGTTAGGTTTCGACTCCTGAGGAGTCTCCGCATTAGCATATGCAGATTAGAGCCAGGTTTCTGATCTTGTTGCTACGGAGAGCCAGGAGACATTTCTGAACCTGTGAAAGATGCAGATTGTGAATTCCAGACTACAATCCCAGCTTATCGAAAAGGGGAGTCTGAAGACATACGAGCCGGATTCTGGAACAAAGCTTGAGATAGAATTTTAAGAGTCAGGTTGAGATTCTAGGAGAAGAAGATAGAGATTGATGAGGATGCTTACAGAGAAAGATACTTTGGAAAGAGCGAGAAGACTGATCAAGACTGAAGACTCAATACACTGAATACTTGTTAACATCCAAGGGGGAGTTTGTTGGTGCATATGTATGTTGACTTCGTCTTGTATCGAGTCATGTAACGAGATAGATAGACCAAGACACGTTGTACGAGAAAAACGGGAAACAGGTCTGATCCAGCAGGTTCATGTGACCTGGCCAGTTCGTGCGAACTGATCAGTTCGTGCGACCTGGACATGACTGGTTCGTGCGACCTGGTGTTCTCTATAAATAGGAGGTCTTGGGTCTTTAATTTGTAACTTCTGATTCCGGTAGTGAAGCTCTGCCGAAGTGTCACCAGCTCGTGTAAACAGTTTTAAATCAATACAATCGACAGTTAAAGTGATTCTAAGTGCATATCAAGCTGCTACAACATCAATACGTCTAATTCCGCCTTTCGTATTGATCAAGAACTCTTCTAAACGTCTCGTTTGATCGATTCACCGATGCTACAATTCCTTCAAACATTTATAACATCTCGCATTTATATATGTATACTAATTCCTATGTGCATTGATAGCATACTACATCCATACATGCATACATTCATAAATCATACATGTACACACATATATACATACATCTATACGCACACATTCGTACACGCACACATACATACATACAAGCTCTTACATACCACTTACATTCCCATATAATTTTACTAACATATCCTAGTCACAAACATCCATATAAATAAGTCCCATACATACAAACTTACGTGCATGTTCATTTCTATTCATGCTTACCTATGGATTCCGTCACTAACATGTAGGTAGATCTATACACATACATATCTCCAAACTTAATTCTTTCCCACACATACTTTGAGTGAACGGTCATGCTCATGAGTGAACATTTCAACTATTGAGTGAACATTCTTGCTGACGAGTGAACGTTCCAACTGTTTGAGTGAACATTCTTGTTGACGAGTGAACGTTCCAACTGTTGAGTGAACATTCTTGCTGAAAGGTGAACGTTCCAACTGTTGAGTGAACATTCTTGCTGACAAGTGAATGTTCCAACTGTTGAATGAACATTCTTGCTGACGAGTGAACGTTCCAACTGTTGAGTGAACATTCTTGCTGACGAGTGAACGTTCCAACTGTTGAGTGAACATTCTTGCTGACGAGTGAACGTTCCAACTGTTGAATGAACATTCTTGCTGATGAGGAAAGTAAAAAAGAAAACAAGGTTTGCCAGCTAACTGGCTCCCACGGGGCGCGACAGCCCCTGCCCCGGGTGGTCGCGGGGCGCGACATCTGTCGCGTTACGCGACGGTGAAACTGAATTGCTGCCACGTAGCGTGACAGTCCTATTTCGACAGAATACTTCCCTTTGTTGCTGCATAAAGTGCCTAGGTATGTTTTCAACCAAAACTCAACTTGAAACTTACATAACTTTTGAGCTAAGCGTCCGTTTTGTGTAATTCTTGTTTCTGCGCATCTGTAATTTAATTACGAATTTGTTTACCATCCTAACTCGACCCGTTCGACCTGTTCGATTCCACTATTTTATTTCCGACGTAACTAGCTACTTTCAGCCTTGACAATCATTCCCACCTTAGCATTTCCATTTATTAATTAATCATACATGACCTTCTCACATTTATAAGCATTAAATAACTCCCTAAACATACTAATAAGTGAGTCGGGAGTCACTTACCTTAAGCGTGCGTATTAGAGGTTACTTCCTTCCTCATCTCGCCGCGATAGCCCTCCGTGCTTGAGCCAATTGATACGATTCCTTTCCCTACATGTCATCACGTTTGTATCAAAGTTAGCATATATGATCATACATACAAACATTCATTTCCTTTTATTTACACATTATTTGACTTCCATTAGTCACATTTTCGCATACATGAGACACATATCAATAGTTACCTTATTCAAATCTCACGCAATCCGATTACCATCATACATAGCACATAAATCATCTAGTACATGACACACTAATTCTCTACTCTAACATTTGTGTTCAAAAGCCCATCCATTACATTCATACACTGTTGACTTTCAAAAGTCATCGATCTAACTTACATGTATACCTTCAAATTGTTATTCTTAATAAGGTAGACCATAGTAATAACATCATATGCATTTCATACTCATGTGGTAACGCACATACCACATGGTCACCTAGTTATATCCACATATAATCACATAGTAAATCCTACATATGCGAATTCTTCATGATCCTACCAATTGACCAACACATTCAAAATTAACCCATTTACATAACTCCACCTTCTTTACTCGCTAGTGAGTTCACACGCTTAATATTTAGTACATGATTATTTACTAGTTATGATCAAACACCTAATCCCACATACGGTGTGCATCACACCCTTAAAGCATGTAGCACAACTTTCTAATGCAAGTATCTTATCGTATCATCTTATCACACTAATTTCCCACTTGTAATCCATCTAAAACACATTCCTTTTGCAAACCTATTATCTATTACATCATTATCACATTCTACATATAATTATCCATTGCTAGCATACAATTTTCACTTATCATTTTCACCTAAGCATTTTATCGAACACTTGGTGTGCATACCATTTTATAAGCATAATGTACAAGTGTTTTGAGCATGTTTTTCCCAACTTCATCTCATGAACCACCACATTCAAACAAGACCTCATAATCATCAATTTCACATCAAGTTTGTCTATCAAAATCTATCATATAATACCTTGCTCATCACAAAATCACAATATAACATCTACAATTTCTTCATGATCATCCTCTTCACATTCATGCATGGGTTTCATTCTAATTCATCAAAATAACTAAAATTTAACCATGATTCAACTTCAACATATTAGCATTAACAAGTATTCATTATAATTTCAACCAATTTCACGGATTAAACATAACCCACTTCATACAAGGTCACCAATCTAACTCTTAGAACATACCTCATGATCCCCTTGTGAAGGTGATCATTAATCCATGCTCGGTTATGAATTTAAGCTTCATCTAGCCTTTCAATTTGATGATCTTTCTTGATTAGGGTTTGGCTCTTTAGAGTTCCCGAACATTCATGAACACACACGAAGTGTTTGTTTGTGTGTGTGTTGATTTCTTTTAAGTTGATAATTCAACTTTCATTTTATCTCAGTTTAGCCCTCGTGTTTGCCACTAAAACATATTTGACACAACTTTCGTCATTTAATATTTTTGACCACACACTTAACTAGGTTAAATAGCCTAGTAATTTATTTCATGCTATGTCATATAGGAACATACGGCAAATATAAACATTCGGGTTTTGGGGTGTTACAAGTCTATTGTCGCAACCCCCGTCCCCTAACAACCCGGGAACGGGGGGCCGCGGCCAGTTTGGTGGTATCTGTGTTTATCATTTTGGCAGCGGAAATTACATCAAGACCGTAGTTAGGAAATATTTTATCAGAGTAAAATACCACACTTTCATAACATTAAACACGTGGGAATAATACCAACTTTTAAGTACACACATTTTCATAGGGATAAACCCTATTTTATTTATTAAAAACATCTCTTTATTTTAGGCAACTTTATAGCCACTTTTCCAAGCCTTCAATGCTGTCCAGTTGGCTTCTATTTGGCTTTCACATTTTGTTACCTGAAACGCGTTTAAAAACATTTTGTTAGTGGGAAATACTGGTGAGTGAATCCCAGTTTAATCAAGTTTAGTTAAAACCATTGTACAGTATTGAGGGTGGTTGCGCAATTACATTTGTTTCCATCTACTTAATTACCACCCACGGTACTGTCAGCCCGACTTGTGATCATGTTACTCCTCGCAAAGTAGTAACAAATTGTGTATACAAAACCCCAACATACCGACGATAATTGTAGAATACAAATACTCAATCACTGTTTAATATAGTATTAATTAAGTGAGGTATTGTAAAAACAGTTTGCAAAATGGAGATTACTCACATTATTGTCTTAGGTTTTCTTTAAGGATTTCCTGGTGATTATCTATAATTTACACAAATGCACACACGTTAGTATAATAACCCAATATTTACATTAGTAATACCCTCCCCGAGATGGCATTCCAATGACTACGTCGGGCAGAACCACGACAGCCGTTACGGAACCCTCGATTAATCGGGCAGCGTATCTAATACGTAACCGGGGTTATGATACTTACAACGGAGCAGAACTTCGTTAATTAGGGGGGTATTAAGCCCGAACAACACTTTAACTATATAGAAATTCGTGAGAGAGAAAGAGATTGAACGATCAGAACTGAAGGCCAAAGCCCTCTATTTAAAGGGCTTCAATTGGACTTCGCTGCGCCCCGCGTAAGAGAAGGGGGAGGCCTTTGCGGACCGCGACATAGGCTGGTTAGGCCCTAGCCATGTCGGGTCACCGCTCTAGCTTCGACGCGTGGCTACCACGTGGCAGCACCGGGTGCCACCTGTTGTCTAGGAGCTCGCGGCCTGCGTAAGACCATGGTTGAGTCTTCGCGGCCCGCCACAGCCTTTAAAATTTTGATTTTTAATTTATTTTAATAAAATAAAGGTATTCAGGGTCCGTTTACGTATACGGGGTGTATTTTAAGAAGTATTGGGATATTTTAAAATATATTAGGGTGTCGAAAATTATTTAGGAGGGTTGTTATATCCTCCCCACCTTGTTTTAGAGCTCATCCACGAGATCTACTGGAATAGGTGTGGATATTTCCTGTGCATTTCTGATTCAAGCTCCCATGTATACTCTGGTCCTCTTTTGGAGTCCCATTTCACATTGACCAGAACTAATCTCTTGTGCTTGAGATTCTTAACTTTCCTGTCTTCGATCTGTAAAGGTCTTTCTACAAATTTAAGTTGCTCATTAACCACTATATCCTTAAGAGGTACCATCAATGATTCATCAGCTAAGCATTTCTTGAGATTAGATACATGAAGTAGATCATGTATTCCTGCCATTTCCTCTGGCAGTTGTAGCTGAGAGGCTACAGGTCCTATTCTTCTAATAATCTCAAAAGGTCCTACATACCTGGGGCTTAGCTTTCCTCTTTTAATGAATCTTACCACTCCTTTCCAAGGAGAGACTTTTAATAGCACTTTGTCTCCTACCTGAAATTCCAACGGTTTTCTCCTGTTATCTGGTAGCTCTTTTATCGGTCACGTGCTGCTTTCAGTCGTTCCTTGACTTGAATGATCTTGTCTGTCGTTTCTTGTACTATCTCTGGTCCAGAGAGTTGTTTTTCTCCGATTTTTTCCCAACAGACTGGGGTTCGACACTTTCGTCCATAAAGTGCTTCGAATGGTGCAACATTGATACTTGTGTGATAACTGTTATTATAAGAAAACTCTATCAATGGTAAATGATCGTCCCAATTATCTCCGAAATCATTTACACAAGCTCTAAGCATATCCTCCATTGTCTGAATTGTCTTTTCACTTTGTCCGTCCGGTTGAGGATGATAAGCTGTGCTTAGATTCAACTTGGTTCCCATGGCTTTTTGGAAACTTGTCCAAAAATAAGAGGTAAAACGGCAATCCCTATCAGAAACAATTGATAAAGGAATTCCATGTAATGAAACTATTTCATTTACCTACAACTTAGCTAATTGTTCCATACTGAAAGTTTCCTTCATTGGTAGAAAATGAGCTGACTTAGTTAGCCTGTCTACAATCACCCAGATTGTATCATTACCTTTTCTTGTTTTGGGTAATTTGGTAACAAAATCTATTGTTATCAATTCCCATTTCCATACTGGCATTTCTAATTGCTGCAATAAACCTGAGGGTTTCTGATGTTCAGCTTTGACTTGAGAACAAGTTAAACACTTAGAAACATAAGCTGCTGTATCCTTTTTCATTCCTATCCAACAAAAATTCTTTTTTAAATCCTGATACATCTTGTCACTTCCAGGATGCATCGTATACTTAGACTTATGGGATTCGTCTAGTATACGGTGACGTAGGTTTCCTAATTTGGGTATCCACATTCTTTTCTTATGGAATCTCAAAATTCCATTTGTTCCTTGTTCTAATTCCTTAATCATTCCTTTCAATTTTTCAGTATTGTGACACTTCGGGTTTTCCCGGGCAACCTTCTTGATTTAACATTGCGTGTAAGTATATTATTAAATGAAAACTATGGATTATCTGTTATTATGTGTTGTATGTATGTATATTGTTGATGCATATTTTGTCTATCGCCTTCGTCAATCCGAGTCATAGTGAAAAGCCGGAAGGAATCAAGTGCATAACGTCATATTTAGTTAGAAATGGCAAGGTGGCAAACTTGTAATTAATGTGAACTTTCATTAAAAGCCTTGACCATATAAATAGGGTGTTATGTCATAGTTTTAGGAAGTTCTTGATAGAGACTTTTAGAAAAGATTTGGAGAAGACTTGGAGAAGACTTTCTAGAGAGAGAAAGTAGAGAGAGAAAGTTGTGTATTTGTGATTCTTGTACCGTACACGTCAAATTTAGCAATGGAATCACATTAGAAGTACGTTATCGTGTGTTCGGTCACGTTCGTTCACGGATTCCGCACGTGAAACGTTCGTTACGCAATCGAACGGTATCAAAACCGGTCCTACAAGTGGTATCAGAGCTAGGAGCTCGATTGCTTGATCAAACACGTTGTTTTCGTACTGATTCAGAGCCGATTCAGATCCAATTTCGTCGATTTTTCATATTCTACTCGTTCTTTTCTGAAAAACGTCAAATTGAACAGGTAAATACGGTCCAAATCGTCTGATTTTTGGATATAAGGTGCGTTTAGACCCGATCTACAACCCTACCAAGTTTCAGCCCGAAACTCCAAGCCGTTTTGGAGAAATCTGGATTTTTAGGTCCGAATTTGCAGCTGTGGATCGCTTTTTTGAACACCTAGATCGCCTTTGTGAACATTCCTGGATCGCTCCAACCTTCATGTGAACCGCTCGAAAATTGTGTTGTGGAACCGCTCATACGTCTAAGATTAGACAGAGTTGGGAACCGCTCCAAGTGTCAGTTGAATCGCTCTTTTGTCATCATTGTCAGCAAACAATTAAGTTGTTGTTTTGACAAATTAATTCAGCCAATCATTTTATGTAGTGGGCCAATCATTGGTGTCGGTTCAAAGAGGTGCACATGTGAAGCTCAGGGGTTGTCGGTTATCTCATAAAAACCATCCATTAATCCACCGTTCTGTTGCACCGCCCAAACATAAGCCCACTGCCCCATTTTTTTTCAATCAAACCCACCGCCCCACTCACTTGTTGGCCTAATCGCAGATTTTTTTTCACCGCCCATACAACCAACCCACTAACCCAAAGTTCAAATCATTTGCCGCTCTTAGTAACACGTCGGGACCGCTCAAAAGTCTATATGTGAACCGCGTTTATGACATTATGAACCGCTCATAGACAACGTTTGGTCCGCTCAAAAGTTAACACGTTGAACCGCTTATTCAGATTGTTTTGGATCGTTTTTTTAGACAAATTCTTTGGATCGCGTATTCGAACATCGGTTGGATCGCGTATTTGGCAGTTTGAAAAACCGAGTTAAGAAATCATGGGTTTCAATGTGTTTAATATGACTCAAGAAAAAATGGATAAAATAAGGGAATTAGAGAGAGAATTTGATTCGTTTTCAATGTTTCCAGGAGAAAGTACAAAGAGTGTCATTAAGAGATACAAACATCTTGTTAGTTCAATGTCTGATTTAGATATTACAAAAGAACCAGAAGAGTGGGTTGAAAAATTTATCAGTGCATTACCGAAAGAAGAATGGGAAGATTATGTCTTGAGCTTGAAAAGTTCTAGAGAATTTTCTCAACTGACAATTACTCCACTCATTAAAAGGATTGAAGAACAGATGGTGATCAAGGATGAGAAAAGGAAAGAAAAAGCTGTAAAAGTCAAAGAATCTGTAAAGAATGAATTGTCAAGGTCTGCATCAGTATGCTCAAATTGTCACAACTTCAAGACAGTCAATGCCAAACTTGTGAAGGATGCAGAAAGTTTAACATTAGAGATCAAGAAGTTGAACAATAAGAAGAAAGCTGATGAAAAACAGATTCTAGACTTACAGGGTATTTGTGAGAAGTTGAAAGTCGAAAATGGCAAACTGTTGGGTAGTGTGAACAGTTTGACATTAGAGACCAAAGGTTTGAAAGAAAATGAAAAAGTTTTTAAAAGCAAACAGAAATCATCTGAAAATGAAGATTTCTGGATAAAATTGGAGAATAAAAATCTTAAAGCTAATGAAGTGAAACTTCAAGAACAGATAAATGTTTTGGAAAATGAAAAATCTGTTCTTGAAAATTTGAAAAATGATAATGAAAATTCAATCAAGTCTCATCTTGAAAGAATATCTAAGCTTGAAGACGAAGCTAAGAGTTCAAGGATCAAGATTGATGAACTTGAAAAGAAATTGATCAGTTTTGCGACTAAATCTGACAAGTTGAATATTCCTTGTCCAAAACCGATCAATTCAGTTCCAATAAGTGACTGTGTCACAAACTTTGACTTTGTCAAAGTTGAAGATTGTGATGATGCATCCGATGATGAAAATATTAAAAAAGAAAAACAAAAATTGGTTTTAAATTTGAAAGAAAAATTTCAGAAAACTGTTTTGCAATCGACCGAAAAAGGTGAATGTTCTAAGCAAAAGCCTTTGAAGAAGAAAGCAGAACAGAAACAAAAAGATAATAAAAGTTCATCGGATCGATCATCCAATCGAAAACAAAATTTACAAAAAATAAAAAATGAAAATTCAAAATTTGTTGGTAATAAGTGGTGCAGGTCAGACCACAGTGCTAAAGTGTCAAATCCATCAAAGTTGAGGAAGGAATATCACCAGGCCAAACAGTGTTACGACTTGAGTGTTTGGTACAACGGTGATAACTGGTACGATAACAGAATGTGTTACAGCTGCGGCTATCATGGACACATTGCTGTTAATTGCCAGTACTGGAGATATGAGACCAGGAGGTGCTATAACTGCAATATCAAAGGTCACATTGCCCGAGATTGCCCGAGGAGATCAATGGGAAGATCAAGGGTTATGTCTCAGAAAGTGGCAAGAATTCCAGTCAAGGTCAAGCCCGAAGAACTAAAAGTTCGAGAACCAAAAGTTCAACAACCGAAAGTTCTAGAGACGAAAGTTAAACTTTCTCAGGGGCAGAAAGACCGACTGAGGAAGAAGAGAAAGAAAGCGAGAGAATATCTCGAGAAGATTTTGTCCTCAGGTTCACGAGACAAACAGAATAAAAGTTCTGATGAATCGACTCCTTCAGTTGCAAAAACAAGCAAGACGAATTCATCAGATATAAATCTGAGGACAGAACAGAGAGAGAAGAAAAAGGAGAAGGTTGGCGATGAATCTGACAGATCAAAGTCGGACAAGCCACCTTCAGGCAATGATTCTGGTATGGTAAAACCAGAGGAGCCATTGGTTGAGGTAAAAGTTGAGAATTCTAGTTTAGCAATGGATGATGCAAATTTTCCACCATTGTTGAGCAAGAATTCAAAATCACCCAAGAACAGTCAGGCTTGGGTGAAATTGTTTAAATAGAAAAACCTGACTTGCCGGAGATCCCAAGATGGTATCGTGGATCATGAATCGGCACATTTCTTGAGAAATTTCACTTTGGTGATTTTTCGATTTACATGTGGTAAATCAGGGACATTAATTTGTACTTGATTTTCTACTGATGGTTTATGATCAAACTGGAAATAATAAATCTTTAAAAGGTTTGAAGAAAACAAGATGAAGAGATAACCCCGAATCTACAAATGGTTGGAATACAAACTAATTTTTCCGGAAAAACCATTTTGATTGAAACAAACTTAAGTGTTTTGAAATCATTATGGGAAAATAGTTTGTTGTGAGGGGGAGTTCTGATTGTTTTTGCACGAGAATGGTGAATTGAGGTAATTCACATAATGTTGTCAAGTTTCTTGTATAGTTTGTTTTCAATTTTTCTTCAGAAAATCAAAATTGAAACATATTTTGATTTTAGGGGGAGTATTAAAATTTTGAAAAATTTAAAAAAATTGAAAAATGAAAATGAGTTTTGTTGCAAAAAGAGGAGATGATAGTACATCGGTGGACTATCACAGCATGCTAGAGATTTGCAAAGACAAAATTGTTTTTAAACAAGTCTTACTAATGATGTGTCAGTAGGCTTCACACAGTTAGTAAATTGTATTCGAGATATAAACATAAAATCAAAACTTACTTATTTTGTGGGGAACACTACTTGGATATATAGGTAACCCCTGAAATCTCGTTTGAAAGGTTTCTTATTCTGGAATACTAGGTTCTTGTACTCTATGATGTCTGGGGTATTATTCCGGGACTTCTGCTGAACGGTGGTTCTGACCTAGTCCCTGGCTAATACTTTCTTCATATGCTTGAAAAATAGCATAAAGCCCTCAGCTGATTAGACAATAAAATTGATGATCAGTTGTTGTAGCTGAAAAGATCCTCTAAAGGGGACCCACTGCTAAGTCGAAGCTGATATCTCTCTGCTGAACGGAAGTTCTGACCTGAGATCCCTCAGTTCTCGCATTTTTCCCCTAATTTATATACAGATATCATTTGTAGTTATACTTACCTGTAGATCAGAATATTGGGATCTGGATACGGGAGTATATTCAAGAGGTGGGACACTCAAATAAGTCTAAGTTCTAAAACATTAAATACGTATCTTGAATCAATTGAAAATTTGTGTAGAGGTTTAAGTGGACAACAATACTGACAATCAGAAGTAAATTTGTTTTTAACATTTGTTGATTAATCAAGATCAACGGTGTTGGTGATATGTCTCAAAAAACCGATATGATCCTCTTGCACAATCTCTCAAAAATAGTGTTCATTTTTGTATTTCATTAAATTCAAAAATCCAAAAATATTGTATTTTTGTTTGATATTTGAAAATTTCAAAAAGATTTTCGACAACAGAGTGTGAAGAACTGATTTTCGACATTTCAAGTGTAAAACATGTTGAACTTGTGGTTTGGGAGAGAGTGTGAAATTGTGAAGATTTGAAATGCAAAATTGGTTCATTAACTTGATGACTAAGTTGAATGGTAACCTACAGTTTGATCTTCATAATTTTTCTTATATGATTTGCTGATTCATTAAGTTGAATTTCAAATTATATTAGTTTGTGATAGGGTGTTTGAGTTTTGCAGGTTTCTGATCCTGTTGTTACAGATAGCCAGGAGACTCATCAGAATCAGAGAAGAGCTTAAACAGAGAAAGCCAGGAGTTGATTTCAATGGTGATAACGATTTCCAGACAGAGATCCCAGCATGATGATAGGGGGAGTCTGATGAAAGTTAGAGCCAAAGAAAGATCCAGGCATATGATTCCAGGAGGAAGTTTCTGAAAAAGAAATGATTCCAGACAGAGTTCCTGAAGAAGATCGAACTGGATTGAGGTGCTGTGAATGATTGAAGACTCTCACTAAAGATTCCGTCAACATCCAAGGGGGAGTTTGTTAGTGCAGTTGTCTGTCGACTACATCTTAGTTCGTGTCTTAGAGAGAGAGAAAGACAAGTCGTTACGAGTTTCACTACGAGATTGACTACGGCAATATCCAAGGGGGAGATTGTTGATGCATATTTTGTCTATCGCCTTCGTCAATCCGAGTCATAGTGAAAAGCCGGAAGGAATCAAGTGCATAACGTCATATTTAGTTAGAAATGGCAAGGTGGCAAACTTGTAATTAATGTGAACTTTCATTAAAAGCCTTGACCATATAAATAGGGTGTTATGTCATAGTTTTAGGAAGTTCTTGATAGAGACTTTTAGAAAAGATTTGGAGAAGACTTGGAGAAGACTTTCTAGAGAGAGAAAGTAGAGAGAGAAAGTTGTGTATTTGTGATTCTTGTACCGTACACGTCAAATTTAGCAATGGAATCACATTAGAAGTACGTTATCGTGTGTTCGGTCACGTTCGTTCACGGATTCCGCACGTGAAACGTTCGTTACGCAATCGAACGGTATCAAAACCGGTCCTACATATATTATATATGTGTGTGTTACAAGTGGGCCGAGACCCCAAGGATCCGACTCGAGACCACTCCCGGTCTCGAGTGAACAGAAACAAGCGGGCCGGTTGGGCCATGCAATCGAGAAGTGTGACAACCCTCACAAAACCAGGTATCCGTACGACTTAATTAACTATTAATTGTTGCCTAATTACTGTGCTTAACTGAGATTTCTGATAAACTGCTACTTGATTGTTGATACATGTACATATCTGCATCATACTTTGATTTTTCCGTCACTACATTATTTACTTACTGAACTTTAGTGACAAACATGATGCACAAAAGCACAGTAGCACTTGAACGGATAACCTATTTGACATGCTGATATAGCCAGCATCAGGCAAACACTGCCTCTAAAGGCCTGAATAAGCCAGAATCATTTTACTACACCCATAGTGTGTGTAGGGATACAAGGGTTGTATGATTACGTCTCTAGGAATAAGATATAGAGATTTGGATGTGCCTAAAACGAACTTTAAGCACGAAACACAGCACTTTTATCAACACACTAGCTTCTAGCTAATTAATAAAGTGCCAAAATATGAGGAATTATTCCCGACACTTTGCAGAATAAATTGTGTCGCTAAAAATATTATTTATGACGCTTAACGGATATCTTAAGCACTTTAACGAATTACTATCCGACCGAACAACCGGACAATACCCGGAACATAAAAATATTGCCAAAATTAATATTGGTACTTTTCTGAGCCAGTTAGGGTCCCTGATTACCCTAACACCCGCTTTTAATACACTAAAACAACTAACGGGGTTAGACCTTAAAAGTAACGCACTTAACCAAACTAAACCGTAACTGAACGTTTGGAAACGAACCGAGTGCCTTTACATCTCAATGGAATCGGCCAACTAGTGGGCCCCGGGGGAGTACGTCCTTTATTATATTAAATTAGATTACGCGAAGAACGAGGCACATTTGTCTATAAATACTCTCATCTCTCACACACTTGAACACACACTTCACCTCACCACCACTCCCTCTCCCTTGCCCCCTCCTCTCGGCCGAGATCACCACCACCCCCACATCCGTTTTTCGGTTCGAGTCTTGACATTCCAAGTATACTCAAGTGTCGGTGGTTACATACAACGGAGCTCGGAACAAACGGAACGCGGAGGACCTCTACCGTTTGCTATTATCCACGCAGTTTTCGACTAGTTTCTTCCCTAGCCCCGAGCTAGAGGTATAATGTTTAAAACTCGTTTTTAGTCATGTCTAAAGTGGTTAAAAGGATTTTTGACGGTTGAATGTCGGTAACCCGCTTAATGAAACTTTAAAGTCTACTAAAATGCGTATATCGTTGGATAAAAGCTCATAACGCGTGTAAATGTCGTAGTATTTGAATATGTTGATTAATATGGCCCGATCTATGATGTGGTGGCTCTCATCATCGTTTAACCCGACTTTGTTAAGATCCCGAATCTTGACATACACTTGTTTCTAGCAATACAAGGGTTAAAAGGTGAAACTCCACCACACGGGAAACATGAACTTGTGTAAAAGTGTTCTAACATGAAAAATAGTATTTAAAACGAGCCGATCTACGTATGTACAAGTGGTATATTCGTAGGACCGGGTATTGAGAAAATCATGTTTTATAAAAGTTGGTTAACATGTTAACAAATATGATTTTCAAAGTCTACAAGTGTAGAAACACTTATAAAATGAAAGATCCGGCAAAATAACCATTTTTACAAAAATTGTCGGGAAGTTGTAAGAAGTGATTCGTTCCAAAAACGGGGTTTTTGCAAGACTAAGTTATTTTATGTATAGATCCACTAAATATAAAGTGATCTACAAAACGACTTTCGGAAAAATTACAAGTTCGTGTGATAATGCGATTTCACATTCTAATCTACAAATTTGAAGTGTTGAAACTTGTTGATTGTATTGGAAATTGATTGGTTGATTTAAAGGAAGTATTGAAATGATTTTGTAAAAGAAAATGATACGCTTGAAAGCGTGGCCACCTCCAGTTACAGGGGAAACTCTGGCGAAATTTTCCTAAAATCTAACACTTAGAATTATATACAAGTGTTAGACTACTTTGACATGTTTTCAAATATATTTCGCCACAACTTTATTTATAAATAATCGGAGGTGGGATTTTTCACAAAGCTAAACGTGATAAATATTTATTCGATAAATATATTATTCACCACACTGTTTATGATTATTTTGTGAAAATATATAAATATTATTTTTAGAGTAAAAATAATATTTACAAACGTTGATGAACCCAAAATAATACAAACGCTTACACGACGAATATATAAGTTACAACGGTAATTATCATTACCACTTAATCGCCAAAACGTAACGTACGCTTTATTCAGAAATATTCATAAGTGCATGTGTTGCCAAAATATTAATTTGGGAAGGTATTATATGGAAAAGGAAATATATTGTTTTTGAGAAAAATAAATATATTTTGGAATTAGGAATAAAATATATTAAGTGGGACTTAATAAAATGATATAATTACACATGTATTAATTCCCCCATCCTTGGGAAGGAGAATACGTTATCAAGTAGACACACGGAGCGGTTGTCTAACCGTTTCCCAAAAATATAAACTAAGAAGCTAAAGCACGACCATCCGTCTAATAGAATTAGCACATGTAGGTCGTTGCGCAGCTTTCGGACATTTGGATTACTTGATATTGTGACGCACTCACTGTGAGTTCATGTCCCCCTTTTCTCTAACTGTTTTCAGTTTACTTAACTGCGGGGGTGAAATACATGTTACTATGATTACGAATATTTCTTACATGGTATGGTCAGCTACGGAAGGAACTGTTAGGTTATGTGAT
Organism: Helianthus annuus; assembly: GCF_002127325.2. Lineage (NCBI taxonomy): Eukaryota > Viridiplantae > Streptophyta > Magnoliopsida > Asterales > Asteraceae > Helianthus > Helianthus annuus. Next base: position 38,926,931 of record NC_035439.2, on the reverse strand, counting down.
TGGGTAGGCGAAATCTTAAAGAACTTTAGTCCTCGTAGTACGATCGAGGGATAGAAGTGATAGGCCTATTTGAGCATAACAACACCACCCATGCGCCCGCGGGTTGGACCATGTGGTGACCTTGTCTTAACACCACCCATGCGCCCGCAGGTTGGACCATGTGGTGACCTTGTCTTAACACCACCCATGCGCCCGCAGGTTGGACCATGTGGTGACCTTGTCGTAACACCACCCATGCGCCCGCAGGTTGGACCATGTGGTGACCTTGTCCTATCCCCTCCCATGCGCCCGCAGGTTGGACCATGTGGTTACACATTAACTGATATGTTTCCTTATTTGCTTTCATACCAGAGTTTACAAAATATTCACATTTACAATGATTATAAAGGTTTATTCGCGCGCACGTACTAAACGCATGAACTCGCTCAACATTATTGTTGATTTTTCAACTTACATGTATTTCAGGGAATTAAAGGATCTGGCACGGTATGGCACGTTTTCCCGCTGCACTAGTTTCCGAGGTCATCCGGGGTTTAGGGAATGTGACTCTTTCCTGGACAAGTCACAGTCCTTAAACTGTGTTTATGTTTGTTTGGTTGTTGAACAAGATTATGGTTGTTAGGGTGTATTCCCGTTAAAACAATGGTATTGTATTTGGATTTTCAAAACTTAATGGATGATCCTGCATGTTTTTAATTCATATAGCTTTGTTATGATTAAGCTACGGTATTAAGAAGTCACACCAGATTAACCACGCTTCCGCAAAGCCAGGGTGTGACAGCTTGGTATCAGAGCTCTGATCATAGCGAACTAGGATTCCTTCTCGAGTCTAGACTATGATCACTAGGGCTCTCACGAAAACATTTTTACTGCATACCACTTAAGTCCAGATCCAAAACGTTTTTTACAAACAATGTTGAGCACATTCCATTTATTCATTATTAGGCTCAGTCTTGGAGGCTGGGGCTCGGTCTTGGAGGCCGAGGCTCGATCTAAGGGGTCGAGGTGGATGATAGAGCAGTCTTAGAGACTGGGAGGCTAGTGGGACTAGGAGAATTATTTGATTGTTTATTGTTGACTTACATGTTTATATGAATATATGATTGATTATTATACGTATGTGTGTTTGTGGTACAAACGTCATGCCTTCATCATGTACTAGAAAGATGGACATTACGAATCCCATGGCCATAGTATCAGACGACATAGTTTCATCGGAGCACGAAGGGTACATCTCCGATACTACCGGCACAGACGATGACGACTATCAGCCCTTTTGCGCTGTCTGAAGTCGTAGCAGAGCCTACTGATGGCCATCTTGTTGGGAATTTGCCACTCGCGGTGATCCCTACTCCTGTGCCCCTTGCCGCTTATTCTGTTGTTGATATGCCCCCCGACGTGGCCTCTGATGACGATAACGAGCTACTAGTGGAGGACCCATTCGAGGGCGAGGCCCTATTGCTGCTGGTATCAACCTACTGCTTGCGGACGCTCCTGCAGGGGAGACTTATGCCCATTTCCCTGTCCCGGACTCATTTGAGTTCCTGACATCCGCATTTTCGCATATACAGGGAGTGCAGCACCATTCACACGACGCCGACCCTGATACGGCATCATCAGCTGCACCGTTTCCCGCACACAGCTTTGAGTTTGATCACAGTATTGAGGGTGATCCTGTTCTTCTATCTGGTTTTGATCCAGACCATGACCTTGAGTTCATACGCTTAGGCCAGCCCTTGGAGGATCCTGTAACCCCCTGTGATGGTTGATCCAGCTGATTTTGAGATGGGGTTTGTTGATCCGGAGCCAGCCGTGGCCCCTGAGCCAGGCATCGCTCCTAACACCGCATTAGGGCATGACCCTGTTCATGCCAATGCACCTGCTGTTGCTCCTTGATTGATCATCTGCTTGGACGAGAGAAAATTTGGGGTAACTGTGCAAGACAATTTATTATTACGGGGGCCCACGTAATAACGACTTGTAGTGCACAGAAATCCTGGTGGACTCTGCGGGTCAAGCTAATGAAAACTAATGTGGCAGGAAATAACTCGAACACGAATGACCAAGGCGATGAAGCCTTGAGTTCATCCTATTTCAAGCAACAAGCCAAATTGGCAAGCCTATGTGAAGGCTCAGTAATTTATTTCCCCACCCATACATTGAGTATATTTATGTGTAAAATTGGGTGAGTACATGATGGCTTACGGTGCTATGTATCTTATAAGACAATTAGTTGTCTAACCCACTTCATACCACTTCGGCAAAAGAGGATGCCACCCAGGCGTGACACAAACACCAGTACGTTGCAAAGGATGGAAGCCGAGCTGCAAACGCATCTCCCAGGCAATTGCACGACATAAAGCCCTTCGCTTTTAGCACAGCAATGGCACTAGTAGAAGTAACCTTCCAATTAGCTGCACCTATGAGCAACTCCTGAACTGCAGGCCTTGAACTGCGATGGAACAGGAGGCGCCATTGCTTTTGTTCGTTGGTCTGAAAAGATTGACTCCATTCTAAGAAAGACAAACTATTCGCCCCAAATGGAGTGATACCTTTACCTCAAGGTCATTACTAGACGGCACACTCTCATGGTGGGACCATCATATTCAGACCTTTGGTACAAATGCTGCCTATGCACGAGCTGGGACGAGCTCAAGGAAATGATTGAGAAGAAATGTTGTTCTAGGACTGGAATCCAGAAGCTTAAGGTGAAGTTCTGGAATTTGAATGGACGAACCAGAGATTTCTAAACATGTCCAGCGATCGCACGACTTGCCTAGGGTCGTCACCTACTAAGTCATTGATGTTGTATGATACAGTTGGATACCTGTAAACCTTACATTCTGGTCTCAAATTGTGGCAATGCAATCAAAGTGATCTATTGTTTATGTTCTATAACATGAGATGTTATTGATTTATTGATAACATGAGATGTTATGTGTTGATATTGCTGTATACCTACGCACATTTTACTTACTATGACCTGACCCGTACAATCATCATAGGAAAATGCCTCCAAGACAGGATGTACGCATACCCACCAATGAGGCGGAACTCCAGGGAATCATTGCTGCAGTCATCGCACAATACGAGGCCCATCACTCCGAGCGCAACGGAGGTACCTCAGGAAATAACCCACCCAACGGCTGCACCTACAAGCAGTTCTTAGGCTGCCAGCCTCTACATTTCGACGGCACTGGGGGTGCCATAGCCTTCGTCCGCTGGATTGAGAAGACGGACACTGTTTTGCGTGCAAGCAAATGCGCCCCAAGAGACCAGGTCACGTACATTACCGGGCTGTTTCGAGATGAGGCTCTGTCATGGTGGAAGCTTCAGGTTCAGACAATGGGCGAGGCTGCTGCGTATGCTCTATCGTGGGACGAGCTGAAAGAGCTAATGCATAAAAAGTACTGTTCAAGAACAGAAAGCCAGAAGGTAGAAACTGAGTTCTGGAATTTGAAGATGGATGGTCCAAAAATAGCTGAGTATGTGGAGAAGTTCCAACTTCTATCGCGTATCGTTCCCTACATGGTAGATCCAGAGTTTAAAAGGATTGAGCGTTTCATTTGGGGATTGGCACCCCAAATCATGAGCATGGTAACGGCATCAAAGCCTGCAACAATCTCTGAGGCCATCAATCTAAGTGTAGCCCTGACAGAAGAAGCAATCAGGATGAACAGATTTTCAGCCTCTGAGAAGAGAAAGGAGACTCATGTAGAGTCATCTGGGGACAACAAGAGGAAGTTGGCGAATTTCAAACAGGGTACCCAGTCGAGTAGCGACGACAAGGCCAAAAAGAGAAAAGAGTACACGGGTATCCTACCAAAGTGCGACAACTGTCGACGTCCCCATAACGGGCGGTGTAGATATGGAAAGTGTGGTAACTGTGGTAAGGTGGGACATGTCAAGGAAACATGTCGGCAAGGAACTGAACATGGAAATAGAGGTCAAGATGGTAACGGAAATCGCGGAGGAAATAACAACGACGACAACTATCAAGGCAGGGATGGTAACGATCAAGGCTGTGGCCAAGCATGTTTTAATTGCGGTGATGTGGGGCATTTCAGGAAGTATTGCCCTAAGAACACTCAGGCACGTGGATGAAAGCTCAACAGCGGGGATAGAATCCAAGCGTGGATATCGGTACGTCTCATAATAGTCAAAGTTACGCTCTATTCGACAGTATTGTCAAATTTTAGCTTCAGAAAATATAGTTGTTTTAGTAGTAATTAACCTAGATACCCAGTTCTCGATAGAACAAGTCTATCGGAAGCTTCGACGTGATAATTGGGATGGACTGGTTGTCGAACAACCCGGCGGAAATTGTCACCCGCACCCCGACGACGAACGGAGAAATGATTGTGATTCATGGAGCAGGGTACGCTCCTACGGATTATCAGGCAGAGAAGACAGGAAAATTTTCGCGCAAAGGATGTGTTGCATTCTTGGCTCATGTCGTGGAAAGAGAAGCCGAAGAACCAAAACCCGAAGACATCCCTGTGGTTGGAGAATACCCCGAAGTCTTCCTCGAAGATTTGCCGGAATCGTCCCCTCCACAATAAATTCCAAGCACTGCACCCATAGTCAATGCATCGTAGCAACTTACGTTTTCGGAGATGCAAGGAATGGCAGAGAAGTTTTAGCAATGGGTAGAGAAGTAAGATAACAGACCAAAATTTCCTTTTTGGGTAACCCCATTACCACTCGTCAAAAGAGGGATGATGGTTTTCAGATAAACATCATCTACCGGGAGCTGAACAAGTCGGCGATCAAGAATAGATACCCTCTGCCAAGAACTGATGATCTGTTTGATCAACTGCAAGGTTTAAGCTTTTACTCCAAGATCGATCTTCGATCTGGATACCATCAGCTACGAATACAAGAGGAGAGTATCCCGAAGACAGCCTTCAGAACTCGTTATGGGCACTACGAGTTTCTGGTTATGCCGTTTGGGTTGACAAACGCACCTGCAGTGTTCATAGATTTGATGAACCAAGTTTGTAAGCCATACCTGGATAAGTTTGTGATCGTATTCATCGATGATATTCTGATTTACTCAAAGACAAAGGCTGAGCACGAGCAACATCTTAGAGCTATTTTAGAGTTGCTGAAAAAGGAGCAGTTATATGCCAAGTTCTCTAAGTGTGAATTTTGGCTACGTGAGGTGCAATTTCTTGGGCACGTGGTGAATAGAGATGGAATTCACAAGATCGAAGCGATCAAGAATTGGGAAACGCCAAAAACGCCAACCAAGATTCGGCAATTCTTGGGTTTGGCTGGCTATTATCGAAGGTTCATTGAGGATTTTTTTTCAAAGATCGCTCAGCCATTGACGCTCCTCACGCAAAAGGATAAAAAGTTTGATTGGGGAATCAAACAGGATGAAGCATTTCAGTTGTTGAAGGATAAGCTTTGCAACGCGCCAATCTTAGCTCTACCGGAAGGTACCGACGATTTTGTGGTATACTGCGACGCTTCGCGTCAAGGATTGGGTTGTGTGTTGATGCAACGTCAAAAGGTTATCGCCTACGCATCACGCCAACTGAAGGTGCACGAAAAGAACTATACCACGCATGATTTGGAGCTAGGCGCAGTGGTTTTTGCTTTGAAGATTTGGAGACACTACCTTTACGGTACGAAGTGTACGATCTTTACGGATCACAAAAGCCTCCAGCATATATTCAACCAGAAGGAGTTAAATATGAGGCAAAGGCGATGGGTTGAGTTGTTGAACGATTACGACTGCGAGATCAAGTATCATCCAGGGAAGGCGAATGTGGTCGCCGATGCCCTAAGTCGCAAAGAGAGAATCAAGCCCATAAGGGTTAGGGCTATGGAAATGATTATCCAAACCGATCTTTCCTCACGCATTCAAACAGCGCAAAAAGAAGCTCTCAAGGAGGGAAACCTTGAGAAAGAATATCTCCGTGGGATGGAGAAGATATTGGTTCCAAACAAGGAAGGAACGTTATGTTTTGAGAAAAGGATTTGGGTTCCTTTGATTGGTGATTTAAGAGAGGTTATTTTTGATGAAGCTCACAAGTCACGGTACTCTATCCACCCTGGAGCGGATAAGATGTACCAAGATCTGAAAGATTATTATTGGTGGCCTAGGATGAAAGGCGATGTTGCTATCTACGTGAGCAAATGTTTAACCTGCGCCAAGGTTAAGGCAGAATACCAGAAGCCTTCAGGACTTCTGAAGCAACCGAAAATTCCCCAATGGAAGTGGGAAGAAATCTCCATGGATTTTATTACGAAGTTGCCAAGGACGCCAAAGGGCCATGACACTATCTGGATGATAGTGGATCGTTTAACGAAGTCAGCGCACTTCTTGCCTATCCGCGAGAAGGGGAATACAAGCAAATTGGCTGAAATCTACATGAGAGAGATTGTTACGCGCCATGGAGTACCTCTCTCGATTATATCTGATAGAGACGGAAGGTTCGTATCGAGGATATGGCAATCCTTCCAGGAAGCTTTTGGTTCAAAGCTGAATATGAGCACCGCGTTTCACCCACAGACCGACGGCCAAAGTGAGCGGACGATTCAGACGTTGGGAGACATGCTGAGAGCATGTGTTATGGATTTAGGCGGTAGCTAGGATAAACATTTACCCCTGGTCGAGTTTTCTTACAACAATAGCTACCACACCAGTATTGGCGCCGCGCCGATCGAAGCTTTATATGGGCGCAAATACAGATCGCCACTCTGTTGGTCTGACGCAGGTGACAGACAATTGGTAGGTTCCGATGTAGTTCAGGAAACTACAGATAAGATCGCGCAAATCCGAGATCGCATTAGTGCGGCTCGTGATCGCCAGAAGACCTATGCGGATCTGAAAAGGAAACCTCAGGAGTTTGAGGTTGGGGATATGGTTTTATTGAAGGTATCACCCTGGAAGGGTGTGGCACGATTTGGGAAACGTGGGAAGTTGAATCCGCGCTACATAGGTCCTTTCAAGGTTTTGGAAAGAATTGTAACCGTAGCATACAAGTTGGATCTACCTGCCGACGGAATTCATATTGATGACACACTCCACTTCGTTGAAGAACCTGTCAAGGTCACGGATTGGAAAGTTAACAAGACCCGCCGGAGCAGTGTCAAGCTCGTCAAAGTTCGCTGAAATGCTAGACATGGTCCTAAATTCACCTGGGAGCGTGGAGACCGAATAAAAGAGAAATACCCCCACTTATTTCCTGAGAACCCTGCTTCTACAAGCAGAATTTAAAATTTCGGGACGAAATTTATTTAACGGGGGGAGAATGTGACAACCCTCACAAAACCAGGTATCCGTACGACTTAATTAACTATTAATTGTTGCCTAATTACTGTGCTTAACTGAGATTTCTGATAAACTGCTACTTGATTGTTGATACATGTACATATCTGCATCATACTTTGATTTTTCCGTCACTACATTATTTACTTACTGAACTTTAGTGACAAACATGATGCACAAAAGCACAGTAGCACTTGAACGGATAACCTATTTGACATGCTGATATAGCCAGCATCAGGCAAACACTGCCTCTAAAGGCCTGAATAAGCCAGAATCATTTTACTACACCCATAGTGTGTGTAGGGATACAAGGGTTGTATGATTACGTCTCTAGGAATAAGATATAGAGATTTGGATGTGCCTAAAACGAACTTTAAGCACGAAACACAGCACTTTTATCAACACACTAGCTTCTAGCTAATTAATAAAGTGCCAAAATATGAGGAATTATTCCCGACACTTTGCAGAATAAATTGTGTCGCTAAAAATATTATTTATGACGCTTAACGGATATCTTAAGCACTTTAACGAATTACTATCCGACCGAACAACCGGACAATACCCGGAACATAAAAATATTGCCAAAATTAATATTGGTACTTTTCTGAGCCAGTTAGGGTCCCTGATTACCCTAACACCCGCTTTTAATACACTAAAACAACTAACGGGGTTAGACCTTAAAAGTAACGCACTTAACCAAACTAAACCGTAACTGAACGTTTGGAAACGAACCGAGTGCCTTTACATCTCAATGGAATCGGCCAACTAGTGGGCCCCGGGGGAGTACGTCCTTTATTATATTAAATTAGATTACGCGAAGAACGAGGCACATTTGTCTATAAATACTCTCATCTCTCACACACTTGAACACACACTTCACCTCACCACCACTCCCTCTCCCTTGCCCCCTCCTCTCGGCCGAGATCACCACCACCCCCACATCCGTTTTTCGGTTCGAGTCTTGACATTCCAAGTATACTCAAGTGTCGGTGGTTACATACAACGGAGCTCGGAACAAACGGAACGCGGAGGACCTCTACCGTTTGCTATTATCCACGCAGTTTTCGACTAGTTTCTTCCCTAGCCCCGAGCTAGAGGTATAATGTTTAAAACTCGTTTTTAGTCATGTCTAAAGTGGTTAAAAGGATTTTTGACGGTTGAATGTCGGTAACCCGCTTAATGAAACTTTAAAGTCTACTAAAATGCGTATATCGTTGGATAAAAGCTCATAACGCGTGTAAATGTCGTAGTATTTGAATATGTTGATTAATATGGCCCGATCTATGATGTGGTGGCTCTCATCATCGTTTAACCCGACTTTGTTAAGATCCCGAATCTTGACATACACTTGTTTCTAGCAATACAAGGGTTAAAAGGTGAAACTCCACCACACGGGAAACATGAACTTGTGTAAAAGTGTTCTAACATGAAAAATAGTATTTAAAACGAGCCGATCTACGTATGTACAAGTGGTATATTCGTAGGACCGGGTATTGAGAAAATCATGTTTTATAAAAGTTGGTTAACATGTTAACAAATATGATTTTCAAAGTCTACAAGTGTAGAAACACTTATAAAATGAAAGATCCGGCAAAATAACCATTTTTACAAAAATTGTCGGGAAGTTGTAAGAAGTGATTCGTTCCAAAAACGGGGTTTTTGCAAGACTAAGTTATTTTATGTATAGATCCACTAAATATAAAGTGATCTACAAAACGACTTTCGGAAAAATTACAAGTTCGTGTGATAATGCGATTTCACATTCTAATCTACAAATTTGAAGTGTTGAAACTTGTTGATTGTATTGGAAATTGATTGGTTGATTTAAAGGAAGTATTGAAATGATTTTGTAAAAGAAAATGATACGCTTGAAAGCGTGGCCACCTCCAGTTACAGGGGAAACTCTGGCGAAATTTTCCTAAAATCTAACACTTAGAATTATATACAAGTGTTAGACTACTTTGACATGTTTTCAAATATATTTCGCCACAACTTTATTTATAAATAATCGGAGGTGGGATTTTTCACAAAGCTAAACGTGATAAATATTTATTCGATAAATATATTATTCACCACACTGTTTATGATTATTTTGTGAAAATATATAAATATTATTTTTAGAGTAAAAATAATATTTACAAACGTTGATGAACCCAAAATAATACAAACGCTTACACGACGAATATATAAGTTACAACGGTAATTATCATTACCACTTAATCGCCAAAACGTAACGTACGCTTTATTCAGAAATATTCATAAGTGCATGTGTTGCCAAAATATTAATTTGGGAAGGTATTATATGGAAAAGGAAATATATTGTTTTTGAGAAAAATAAATATATTTTGGAATTAGGAATAAAATATATTAAGTGGGACTTAATAAAATGATATAATTACACATGTATTAATTCCCCCATCCTTGGGAAGGAGAATACGTTATCAAGTAGACACACGGAGCGGTTGTCTAACCGTTTCCCAAAAATATAAACTAAGAAGCTAAAGCACGACCATCCGTCTAATAGAATTAGCACATGTAGGTCGTTGCGCAGCTTTCGGACATTTGGATTACTTGATATTGTGACGCACTCACTGTGAGTTCATGTCCCCCTTTTCTCTAACTGTTTTCAGTTTACTTAACTGCGGGGGTGAAATACATGTTACTATGATTACGAATATTTCTTACATGGTATGGTCAGCTACGGAAGGAACTGTTAGGTTATGTGATTGGGTAGGCGAAATCTTAAAGAACTTTAGTCCTCGTAGTACGATCGAGGGATAGAAGTGATAGGCCTATTTGAGCATAACAACACCACCCATGCGCCCGCGGGTTGGACCATGTGGTGACCTTGTCTTAACACCACCCATGCGCCCGCAGGTTGGACCATGTGGTGACCTTGTCTTAACACCACCCATGCGCCCGCAGGTTGGACCATGTGGTGACCTTGTCGTAACACCACCCATGCGCCCGCAGGTTGGACCATGTGGTGACCTTGTCCTATCCCCTCCCATGCGCCCGCAGGTTGGACCATGTGGTTACACATTAACTGATATGTTTCCTTATTTGCTTTCATACCAGAGTTTACAAAATATTCACATTTACAATGATTATAAAGGTTTATTCGCGCGCACGTACTAAACGCATGAACTCGCTCAACATTATTGTTGATTTTTCAACTTACATGTATTTCAGGGAATTAAAGGATCTGGCACGGTATGGCACGTTTTCCCGCTGCACTAGTTTCCGAGGTCATCCGGGGTTTAGGGAATGTGACTCTTTCCTGGACAAGTCACAGTCCTTAAACTGTGTTTATGTTTGTTTGGTTGTTGAACAAGATTATGGTTGTTAGGGTGTATTCCCGTTAAAACAATGGTATTGTATTTGGATTTTCAAAACTTAATGGATGATCCTGCATGTTTTTAATTCATATAGCTTTGTTATGATTAAGCTACGGTATTAAGAAGTCACACCAGATTAACCACGCTTCCGCAAAGCCAGGGTGTGACAAGAAGCCCATTCGGGAGCCCTCAACCCACTCGAGACGGGTATATAACCCTTATGGATAGCCAATCTTGCCATTTTTGGGCAACCAACATTCCCTTACATTCTCCTTCACTCTCTCTCAACAAAACCCTCGCATCATCACTCTCTTCTCTTGTCTCGGATCACTAGTAGCGGCTCACATTCTAAGCTAGGAGGTTCCCTTTGGCCGATTTCACAACACTCTCACACTCGAACACCATCCGGTTAGTATTTCACACTATTTGATATGTTGATGATTATTTGATGAATGATACACATGATTAGTCTAAATGTCTCCTTGCATGATTTTGGTATGATAAACATGATAACTTGGTGAATAGATTACATGATAAAGGATAGGTGCAATGATGGTTCATAAGGATGTGCTATTGTATATGAATCAATGTAGATGATGTTATACTATGAGTTATGGACCGAATTGTTTACAAGCATGATGACCAATTAATTCTGATTGTTGGCATGATCATACGGGTTTAATGAGGTATAGATGTGTGTTAGAGATGTTTGGATAAAATGATGAAAACCCTAATATGATTGTCACACCCCCAAAATCCACATGCGGAGTATCGCCGCTTGGGAGCGTGACTGACCAGGATTAAGCCACCAATCATATAGAACAATATATATAGTAAAAGTAATTGCCATTAAACCAAACCAAATCCATATGAAAGGTGATCCAAAATCATAAGTAAGTTATCAGTGTTAGCGGAAGCGTATAAGTAAAACCCAATAACAATAGTATGTAATGTCATAAGTGTTTAAAGAAACAATCACGATCCAAGCCCACAACGACCAGCTCCTCCCTGTGCAAGCTCCATGTATCTATCGTCCTGCAAGGCATGTAACAGAGGATCAACAACTGGTTGAGCGAGTTCACAGAAAGTAAATGCGTAATAGTAAGTTCGTTTGTAACAGGTGGCTCTACTGGGCCGTTAGTACGTTCTATTGGTGGGGGCTTCCCATGTTGTATAACCACTAGACTATTTGTAACCATAAGTATCCTTCACAACCGAGGATAGTAGTAAGTATAATTTCACGTAGGTTTTACGTGAGTATCCTTCACAACCGAGGATAGTAGTAAGTATAATTTCACGTAGGTTTTACGTGAGTATCCTTCACAACCGAGGATAGTGATAAGTATAAGTCTACGTAGATTGTAAGTACGTGTCCTGCACAACCGAGGACTGTGAATAGCATAAGTATGTGTCCTGCACAACCGAGGACAATGGTATGGTAGTCTAGTATTCGTGTCAGTACGAATCTATTCAACCTTATTCCTTCAATCCCATTCCCAAGCCCTTGGGAATCCCATGCCTTAGTAAGGGTGTGAACTCACCTTGGTTTGCTCGGTATGCTAATTTATGTGCTCACAAGAAATCAGTCAATCAATCAATCAATCAAGGCCTAAGGTAACGCATTTACACACAGTCAGTTCGTGTTCGTAATGATTCGCATGCAAGTAACATCACAGCATAACACAGAGTGTGCTTAGTAGTCAGCATCTTGTATCATGTAAACAGTAAATCAAACTTATGCAACTTCATGTTTCACATAAGGGTTTTCTCAGTTAATTCCAATTTAGTTAACCCGTTTATGAGAGTAGCATAACTTAACAAAATTAATACCGTTAACATAGTTAATGAACTTGACTTAGTTAACAGGCTAAACATAGTTACTAGTTAACAGTATTAACAACTACAGATTTAGCTAATTAAACAGTTGGGCCGAAATCCCTATAAACACTCGGACCACATCACAAGCAAACTCGGGCCAGAATCTTCATTCTAAAACTCGGACAGGACATGAAAGTTAATAATATTCGGACCTCTCATACTCTTTAACAAGAACTCGGACCTAGGGGTGACCATGCTCCAAAATTCGGACCTTAGTACACCCATATGAAACTCGGACCAATCTAAGCAACAAACTTCGGCCAAGAGTTTCTTTGATGAAACTCGGACAAATATAAAAGGGGGAGGGGTTCTAAAACTCGGACCACATAAAAAAATAAAGTAAAGATCGGACTACAGTCCATTATGAAGCTCGGACATACATCCATCCATAAAACTCGGAACTCATGAACTTCACAAAGCTCAGACTTCTCATATCTTATTAAAGTTCGGACAAGCCGGGTTAATTAAAAGTTCGGACCCCCCCGTTTTATTCATTAAGCTCAGACCAACATATATCACTAAACTCGGACCCTCTATGGTTTATATAAAACTCAGACCGCTTTGATATATGGTAAAGAGTTCGGACCACATTTAATCTTAAAGGTCGGACCTATTGTTGATCCTACAAAAGTCGGACTCCCTGTTAATTCTTGTAAAGTTCGGGTAACGTATGATAACATAAAACTCAGACAATCACTTTCACTAAAACTCTGACTAACATCAACATACATGCGAATGCTCCTGTTCCATGAGATTTCATCAGTTACGTTTTTATTTCTTCTTTGGTCGTGAAACCCTAATTATGTATATGCAGGATTTATAAACATTCAATCAATGATTACAAGCAACCATTATGTAAACAATTACGACTAATCCTTCATCATAGCACAATAATCAGAAATCAATTCAGTAAATCCAGATTCATCATATGTAGAACTAGGGTTTACAAGCATCAATCAATCAACAATTAATCAAGAACTGATACAATCAAATAATCAACGAACAATCATTAACAATTACCTTGTATTGATTCTAGAGAAAGAGAAATCGAAGGTGATGAATGCCTTGTGCCAATGATGGTGGTGATGATGATTGCTAGAGGATTAGAGAATTGCAAGTACGTGTTTTGTTTTGTGTGCAAATGATTAGTGAAACGGGATTAGGGTTAAGTATCTCTAGGATTTCACTAATTACCCACTACCTCCCTAAGTATCATATTTTACACATATACACCATCTCATAACCATTTCCTAGTTTCACCACCAAGTTCATATATTTACCAAGTCTAACTAAGTAATAACAAACAACCATGCACAATCACACAATACGATTCATTGCATCAAAACGTATATAATTCCATAGCAATTAATTGTGCAAATAATCAACTAAACAATACAATAACGTGCAATAAATGCGAAACAGAAATCTTGGAAATTCGAGTTGTCACATTATCCCCAACTTAAAAGAAATTTCGTCTCGAAATTTGGTACGCACTCGCTGAGGAAGCTAGGGTAAGCTGTATTGTTCACTAGTTTTCCTGGGGTGTCACATCATCCCCCCGTTGATTTGGAATTTCGTCCCGAAATTCCGCAGTAGTAGCTTCAGTCTCAGTAGTGGTTGCATTGGTTCCGAATAACTGGGGGTACTTTTCTGTCATCTGGTCTTCGCGTTCCCAGGTGTACTCTAGGCCACGTCGGGAGTTCCAACGAACTCGAACAAGAGGGATTCTCTTGCTTTTGAGGACCTTAACATCCCGGTCCGTGATTTCAACTGGTTCCTCGACGAACTGCAACCGCTCGTCGATAGTGAGTTCCTTGAAAGGAACTATGAGGGTCTCATCTGACAGGCACTTCTTCAGATTCGACACGTGAAAACATTGTGAATTGCACCGAGTTCAGCTGGTAGGTTTAGCTTGTAGGCCACTTTGCCTATTTTCTCAATGATCTCGAACGGTCCGACATACCGCGGATTTAGTTTGCCTCTTTTGCCAAAACGAACCACACCCTTCCAGGGTGAGACTTTTAGTAAAACCCGGTCCCCGACCTGAAATTCCAAAGGCTTCCTACGCTTGTCCGCGTAGGCTTTCTGACGGTCGCGTGTTGCCGCCATGCGTTGTCGTATCTGTGCAATCTTTTCCGTGGCGTCCACTACAATCTCTGGACCCGTGATTTGACTATCCCCCACCTCTGCCCAACAGAGAGGTGATCGGCATTTACGTCCGTACAATGCCTCGAATGGAGCGGCTTGTATGCTGGTGTGATAGCTGTTATTGTATGAGAACTCCACCAAAGGGAGATGCTTTTCCCAGCCGTTGCCGAAATCGATAACACATGCCCGAAGCATGTCTTCAAGAGTTTGGATCGTTCGCTCAGACTGCCCATCCGTCTGAGGGTGATACGCTGTGCTCATGTCTAATCGTGAGCCGAAAGATTTATGCATCGCTTGCCATAGCTCTGACGTGAATCGTGCATCCCGATCCGAAATGATGGAGGTGGGCACCCCATGCCTCGAAACAACTTCTTTAAGATAGATGTCTGCGAGAGTGGAGAACTTATCTGTTTCCTTTATAGCTTGGAAGTGTGCAGACTTGGTGAGTCGATCCACGATTACCCATATTGTATCGTTCCCACGCTGAGATCTAGGTAGGCCTGTAACGAAATCCATGGAAATTTCTTCCCATTTCCATTGAGGTATCTTAGGCTGTTGAAGTAGGCCTGGGGTTTCTGATATTCAACATTGACTTTTGCACAGGTCAAGCACTTGCCAACATAGGTGGCGATGTGGGCCTTCATGCTAGGCCACCAATAAGTAGTTCTGATGTTGTGGTACATTTTGTCCGACCCTGGATGTACCGAGTAGCGAGACTTGTGTGCTTCGTCCATCACAAGTTCTCGTAAACCGCCATAAAGTGGGACCCAAATACGCCCCGCTACATAGTAGGCGCCGTCTTCCTTCTGTTCCATTCGTTGCCTTGAGCCACGTAAGGCTTCAGGCTTGACATTTTCGGGCTTCAGTGCTTCTATCTGGGCAGCTCGTATCTGTGCAGGAAGACTGGACTGAATCGTAAGTTGTAGCGCTCGCACGCGCTTAGGTAAGGTGTCTTTCCGACTAAGGGTGTCGGCCACAACGTTGGCCTTGCCTGGATGATACTTGATAGCGCATTCGTAATCATTAAGCAGTTCGACCCATCGTCGTTGACGCATATTCAATTCCTTCTGCTTGAAGATATGCTCGAGACTCCTGTGATCGGTGTAAATTGTGCACTTGGTACCGTACAGGTAGTGTCGCCATATCTTAAGCGCAAAAACAACAGCTCCCAGCTCTAAATCATGCGTCGTGTAGTTCCGTTCATGAACCTTGAGTTGACGAGAGGCGTAGGCAATAACTTTATCCCGCTGCATCAATACACAACCAAGCCCCTGTATCGATGCGTCACAATAGACTACAAAATCATCCGTGCCCTCTGGCAATGAGAGAATAGGTGCGCTGCAAAGCCTATCCTTTAAGTAATGAAAAGCGTTTTCCTGGGAATCTCCCCAACGGTAGGTGACACCTTTCTGTGTTAACATTGTAAGCGGCTGTGCGATCTTCGAAAAGTCTTTGATGAATCGCCTGTAGTAACCCGCCAAACCCAAGAATTGGCGTATTTCTGTTGGTGTACGCGGTGCAGGCCAGTTCCTGATCGAATCTACCTTGGATGGATCGACATGAATCCCATCCCTGTTCACCACATGGCCTAAGAAGTGGACTTCACGAAGCCAGAAGTCGCATTTAGAAAACTTGGCGTACAATTGCTCCTTTCGAAGAAGTTCCAAGATAAGACGTAAGTGCTGCTCGTGTTCCTCCTGACTCTTGGAGTAGATCAGAATGTCGTCGATGAAGACAATGACGAACTTGTCAAGATAAGGTTTGCACACCCTGTTCATAAGATCCATGAAGACTGCAGGCGCGTTCGTAAGTCCGAATGGCATGACCAGAAACTCGTAATGGCCGTAGCGAGTTCTGAATGCTGTATTGGAGACGTCCTCATCCCGGACTCTCAGCTGATGGTAACCTGACCTTAGATCAATCTTGGAGTAGTAACTCGACCCTTGCAACTGGTCGAATAAGTCGTCAATGCGTGGAAGAGGATAGCGGTTCTTCACTGTGACCTTGTTCAGTTCACGATAATCGATGCACATCCTGAAAGTGCCATCCTTCTTTTTAACAAATAGTACTGGAGCTCCCCAAGGCGAAGAGCTTGGACGAATGAAGCCCTTATCCAAGAGCTCTTGTAGTTGCTTTGACAGTTCTTCCAATTCCGTTGGAGCTAAACGATACGGTGCGCGAGCTATTGGGGCTGCTCCAGGAGCTAACTCAACTTGAAACTCGACCTGGCGATGAGGCGGTACACCTGGTAAATCTTCAAGAAACACTTGAGGGAATTCGCGTACAACTGGAATATCCTCTACTCTTTTCTCTTTCGATGCTGCATCAGTAACAAGTGCCAACATGGCAGTATGCCCCTTTCGTAAACATTTCTGAGCCTTCAAGAAAGAGATGATGCCAACCACTGCACCACTCTTGTCGCCTTGAACTTCTAGAGGTTCTTTACCCGAACGAGGAATACGAATGATCTTCTCCTTACATAGGATCTCTGCTTGCTGCTTAGACAACCAATCCATACCCACGACGATGTCGAAACTACCCAGAACTATAGGAATGAGATCGATGGAGAAAGTATGACCCGCTAGAACGATGTTACAACCCTTGACTACATGTGTGGCTTCTACACTTTTACCATTTGCTAGTTCTACGACATGCTTGGTGTTTAGGGGTGTTGGTGTACATTTTAACAATTTACTTATTTTCAAAGACATATAACTCGTATCCGCACCCGAATCAAACAAAACAGTAACATAGATATCGTCGAGAAGAAACTTACCCATAACGACGTTGGGATCATTTCTGGCATCACCCTGCCCCAACACAAACGCACGACCCCTCGCTTCATTGCCGTTGTTGTTCCCACCATTGTTGTTGTTGTTGCCATTACCCTGATTGTTGTTATGATTGTTGTTGTTCTGGTTCCTGTTCAGCTGAGGACAGTGCCTTTTGAAGTGACCCTCTACACCGCACTGAAAACACCCTTTGTTGCCCTGCTGTTGATTCTGCTGTGCTGGTGGCTGCTGCTGGTTCTGATTCGCAGGTCGAGGGCTTCTACAATCTTTGGCCTCATGACCCATCTTGAGGCATCTCTGACAGCGACCCTTGTTACACTGGCCACTGTGGTGTCTGTTGCAGTTGTTACACTTTGGGAGGTTCCCTCTATATCCCCCCTGCCTGTGACTGCCTGAAGAATGCTGACTGGGACTCTGGTAACTGTCAGTCTTTCGCTGCTGAACCTGTGACTGAACTGAAGCTGACCCCTTGCTAGAATCCCCATCCCACTTTCTCTTGTAGTCACTAGGAGTAGCAAGTGTAGTAGAAGCAGTAGCGGTAGCAGTAGCGCTGATACGTTTCGGCAGTCTGTTCTGATCCACTGCCTGATCTGTGATGCGATGAGCGAGGCGCTGAATAGCCTGAAGGTTGTCAAGATTAGCCGATGTCACATGGCTCTGAATCTCTGGTGCTAATCCCTTGAGGTACAACTCGATGCGCTTGTATGGAGGGTCCACCATAGTTGGACATAGCACGGCCAGCTCGTTCGACCGTTTAGTATATGCTTCGATTTCTGATCCAACCATTTTCAAATGATACAACTCGTCTTCTAACTTGTGAATGTCTTCACGTGTGCAGTATTCCCTTTTTATCAGTTCCTTGAAGTCATTCCAAGGGGTGGCGTTAGCAGCTGCCAACCCTAGGATCTGCACCTGCGCGTTCCACCAAGTGAGCGCAATCCCTTCAAGTGTACCAGTGGCGTATTTCACCCTGCGAGCCTCTTGGCATTCACACATCTCGAACACAGACTCGAGCTTTTCAAACCAGTGGAGGAGTCCAACCGCTCCCTCAGTGCCACTAAATGTGCTAGGACGACAATCCATAAAGTTCTTGAAAGTACAGACAGGTTGTTGCTGAGCGGGTTGACCTATTGTGTACAAATAGGACAAGGTTAATCACAAGAGTTAAGGTAGGATCTAAAGATCCTAATGTGAGTCTAAACTGCAGGGTATGCTACCTGCTTGAGCAGCTGCAAGTGCCGCAACAACTTGAGCTTGAACGAGAGCCTCTAGCTGGGCTTGAGTCATGTTAATTCGTCCAGACATGATCTTCATAGCAAATGCAACATGAGTTAGAGAGGTTCGCGAATAGAGCGATGACAGAAGAGTGTAAGCACATAGGTGTTCTTAAGCAATAACAAGTAGTGAGCAAAGTAATGTAAGCATACTACGAGCAAAGTTCTATGCAAATTCTAGCATGTAGGCAATAAACATAAACCTTATTACCTAGGATGTTGAGTCTTGCACGTGGAGCGAAGCGTCGTTGTGGATCGTTGAGAGCATTGTTCTGGTTATAGTATGGTTTTAATATAAACGTTTTCCCATATTAAAACCATGTTCTCTATAACCAATGGCTCTGATACCAATCTGTCACACCCCCAAAATCTACCTGCGGAGTATCGCCGCTTGGGAGCGTGACTGACCAGGATCATGCCACCAATCATATAGAACAATATATATAGTAAAAGTAATTGCCATTAAACCAAACCAAATCCATATGAAAGGTGATCCAAAATCATAAGTAAGTTATCAGTGTTAGCGGAAGCGTATAAGTAAAACCCAATAACAATAGTATGTAATGTCATAAGTGTTTAAAGAAACAATCACGATCCAAGCCCACAACGACCAGCTCCTCCCTGTGCAAGCTCCATGTATCTATCGTCCTGCAAGGCATGTAACAGAGGATCAACAACTGGTCGAGCGAGTTCACAGAAAGTAAATGCGTAATAGTAAGTTCGTTTGTAACAGGTGGCTCTACTGGGCCGTTTGTACGTTCTATTGGTGGGGGCTTCCCATGTTGTATAACCACTAGACTATTTGTAACCATAAGTATCCTTCACAACCGAGGATAGTAGTAAGTATAATTTCACGTAGGTTTTACGTGAGTATCCTTCACAACCGAGGATAGTAGTAAGTATAATTTCACGTAGGTTTTACGTGAGTATCCTTCACAACCGAGGATAGTGATAAGAATAAGTCTACGTAGATTGTAAGTACGTGTCCTGCACAACCGAGGACTGTGAATAGCATAAGTATGTGTCCTGCACAACCGAGGACAATGGTATGGTAGTCTAGTATTCGTGTCAGTACGAATCTATTCAAGCTTATTCCTTCAATCCCATTCCCAAGCCCTTGGGAATCCCATGCCTTAGTAAGGGTGTGAACTCACCTTGGTTTGCTCAGTATGCTAATTTATGTGCTCACAAGAAATCAGTCAATCAATCAATCAATCAAGGTCTAAGGTAACGCATTTACACACAGTCAGTTCGTGTTCGTAATGATTCGCATGCAAGTAACATCACAGCATAACACAGAGTGTGCTTAGTAGTCAGCATCTTGTATCATGTAAACAATAAATCAAACTTATGCAACTTCATGTTTCACATAAGGGTTTTCTCAGTTAATTCCAACTTAGTTAATTCCAATTTAGTTAACCCGTTTATGAGAGTAGCATAACTTAACAAAATTAATACCGTTAACATAGTTAATGAACTTGACTTAGTTAACAGGCTAAACATAGTTACTAGTTAACAGTATTAACAACTACAGATTTAGCTAATTAAACAGTTGGGCCGAAATCCCTATAAACACTCGGACCACATCACAAGCAAACTCGGGCCAGAATCTTCATTCTAAAACTCGGACAGGACATGAAAGTTAATAATCTTCGGACCTCTCATACTCTTTAACAAGAACTCGGACCTAGGGGTGACCGTGCTCCAAAGTTCGGACCTTAGTACACCCATATGAAACTCGGACCAATCTAAGCAACAAACTTCGGCCAAGAGTTTCTTTGATGAAACTCGGACCAATATAAAAGGGGGAGGGGTTCTAAAACTCGGACCACATAAAAAAATAAAGTAAAGATCGGACTACAGTCCATTATGAAGCTCGGACATACATCCATCCATAAAACTCGGAACTCATGAACTTCACAAAGCTCAGACTTCTCATATCTTATTGAAGTTCGGACAAGCCGGGTTAATTAAAAGTTCGGACCCCCCCCCCGTTTTATTCATTAAACTCGGACCAACATATATCACTAAACTCGGACCCTCTATGTTTTATATAAAACTCGGACCGCTTTGATATATGGTAAAGAGTTCGGACCACATTTAGTCTTAAAGGTCGGACCTATTGTTGATCCTACAAAAGTCGGACTCCCTGTTAATTCTTCTAAAGTTCGGGTAACGTATGATAACATAAAACTCAGACAATCACTTTCACTAAAACTCTGACTAACATCAACATACATGAAAATGCTCCTGTTCCATGAGATTTCATCAGTTACGTTTTTATTTCTTCTTTGGTCGTGAAACCCTAATTACGTATATGCAGGATTTATAAACATTCAATCAATGATTACAAGCAACCATTATGTAAACAATTACGACTAATCCTTCATCATAGCACAATAATCAGAAATCAATTCAGTAAATCTAGATTCATCATATGTAGAACTAGGGTTTACAAGCATCAATCAATCAACAATTAATCAAGAACTGATACAATCAAATAATCAACGAACAATCATTAACAATTACCTTGTATTGATTCTAGAGAAAGAGAAATCGAAGGTGATGAATGCCTTGTGCCAATGATGGTGGTGATGATGATTGCTAGAGGATTAGAGAATTGCAAGTACGTGTTTTTTTTTTGTGTGCAAATGATTAGTGAAAAGGGATTAGGGTTAAGTATCTCTAGGATTTCACTAATTACCCACTACCTCCCTAAGTATCATATTTTACACATATACACCATCTCATAACCATTTCCTAGTTTCACCACCAAGTTCATATATTTACCAAGTCTAACTAAGTAATAACAAACAACCATGCACAATCACACAATACGATTCATTGCATCAAAACGTATATAATTCCATAGCAATTAATTGTGCAAATAATCAACTAAACAATACAATAACGTGCAATAAATGCGAAACAGAAATCTTGGAAATTCGAGTTGTCACAATGATGAACAATATGAATGTGGTATGAACATGTTATGAATATTTGAAGATGCCTTGTTTGATCTATTTTTGTTATAAATCAGACAACAAAACATGTTTATGATATCCTATTGGCTAGTACACAATTACACAAAAACACAATTCTATTGGTTAGTACATGTGACAGGTTCTAGAAGGATTATGTGCATGTAACTGTGGTTGCGAGTCGAGACCTTTGGTTGCGACTCGAGACCACCTCATGATGACTCGAGATGAACTTCAGGGACTCGAGACCAGCAAGGTCTCGACTTGAGACTTCATGATCTCGACTCGAGACTGGACTCGAGACCTCTGAGGTTGCGACTCCTAACCGGCACAACTCGAGACCAAAACATGATAACACGAGATCTCCTGGTTGCGACTCGAAACCGTGTGTTCTCGAGTCGAGACCGCCTTGTCTCGACTGGGCTGCCCACTTTGGTTATTGGGCCACAATGTGTTTAGTTTGGGCTACCTGTTGACTGGACTATGTGTTGCTGAACTCTGAATGACTGTGTAAATATTAGGGCCGGCCCAATGACCCAATGTATGTTTGTATGCATGTTGTGTGTTAGCTATGTGTAGGTTATATGTGATTACTTGTACCCCAACTTGACCTATATTTGGTAACCATGCTAGGACGTGGTGACCAACGTGATTGACCGGGTAATTAATCTACCGAGCAACCCAAGGTGAGTTCACAACCTAAAGCATGCGTTCCCGGTGGTTTGGGAAACGGAACTAAAAACAACACTCTCTCCTTATGAGGGATACAACTTCCTTTTCTTCCCTTGTTATTGGGAACCTTTAGTAAATTACTGTTTATACGGATTGCAACGAACGGCACTAAACGAAACTCTATCACTCAAGTCCCTACTACATAATACCGATTAGTCGCCGGGGCCAGGCGAACGGGTTATTAGTTGATAGCGCTATTTAGGTTTTACCAGCCTCACACCGTGCCCGTGTATGGGATCGGTCGTGAACTAATGTACTCAGGCATCCGTCAATGATGATAGAACATTGACATCGGGGCATCCTACGGAAACGCAACGGTTACCTAGTGTTCGGTATTGGAAAAACAGTTTAGTCGCTAACTTTTGGGGTAGCTCCCCATGGCATGTATAAATGGATAAATTAACTGGTGAAACAAGTTTTTGGTAATTAAAACTGGACTACTAGTGAACTCGCTCAACATTATTGTTGACACCTTACTGCATGCTTTGCAGGTAACCAGTGACTGAGGAGCTTGCTGCTTGGGGATGTGTAGTGTTCGTCTACCCCTGTGTTGGGTGCTAAATAAACATGAACTATGAACCTTGTTTAAAACTGTTTTGCTTATGCTTCCGCTACTTACTACTATTTGAACTTAAAACTTTAAGCTCGAAACATGATATTTGCTAATCGTATGATTAGTGAATATTACTTTGGTAATTAATTCAATTATTCAGTATAATTGGTGGCTGGATCCTGGTCAGTCACGCCCTCAAGCGGATGGTACTCCGCAGGTGGAGTTTGGGGGTGTGACAGATTGGTATCAGAGCCATTGGTTATAGTGAACTTGGTTTTAAAAAGGGGAAAAATCTTTTTGAGGAAAACCAGACTATAACCCGTGACTCGTGACGACACTACACTCCAAGTGCAAGGCTCGACTTATCTGACCTTATAGCTCGGACCCATGTTTACTTGCTTGTTTGTCTTATGCTTTCTGCTCTGCTATACGTACTAGTCTGCCTAACTAGATAGATACGCCTCCCCTCTTCTATCTCATTCTCGCTATATTACGACATCACACTCATACTATGTTTTCTGGCTATGAAGACAATGAGTGGACGCGGACGAGGGAACGTCAACATGACTCAGGCTCAGTTCACTAACCCGATCAACACGGTGGCTGCAGCTTTCGCAGCTCACCCTGGAGGTAAGCTCGTTGTTTTAGGATGTTTAGATCCTACCGCCACATCGTCTTTTCGCCTCTGAACCCATTTCGCTTCACTCTTCACAACAGGTCAGCATGCACCTGTGCAACCACGTGTTTGTACTTTCAAGACCTTCATGGATTGCAAGCCTCTTCCTTTCAATGGCACTGAGGGTGCCATAGGGCTTCTTCACTGGATCGAGAAGGTGGAAGCTGTCTTTGCTGTCTGCGAATGTCCCCCTGCTAATTGGGTGAAGTTTGCTACTGGTACCCTTGAGGGAAGCGCGCTTTCATGGTGGAAGGCGCAAATTCAAATGCTTGGTTTGGAGACTGCTAATGCTACTGCATGGGAAGATTTCAAGGATATGATCAAGGAAGAGTATTGTCACAGGGATGACATCCACAAACTCGAGGACGAGTATTATGGTCTCAAGATGGTTGGATCAGAGATTGAGACCTACACCAAGCTGTCCAACGACTATGCTGCACTTTGCCCAAACATGTCCCGACCCATGTATCGAAGGATCGAATTGTACATCAAAGGCCTAGTCCCAGAAATCCGGAGCCATGTGACCTCGGCCAACCTCACTACCATACAACCCGTGGTTCGTCTTGCCCACAAACTCACCAACCAGGCTATGGAAGAGGGCAAGTTGCCCAAAAGGATCAGTGTTGCGGAAGGAACTTCTAGTGATGGCAAATGAAAGTGGGATGGAAATCAGGGCAAGGATGCTAACTCTACTCATGCCCCAGCCCAGCAAAGGAAAACTGAGAACAACAAAGGCCCTCAGCAACAGGGTGGCTACCGGGGAAGCTACCCTAAGTGCAACAAGTGTAACAGACACCACAACGGGGCATGTATCAAAGGTCAGTGTCAGCGATGCAACAAAATGGGGCATGAAGCCAAGGATTGTAGAAGTCAGTTCCCGGCACTGCAGAATCAGCAACAACCCCAACAGCAACAGCAGCAGGGAAACAACCGCGGATGTTTTAAATGTGGAGCAATAGGGCACATGCGAAAGGATTGCCCTGAACTGAACCAGAATCGCAACAACAACCAGGGAGCTGGGAACCATGAACAAAACAACAATGCGGGGAATGGTGCAAGAGGAAGAGCTTTTGTGATTGGAGCTGGAGAAGCAAGGAATGACCCCAACGTCGTGGTGGGTAAGTTCCTACTTGATGATCGTTATGTTTCTGTGTTATTTGATTCTGGAGCCGATGCTAGTTATGTATCCCTACGTATAAGTAAGAAGCTTAAGCACCCACCTGCATTATTAAGTTCTAAGCACATCGTCGAGATAGCTAATGGTAGGAACATCGAGGCCTCGCACGTAATCCACGGCTGCAAGCTAGAATTGTCTGGTCAAACGTTTAGTATCGACCTTTTCCCTGTCAAACTTGGAAGCTTCGACGTCGTCATCGGCATGGATTGGTTATCCAAACATCGCGCTGAGATCCTCTGTCAAGAGAAAGCGGTTCGTATTCCTCGTCGTTCTGGCAAACCCCTCGTCGTTCAAGGTAACAAGGGCGGAGAAGTCACAGGCATTATCTCGCTTCTAAAAGCCCAGAAGTGTTTACAAAAAGGGCACACCGCTATCTTAGCACTTGTCACCGACACCCACGAAAAGGAAAAGTGGATTGAAGATTTTCCAGTAGTACGTGACTACCCCGAGGTATTTCCTGAGGAACTACCTGGACTCCCTCCCCACCGTCAGGTCGAATTCCAAATCGAGCTAGCTCCCGGAGCAGCGCCCATAGCTCGTGCGCCTTATCGACTAGCCCCTGCAGAACTGAAGGAACTCTCTACGCAATTACAGGAACTATTGGATAAAGGGTTTATCCGTCCTAGTTCATCGCCCTGGGGAGCACCAGTACTCTTTGTTAAGAAGAAAGATGGCACATTCCGAATGTGCATCGACTATCGTGAGCTGAACAAAGTTACCGTCAAGAATCGTTACCCTCTCCCACGCATCGACGACCTGTTCGATCAGTTGCAAGGATCGAGCTACTATTCTAAGATTGACCTGCGATCGGGCTATCATCAGCTGAGAGTTCGTGATGAAGACATCTCCAAGACTGCGTTCAGGACTCGTTATGGTCATTACGAGTTCCTCGTCATGCCTTTCGGAATGACTAACGCGCCTGCGGTTTTTATGGATCTCATGAACCGAGTGTGCACGCCTTACCTCGACAAATTCGTGATTGTATTTATCGACGACATCCTGATCTACTCGAAAAGTCAAGAAGAGCATGAACGACACCTACGCCTTATCCTCGAACTCTTACGCAATGAGCAATTGTACGCCAAATTCTCGAAGTGTGACTTCTGGCTTCGAGAGGTCCATTTCCTTGGACACGTGGTCAATAAGGACGGGATTCACGTCGACCCCGCTAAGATCGACTCGATAAAGAATTGGCCTACGCCCAAGACTCCAACCGAAGTTCGCCAATTCTTGGGATTAGCAGGATACTATCGCAGATTCATCAAGGGGTTCTCTAAGATTGCTCAACCCCTCACGACTCTCACTCAGAAAGGCTTTGCTTACAAGTGGAATGAAGCTCAGGAATCGACCTTTCAAAGGCTAAAAGATAACCTCTGTAGTGCTCCTATTCTCTCGTTGCCTGAAGGCACTGACGACTTTGTGGTTTACTGCGATGCGTCTATCCATGGGCTCGGTTGCGTGTTGATGCAACGCGAGAAAGTTATTGCCTACGCTTCTCGACAACTTAAGACGCATGAAAGAAACTACACTACGCATGACTTGGAACTAGGAGCAGTGATTTTTGCTCTTAAGATATGGAGACACTACCTGTACGGTACCAAGTGCACTATTTACACCGATCACAGGAGTCTCGAGCATATCTTTAGGCAAAAGGAATTGAATATGCGACAACGTCGATGGGTCGAACTCTTGAATGATTACGAATGCGCCATCAAGTACCATCCGGGCAAGGCCAATGTCGTGGCAGACGCCCTAAGCCGAAAGGACACTACACCAAAGCGCGTTCGAGCGCTACAACTTACCATCCAGTCTAACCTCCCTACTCAGATTCGAAAGGCTTAAGTTGAAGCACTAAAACCGGAAAACATCAGGGCTGAGTCCCTGCGAGGATCGAGACAGCGACTAGAACAGAAAGAAAATGGCGCTTACTATGTAACAGGGCGCATTTGGGTTCCACTCTATGGAGATTTACGTGAACTCGTGATGGACGAAGCCCACAAGTCCCGCTACTCAGTACATCCTGGCTCGGATAAGATGTACCACGACTTGAGGACTACATACTGGTGGCCTGGCATGAAGGCCCACATAGCAACATATGTCAGCAAATGTTTGACTTGCGCAAGAGTCAAGACAGAGTACCAGAAGCCACCAGGCCTACTCCAACAATCAGAAATCCCAAAATGGAAATGGGAGCAAATTTCCATGGATTTTGTTACAGGGCTACCTAGGTCTCAACGCGGAAATGACACTATTTGGGTAATAGTAGATCGATTGACCAAGTCCGCACACTTTCTGGCTATTAAGGAAACAGACAAGTTTTCTACCTTGGCGGAAGTTTACTTAAAGGAAGTAGTTTCGAGGCACGGGGTGCCAACCTCCATTATTTCCGACCGAGACGCTCGTTTTACTTCAGAATTGTGGCAAGCTATGCACAAATCCTTTGGCTCACGTTTGGACATGAGCACCGCTTATCACCCGCAAACGGATGGACAGTCCGAACGCACTATCCAAACCCTAGAAGACATGCTTAGAGCATGTGTGATCGATTTTGGCAAGAATTGGGAGAAGCATCTACCGCTAGTGGAATTCTCCTACAATAACAGCTACCACACTAGCATTCAGGCAGCACCTTTTGAGGCATTGTACGGTCGTAAATGCCGATCACCTCTCTGCTGGGCGGAAATCGGTGATAGTCAAATCACGGGCCCAGAGATGGTGGTAGATACAACGGAAAAGATTGCCCAGATCAAATAACGCATGGCGGCAGCTCGTGACCGTCAGAAAGACTACGCTGATAAGCGCAGGAAACCACTAGAATTCTAGGTCGGTGACCGGGTTCTACTTAAAGTCTCACCCTGGAAGGGTGTGGTACGCTTTGGTAAACGGGGCAAGCTTAATCCGCGATATATTGGACCATTCAAAATTACCGAGAAAATTGGTAAGGTTGCTTATAGATTGAACCTGCCTGAAGAACTGAGTGCGGTACACAACGTATTTCACATATCTAATCTGAAGAAGTGCTTGTCAGACGAAACGCTTGTAATTCCTTTCAAGGAACTCACTATTGACGAACAACTACACTTTACTAAGGAACCGATTGAGATCACGGATCGAGAGATCAAAACCCTCAAACGTAGCCAGATACCTCTCGTGCGAGTCCGTTGGAACTCGCGACGTGGCCCAGAGTTTACCTGGGAGCGGGAAGACCAGATGAAGCTCAGGTATCCCCAGTTGTTCCCAAACGAAACCCCCAGCACTGAAGTTACAACCGAATTTCGGGACGAAATTCCAAACTAACGGGGGGGATGATGTGACACCCCATTGAAACGTTCTCACTTATACTAGCTTGACAGTGACTGCCTTAACTTTCGGGACGAAAGTTCTTAAAACTTGGGGATAATGTGACACTTCGGGTTTTCCCGGGCAACCTTCTTGATTTAACATTGCGTGTAAGTATATTATTAAATGAAAACTATGGATTATCTGTTATTATGTGTTGTATGTATGTATATTATATATGTGTGTGTTACAAGTGGGCCGAGACCCCAAGGATCCGACTCGAGACCACTCCCGGTCTCGAGTGAACAGTAACAAGCGGGCCGGTTGGGCCATGCAACCGAGAAGCCCATTCGGGAGCCCTCAACCCACTCGAGACGGGTATATAACCCTTATGGATAGCCAATCTTGCCATTTTTGGGCAACCAACATTCCCTTACATTCTCCTTCACTCTCTCTCAACAAAACCCTAGCATCATCACTCTCTTCTCTTGTCTCGGATCACTAGTAGCGGCTCACATTCTAAGCTAGGAGGTTCCCTTTGGCCGATTTCACAACACTCTCACACTCGAACACCATCCGGTTAGTATTTCACACTATTTGATATGTTGATGCTTATTTGATGAATGATACACATGATTAGTCTAAATGTCTCCTTGCATGATTTTGGTATG
The DNA here is from genome assembly GCF_002127325.2 of Helianthus annuus. Taxonomy (NCBI): domain Eukaryota; kingdom Viridiplantae; phylum Streptophyta; class Magnoliopsida; order Asterales; family Asteraceae; genus Helianthus; species Helianthus annuus. The sequence goes on along the minus strand of NC_035439.2, from coordinate 38,898,150 downwards.
ATAAACATGATAACTTGGTGAATAGATTACATGATAAAGGATAGGTGCAATGATGGTTCATAAGGATGTGCTATTGTATATGAATCAATGTAGATGATGTTATACTATGAGTTATGGACCGAATTGTTTACAAGCATGATGACCAATTAATTCTGATTGTTGGCATGATCATACGGGTTTAATGAGGTATAGATGTGTGTTAGAGATGTTTGGATAAAATAATGAAAACCCTAATATGATGAACAATATGAATGTGGTATGAACATGTTATGAATATTTGAAGATGCCTTGTTTGATCTATTTTTGTTATAAATCAGACAACAAAACATGTTATTGATATCCTATTGGCTAGTACACAATTACACAAAAACACAATTCTATTGGTTAGTACATGTGACAGGTTCTAGAAGGATTACGTGCACGTAACTGTGGTTGCGAGTCGAGACCTTTGGTTGCGACTCGAGACCACCTCATGATGACTCGAGACGAACTTCAGGGACTCGAGACCAGCAAGGTCTCGACTTGAGACTTCATGATCTCGACTTGAGACTGGACTCGAGACCTCTGAGGTTGCGACTCCTAACCGGCACCACTCGAGACCAAAACATGATAACACGAGTTCTCCTAGTTGCGACTCGAAACCGTGTGTTCTCGAGTCGAGACCGCCTTGTCTCGACTGGGCTGCCCACTTTGGTTATTGGGCCACAATGTGTTTAGTTTGGGCTACCTGTTGACAGGACTATGTGTTGCTGAACTCTGAATGACTGTGTAAATATTAGGGCCGGCCCAATGACCCAATGTATGTTTGTATGCATGCTATGTGTTAGCTATGTGTAGGTTATATGTGATTACTTGTACCCCAACTTGAGCTATATTTGGTAACCATGCTAGGACGTGGTGACCAACGTGATTGACCGGGTAATTAATCTACCGAGCAACCCAAGGTGAGTTCACAACCTAAAGCATGCGTTCCCGGTGGTTTGGGAAACGGAACTAAAAACAACACTCTCTCCTTATGAGGGATACAACTTGCTTTTCTTCCCTTGTTATTGGGAACCTTTAGTTAATTACTGTTTATACGGATTGCAACGAACGGCACTAAACGAAACTCTATCACTCAAGTCCCTACTACATAATACCGATTAGTCGCCGGGGCCAGGCGAACGGGTTATTAGTTGATAGCGCTATTTAGGTTTTACCAGCCTCACACCGTGCCCGTGTATGGGATCGGTCGTGAACTAATGTACTCAGGCATCCGTCAATGATGATAGAACATTGACATCGGGGCATCCTGCGGAAACGCAACGGTTACCTAGTGTTCGGTATTGGAAAAAACAGTTTAGTCGCTAACTTTTGGGGTAGCTCCCCATGGCATGTATAAACGGATAAATTAACTGGTGAAACAAGTTTTTGGTAATTAAAACTGGACTACTAGTGAACTCGCTCAACATTATTGTTGACACCTTACTGCATGCTTTGCAGGTAACCAGTGACTGAGGAGCTTGCTGCTTGGGGATGTGTAGTGTTCGTCTACCCCTGTGTTGGGTGCTAAATAAACATGAACTATGAACCTTGTTTAAAACTGTTTTGCTTATGCTTCCGCTACTTACTACTATTTGAACTTAAAACTTTAAGCTCGAAACATGATATTTGCTAATCGTATGGTTAGTGAGTATTACTTTGGTTATTAATTCAATTATTCAGTATAATTGGTGGCTGGATCCTGGTCAGTCACGCCCTCAAGCGGATGGTACTCCGCAGGTGGAGTTTGGGGGTGTGACAAGTATCATCCTTGATTACTGATTCTTGTGCTTTTCTAATCTGTTAATTTAAATCTACTTGTAGATTTAATTTAAGAGAACGTACCCTTTTTGGCTTTTCATGATACTTTCGACTTAAAGCATCGGCCACTACATTAGCTTTTCCTGCATGACACTAGATATTACAATCATAATCATTAAGAATCTCCATCCAACGTCTTTGTCTCATATTCAACTCCTTTTGCCCGAAGACATACCTTAAACTCTTATGGTCGGTGAAAATGGTAAACTTACTACCGTAAAGGTAATGTCTCCAAATCTTAAGGGCAAAAATTATGGCTCCTAATTCTAAATCGTGGGTTGAATAATTCTCTTCATGATTCTTAAGTTGTCTAGACGCATAGGCTATAACCTTTTGACGTTGCATCAATACACATCCATAACCTAACTTAGAAGCGTCACAATAGACTACAAAGTCTTCAGTTCCTTCTGCTAACAGATTTACAGCTTAGTTTAGTTAAGGGAATGGATATTCTAGAAAAATCTCGAATAAACCTTCTATAGTAACCGACCAATCCTAAGAAACTTCTAACCTCGGTTGGCGACTCAGGGGTTCTCCATTGAGTAATTGCCTCGATCTTGGTGGGATCCACATGAATTCCTTCATGATTAACTAAATGTCCAAGAAAATGTATCTGTTCTAACCAAAATTCACACTTTGAAAACGTAGCATAAAGCTTTTCTTTCCTTAATAAACTTAGATGTGCGTGCAAATGCTTTGCATGTTCCTCTTTACTCTTAGAGTATATGAGAATATCATCTATAAAGACAATTATGAATTTATCCAAATATGGTTTACATATTCGGTTCATCATCTCCATAAATGCAGCTGGGGCATTGGTTAAACCAAATGGCATGACAGTAAATTCATAATGGCCATACCTTGTTCTAAAAGTGGTCTTAGGAATGTCCTCTTCCTGTACCTTTAATTGATGATATCCTGATCGTAAATCGATTTTTGAGAAAAATCGAGCTCCTTGCAATTGATCGAACAGATCATCGATTCTCGGTAATGGATACCGATTTTTAATCGTGACCTTGTTCAATTCGCGGTAGTCAATGCACATACGCATAGATCCGTCCTTCTTCTTAACGAATAAAATTGGTGCTTCCCATGGCAATGAGCTTGGCTGTACGAATCCTTTTTCCAATAATTCGTCTAACTATTTCTTCAATTCCTGCATTTCTGCGGGTGCCAAACGGTAAGGTGCTTTGGCAATTGGCGTTGTTCCTGGTAGTAGGTGGATTCTGAATTCAACTTCCCTGTCTGGCGGTAGTCCTGGTAATTCTTCTGGAAACACATCTGGAAATTGAGATACTACAAGAGTATCTTTTACTTCTTTTCCTTTAGTGTTAGTGATTATGGAAATCAAATACACTACTGATCCTTTTCTTATATAACTTGTTGTTTTCATCATAGAGATGAATTTCATGGATCTTGATGGCTTATCTCTTTTAATTGTGATATTTTCACCCCTTGGTGAATTTACTTGGATTGACTTTCGATCACATAAAATACTGGCTTTATTGTCTATTAACCAATCCATTCCTAATACAACATCAAATCTCGCCAGGTTCATTGGATAAAGGTTTGCAATATACTTTTGATTTTAAATTCTATTCTTGCTCCGTGCAAGATTTCGGAAATCTTAATGGTTTCTCCATTTGTTGTCTCTACTAGACATTCTTGTGGGAGTTTAGTTAATGGTTGATTGAGAAGTTTGCAAAATGAAGTATTAATAAAACTTTGGTTCGCACCAGAGTCAAATAATACTTTAGCAAAAACATCATTAACTAAAAACGTACCGACTATCACGTCTGGAATCATCTTGGCTTCATCTGCCGTTAGAACAAATGCTCTAGCATTTTTAGTAGTCTTATTGCCCATGGCTGGAACTAGTTTCGGACAGTTCGGCTTGATGTGAACTTTCTCTCCACAGTTGAAGCACATTCCATTATTAGGTTTTCTTCTATAGTCTTCCTCCTTGTGTCCCGGTATCTTGTAGCAATTGCAGTAGGTGGAGCATTTTCCCGAATGCTTTTTCTTGCAGGCCTTGCAGTAGGGTGCAGGGTAGAACCTACATTTTTCCCCTGCTTGGAATTACCGTAACGGAATTCCTGGGTAAGTTTCTAAGCTAGGTTTCTCCTCTGGTCTTCTTCTCGTGTACGCACTAATTCATCAGTCAAGGTGTTTGCTAGTTCTACAACTTCTTCTATAGTTTGAGTTCTAGCTGCCTTGACTACAAGCCTAATTTCACTAATTAATCCCCATATGTAATGGGAGATTAACACTGGTTCAAGTGATGCAATGGTTGGTACTATTCTAGCATATTCAAAGAATAACGTAGTGTAACCCTTACTATCCACTCCAGTCATCCTAAGGTTTAAGAACTTATTTGCTATCTGTCCTTTTTCATTGGGAGGGCAGAATTTCCTTTCCACCATGTTCTTAAATTCCTCCCATTCCATATTGTAAATCCTATCACTTCCCCTAGATTGGAGGATCGTGTTCCACCATTCTAAGGCTGAGTTCTTAAACAGATTGGAGACAAACATTATTTTATCTTCTTCTGTGACAACCATCAATTTTGCATGCATCCGTACAATTAATTAATTTTAATTAAGAGCTTAATGACTGTGCTTGATTACAACTAACATTTTAAACTGCTTACTAGTTTATGTTACATACATACATACATGTGTGCCACTTTACATACAATCACTCCATTCATTTCATACAGACTCTTAGTGACAAACCTAATGCACAAAGCACAGTTAGCAGAGTGAGCGGGTAACTCAGACACATGCTGACAATGCCAGCACATAGACAGACACTATTTTTAGGCTAGTATGGGCCAGGGATAAAACACTACACCAGTATGGAGTGTAGGGAAGTGAGGACCATAAGACTATGTCACTAGGTGATAGTTTGAGTGCCAGAAAGTGCCTAAAACGCAATTTAATTGCAGAATTCCGCATTTTTAGTAACAGTTCAGCTTTTAACATGTCACACCCCCAAAATCCACCTGCGAAGTATCACCGCTTGGGAGCGTGACTGACCAGGATCAAGCCACCAATCATATTGAACATGTAATTAATATATAAAAGTAAATGCCATTCAACCACCAATATGAAAGGTGTTCAAAACATAAGTATGTTATCAATGTTTAGCGGAAGCGTATAAATAAAACCCAATGAAATGTCAAAAGTGTTTAACGAAACAATCACGATCCAAGCCCACAACGACCAGCTCCTCCCTGTGCAAGCTCCATGTACCTAACGACCTGCAAGGTATGTAACAGAGGATCAACAACTAGTTGAGCGTCACAGAAAGTAAATGCGTAATAGTAAGTTCGTTTGTAACATGTGGCTCTACTGGGCCGATAGTGCGTTCTATTGGTGGGGGCTTCCCATGTTGTATATCCACTAGACTATTCGTAACCATAAGTGTTCTACATATCCCGAGAACAGTAATACGTACAAGTTTACGTAGGTTTTACGTAAGTATCCTTCACAACCGAGGATAGGGGTACGCGGGGGTTTACGTAGGTTTTACATAAGTGCCTGACACAACCGAGGCAGTAGTAAGTATAAGTTCATGTAGGTTTTACGTGAGTGTCCTTCGCAACCTGAGGACAGTGATTAGTACAAGTATACGTAGGTTTTACGTATGTGTCCTGCACAACCGAGGACGATGGTATGGTAGTCTAGTAACAGTGTATGTACGAATCTATTCAATCTCATTCCTTCAATCCCATTCCCAAGCCCTGGGAATCCCATGCCTTAGTAAGAGTGTGAACTCACCTTGGTTTGCTCGGTATGTTATTGCTTCTATGGTTAATTAAATGTCTAAGTCCATTACACACGACCTAGGATACATTGCACATGATTCGATGTAAGGATTACATTCAATTAGGGTTTACAAGTCCTTGATATACAAGCAATTGTGTTATGTGTGTTCATTGTGTACAGAATGATATGAGGTGATTGTCCACACATACAGGATCATACAGTTGCATTTAGTAGCATACAATCATATACAGAATCATACGGTAAGCTTCAACACTGATGTTTGTCATAAGCATATATCATATGTGGTATTCTGACTAGTAGCATGCAAATCAGGGTGACAATCATGCTTAATTCACAAAGGTTTGACAACACAGCACAACAGAAGGTCAGACAACATTCCAGGGCAACAAAACTCGGACCAAGGGGGGGGGGTTTCCTGGCTTAAAAACTCGGACCCTTAGTCCCTGGGTTAAAATTCGGACCCCTCCCTTCATGTATAAAACTCTGACTTCCTTTCCTTCCCTAGGATAAAACTTGGACTTTCTTCCATAGGATAAAACTTGGACTTTCTTCCCGAGGATAAAACTTGGACTTTCTTCCCTAGGATAAAACTTGGACTTTCTTCCCTGGGATAAAACTTGGACTTTCTTCCTTAGGATAAAACTTGGACTTTCTTCCCTGGGATAAAACTTGGACTTTCTTCCCTAGGATAAAACTTGGACTTTCTTCCCTAGGATAAAACTTGGACTTTCTTCCCTAGGATAAAACTTGGACTATCAATTAGGGTTACAAAACTCTGACTATGTTTTTCACAAAACTCAGACTCTTGTTAGGTATAAAGTTCGGACTAAGCATGTTGTTACAAAACTCAGACAAACATAAAACTCTGACCTTTGTGACTTCACAAAGCCCTGACTGTTAACGAGCTTCAACATACGTGATTTCCACAGCCATTTCACAGAATCAAAGCAACAGTTACATTCTAACATTTATACGATCAAAACCCTAATTCATACTTTCATAATGCAGAATCAAATCAATCATCAATCGTTTTGACAAATCAATCATCTAAATCATCAGGCAATGATTACACAACAATCAACATCAATTCACAATAATCAGAATTCAATAACACAGAATCATTACATATGGAACTAGGGTTTACATGAATCACATAATCAAGAATCAGTGACAAAAAACAGTCATTAACAATTACCTTGAATTGTATCTAAATAGATTGAAAGATCAAGATTGATGCAGAAGACTTGTGCCAATGATGGAGATGATGATTGCCAGAGAAGATCAGAGAAGTGGAAGTACGTGTTTTGTTTTTGTGTGGTGATTAGTGAATGATTAGGGTTAAGAATCACTAGGATTTCACTAATTACTCTATACATCCCTAAGAATCATATTTTACATAAGTACACCATCACAAAATAATTCACAGTTTCACCACCAAGTTCACATATTTGACAAATCTTTCATAATTAACACATAACCATGCTCAAATACAATATACTTAACTGAATCAAAACGTTACAGTTTCACAGTAAACTAATTGTGCAATAAATGCGAAATTGGAATCTTGGAAACTCGAGTTGTCACATTATCCCCAACTTGAAAGAAATTTCTTCCTGAAATTTAGCATGTGGTTACTGAGGAAGCTAGGTAAGTTGTATCGTTTACTGGTTTTCCTGGGGTGTCACATCATCCCCCCGTTGATTTGGAATTTCGTCCCGAAATTCTGCAGTAGTAGCTTCAGCCTCAGTAGTGGTTGCACGGTTTTCGAATAACTGGGGATACTTGAGTTCCATTTGATCTTCTCGTTCCCAGGTGTACTCTGGGCCACGACGAGAGTTCCAACGAACTCGTACAAGAGGTATTCTAGTGTTCTAGAGGACCTTGACATCCTGGTCCGTGATTTCAACTGGTTCCTCGACGAACTGCAACCGCTCGTCGATAGTGAGTTCCTTAAAAGGAACTATGAGGGTCTCATCTGACAGACACTTCTTCAGATTCGACACGTGGAATACGTTGTGAACTGCACCGAGTTCAGCTGGTAGGTTTAGTCTGTAGGCTACTTTGCCTATTCTTTCAGTGATTTCGAACGGTCCAACATACCGTGGGTTGAGCTTGCCCCGTTTACCAAATCGAACCACACCCTTCCAGGGTGAGACTTTGAGTAGCACACGATCCCCAACTTGGAATTCGAGTGGTTTTCTGCGTTTATCAGCGTAGCTTTTCTGACGGTCACGAGCTGCCGCCATGCGTTGTCGTATCTGTGCAATTCGTTCAGTAGCGTCAACTACCATTTCTGGACCTGTAATCTGACTATCCCCCACCTCTGCCCAACAGAGAGGTGACCGGCATTTACGTCCGTACAATGCCTCGAATGGAGCGGCTTGTATGCTGGTGTGGTAACTGTTGTTGTACGAGAACTCCACTAACGGGAGATGTTTTTCCCAGCTGTTGCCGAAATCGATAACACATGCCCGAAGCATGTCTTCTAGAGTTTGAATCGTGCGCTCAGACTGCCCATCCGTCTGAGGGTGATAAGCTGTGCTCATGTCTAATCGAGAGCCAAAAGCTTTGTGCATCGCTTGCCATAGTCGAAATAATAGAGGTTGGCACTCCGTGCCTTGAAACAACTTCTTTCAAGTAGACGTCTGCTAGAGTAGAGCACTTATCCGTTTCCTTAATAGCCAGGAAATGAGGAGACTTTGTGAGTCGATCTACGATCACCCAAATAGTATCATTCCCACGCTGGGATCTAGGTAGGCCAGTGACAAAATCCATGGAAATTTCTTCCCATTTCCACTGTGGTATCCTGGGTTGCTGAAGTAGGCCTGAGGGTTTCTGGTATTCTGTCTTGACTCTCGCACAAGTCAAACATTGGCCGACGTAGGTTGCAATGTGGGCCTTCACGCTAGGCCACCAATATGTAGTTCTGATGTCGTGATACATTTTATCCGAACCTGGATGTACCGAGTAGTGAGACTTAGTAGGCGCCATCTTCCTTTTGTTCTAATCGTTGCCTTGAGCCACGTAAGGCTTCAGCCCTGACGTTTTCTGGTTTCAATGCTTCCACCTGAGCATCTCGTATTTGTGCAAGAAGATCAGACTGAATAGTGAGCTGCAAAGCTCGTACACGCCTAGGTAGAGTATCCTTTCGACTGAGAGCATCAGCCACAACATTGGCCTTGCCTGGATGGTACTTGATGGCGCATTCGTAATCATTAAGTAACTCGACCCATCGTCGTTGACGCATATTCAATTCCTTCTGCTTGAAGATATGCTCGAGACTCCTGTGATCGGTGTAAATAGTGCACTTGGTACCGTACAGGTAGTGTCGCCATATCTTAAGCGCAAAAAAACAGCTCCCAGCTCTAAATCGTGTGTCGTGTAGTTCCGTTCATGAACCTTGAGTTGCAGCGAAGCGTAGGCAATAACTTTATCCCGCTGCATCAATACACAACCAAGCTCCTGTATCGATGCTGTCACACCCCCAAATCCACCTGCGGAGTATCACCGCTTGGGAGCGTGACTGACCAGGATCAAGCCACCAATCATATTGAACATGTAAATATATAGTAAAAGTTATCCATCAATACGAAAGGTGTTTATCAAAACCAACATAGTTAAGTATAGCGGAAGCATTAATGTAACAACCCAATCATAAGTATTAATGTATGAAATGACATAAGTAATCACGATCCATTTGCCCACAACGACCTGCTCCTCCTTGTGCAAGCTCCATAACGTACCTAAGGTCCTGCAAGGCATGCAGCAGATAATCAACAACTAGTTGAGCGAGTTCACAGAAAGTAAGTTCATAACAGTAATGCGTAAGTTCATCTAGTGGGGGCTTCCCATGCAAGTATATATTACTGGTGGGGGGGGGGGATTCCCACATTTATCCTTAATAATGGGGGCTTCCCATTATGGTACTTACTAGACTATTTGCAACCATGTGTTCTTCTTAAACCGAGAACAGGAATACGTACTAGGTCACGCAGGATTTACGTGAGTGCCCTTCCCCGAGGACAGTGGTACGCGTGGGGTTTACGCAGGATTTACGTAAGTGTCCTTCCGACCCGGAAGACAGTAGTGGGTGTTAGGTTACGCAGGATTTACGTAAGTGTCCTCCCGACCCGGGAGACAATGGTAGATACTAGTTTACGTAGGTTTTACGTAAGTGTCCTGACTATCCTGAGGACGATGGTCTATAGTCTAGTGATTGCGTAAGTACGAGTAATCATTCCATATCAAACATTCCAACCCAATTCCCAACCCGGGAATCCCATGCCTTGGCTGTGTGAACTCACCTTGGGTTGCTCGGCAGATACACAAAAGAGAGGGTTCTTGAACTAACAGTGGTCAACCACGTCCTAGCAGGGTTACCATACAAGTCAGGTTTTGACTTCAAGTTATGCACGTATAAGTCATGGTAAACACGTAATTATCATGGCAACACGAAATCAGTCAAATACACTTTAACAGTTGATAATGTATGCAAGACTTGGACTCGCACAAGTCCAATATCCTTGTGCGGTCCACTCGGCCCAATTATTATAACAATCCAAAAACATTTCGGCCCAATTAATCAGCGCCTAAGACTTATGCGACCCGGGCAACTTGTACGATCCGGGTAGCTTGTGCGAACACTTTGGGTTGTGCGATCCAGACCAGCCCAACCCAACATAACACCCGGCCCAACAGTTAACAAATATAATACTTGTGCGGTCCAGCTCCTTACCCAGCCCAAGGCTACGGCCCAATAATTACCCTTAGGCCTTGTGCGATCCTAGTGGGTTGTGCGGTCGGTCTTTGGGTTGAGGCCCAACAGCAGTTCATTATCATACACAGCCCAATGGATGATATACTTGTGCGATTCGGTTGGGCTTGTACGGTTGGGGACCCTTGTGCGCTCCGAACCTGTTGGGCTATTGGACCTCTTGTGCGACCAAGAGATCTTGCACGGTTGGAGCTTGTGCGGTGGTTTAAATCTTCCGAATATCATGCAATCGGTTATGGCCATACATCTTGTCAATCAATTACAATGTTTCCATAGTTGCACAAAATCAATTAACAACTAATAATTTGCATCTTATCGATCAAACAAGGGCTTTACAGCCGATTACATAACCCTAATCCAAGCATGAACACTAATCTATCAAGAACATAAACAACCATCCTAACACTAAAGCATATCAATATGATCCGATTTCATGAACATCCAACCAGTTTATATGTTTAATCTTAAACACCAACATGATAACCGACCCACAACAATCAGTAACATATCCGATTGGCTAGATCATATATCAAACACGCACACACAAGCCGATTCTAAGAACACTAACTCAATGATTAATCACACAACATCACTAAAATCATAAGATAATACATGCAATCAACATACTAACAATTATACGTTCATAGTAGTCTACTAACCGGTTACGAGTAGGAAAGGATGATCCGAGTACAAAAGTCTTCGGTGGCCGTCGGTTTGAGAAGAGAGAAGAGAGAGCTAGGGTTTCTAGTGTGTTATGATTTTTGATCAAAGTGAGGGATGGTTACTACCCCTAGTATTATGAGAACAACAAGAGTGGGCCGGCCCATCATGGCTGCCCCCCTTTGGTCCGAATACAAAGGACACAGCCTTTAGTGGGCTTGTGCTAATGGTCCGCATGCAAGTGTAAAGCCCAAATGGCTTGTGCGGTTGTGTGTTGTGTTGTGTGCTCGGTTCTTGTAACATTCACATAACATAGCATACACACATAATGCACATAATAACATATCACAATGTCATAACATTCAATAAGTCAATCAAGTTCACATGTTCACATATGTTACATTCATTACAAAGACGGGTTCGAAATACGAGTTGTCACATTATCCCCAACTAAAAAGAAATTTCGTCCCAAAATTTGGTATGCACTCACTGAGGAAGCTAGGTAAGTTCAATCGTTCACTGGTTTTCCTGGGGTGTCACATCCTCCCCCCGTTGATCTGGAATTTCGTCCCGAAATTCCGAAGTAGTAGCTTCAGCCTCAGTAGTGGTTGCATTGGTCTCGAATAACTGGGGGTACTTTTCTGTCATCCTGTCTTCGCGTTCCCAGGTGTACTCTGGGCCACGTTTGGAGTTCCAACGTACTCGAACAAGAGGGATTCTCTTGTGTTTGAAGACCTTCACATCCCGGTCCGTGATTTCAACTGATTCCTCGACGAACTGCAACCGCTCGTCGATAGTGAGTTCCTTAAAAGGAATGATAAGGGTCTCATCTGACAGGCACTTCTTCAGATTCGACACGTGAAAGACATTGTGAACTGCACCGAGTTCAGCTGGTAGGTTTAGCTTGTAGGCTACCTTGCCTATCTTCTCAATGATTTCGAACGGTCCGACATACCGCGGATTCAGTTTGCCCCGTTTGCCAAAACGAACTACACCCTTCCAGGGTGAGACTTTTAGTAAAACCCGGTCCCCGACCTGAAATTCCAAAGGCTTTCTACGCTTGTCCGCGTAGGCTTTCTGACGGTCGCGTGCTGCCGCCATGCGTTGTCGTATCTGTGCTATCTTTTCCGTGGCGTCCACTTCAATCTCTGGACCCGTAATCTGACTATCACCCACCTCTGCCCAACAGATAGGTGACCGACATTTACGTCCGTACAATGCCTCGAATGGAGCGGCTTGTATGCTGGTGTGATAACTGTTATTATATGAGAACTCCACCAAAGGGAGGTGCTTTTCCCAGCCGTTGCCGAAATCTATAACGCATGCCCTAAGCATGTCTTCAAGAGTTTGAATCGTTCGCTCAGACTGCCCATCCGTCTGAGGATGATATGCTGTGTTCATGTCTAATCGTGAGCCGAAAGATTTGTGCATCGCTTGCCATAGTTCTGACGTGAATCGTGCATCGCGATCTGAAATGATGGAGGTGGGCACTCCGTGCCTCGAAACAACTTCTTTAAGATAGACGTCTGCGAGAGTGGAGGACTTATCCGTTTCCTTTATAGCCAGGAAGTGTGCAGACTTGGTGAGTCGATCCACGATCACCCATAACGAAATCCGTAACGAAATCCATGGAAATTTCTTCCCATTTCCATTGCGGTATCGTGGGTTGCTGAAGTAGACCCGCTGGTTTCTGGTATTCAACCTTGACTCTCGCACAGGTCAAGCACTTGCCGACGTAAGTAGCAATGTGGGCCTTCATGCTAGGCCACCAATAAGTAGTTCTGATGTCGTGGTACATCTTATCCGACCCTGGGTGTACCGAGTAGCGTGACTTGTGTGCTTCGTCCATCACAAGTTCGCGTAGACCGCCATAAAGTGGGACCCAAATACGCCCCGTTACATAGTAGGCACCGTCTGCCTTCTGTTCCATTCGTTGTCGTGAGCCGCGTAAGGCTTCAGCCTTGACATTTTCTGGTTTCAATGCTTCTGCCTGAGCATCTCGTATCTGTGTAGGAAGGCTAGACTGAATCGTAAGCTGTAGCGCTCGCACGCGCCGTGGTAGAGTGTCTTTCCGACTGAGAGCGTCAGCCACAACATTGGCTTTGCCTGGATGGTACTTGATAGCGCATTCGTAATCGTTCAGTAATTCAACCCATCGTCGTTGACGCATGTTCAAATCCTTTTGCTGAAGGATATGCTCGAGACTCCTGTGATCGGTGTAAATCGTGCACTTGGTACCGTACAGGTAGTGTCGCCATATC